>NC_140702.1:465000-936396 GCF_054131305.1 Coturnix japonica
TTCCTTTTTTTGGTTTTTTTTTGTGGTTTTTTTTTTCCATTTCTTTTCCTCCCCCCTTTTCCTTATGGTCCCCCCCCTCCCCTCCTCTCCCATCCCCCAAGAATATCTGTACCAATGCAATGTCGTTGAATGAAACTACTTGTATGAAAAAGTGCACACAGTGTGAGGCATGAGACTACAGAAATGAAATGCCCTTTGGTCTGAGGAGGCTGACACTGACCCAGATATAGCTCTCGATTGCTCCCCATCCCACACACCAATTTCTATTACAGCCACATCAAGATCAACTTGGCCCAGTCCAGCCAAATCTAAGGGTTACATCTGGATTCTTGGAATCATGCTACAAAAAGGTGCAACGATAAACAAGTCCATGTGCATTCTCAGTCATAACTGTGGGCAGAAGAACCCTTGAGATTCCTCACTTTGGTATTAAATAACAATTATAAAGGCTTTTAGAATTAAAGCAATACATGGTGGGACTTGAAATGTTAACAGTCCCAAGTAACTTGTCAGTTGAAATAAGACTCATCCCTAGTCATAAATAAATAATCTCTTTCCTGGTCTCACTTTCATGCCAGGATCAATATCTCTTAACATCTTATTTATTTTATTACTGCTTTTGGTTTTCTGGGACTGATTGAAAGTTGCTCAGAGGAAATCTTTGGTTTTGCTTAAGTGTCCGTGACATTTAATCATGACTTTCCTTGCAGTTTAATTCCAACCAGTCAATCAGTTAATCCACTTCAATTGATTCTGTGCTCTCTGTTATTGGCTTGCACTCATTGGGCATCCTCTGGTGTCGACTCAGCTGGGTGGCTTGTGTGAAGCTCCTCTCACACCTCTCGCACCTGGTGAAGGCAAGAGAGAAAATTGAGACCAGGGAGCTGCTTTGGGGGGGGGTTATGGGGGTGTGATGGGCTTTGTCTCATCCTGCCTAATCAGAACAGACACTCAAAAGTGGCTTCAGATTTTACTGGCTCAAGAGGTTTAATTGGTGGCTACTTCCAAGACCTTGATGCCTATGATGGGACAAGGCCTGTCTGATTCAGAACAGAGGAATCTGTCAATAGACAGGGGGAAGGTGATTTCTCCAGAGAGGCCTGTCCTGCTGTAGCTCTGATCACTGTCAGTTCAAATAGATAAAGAACAAAAAGAGATTTTTAGGAGTGAGCCATCAAAGAAGCAGCTTGTCTGCAGTTTTCTGCTCTGTAACCCCTAGGAGAAATTGATGACAAATAGAATTTCACCTTCTGCTAATTTAAAATCCACAATTGCCTGTTTGAGGAAGAGAAATCAGAAAGCAATACTTGTTTAGTGTTAGAACAAGAGAAAACTCATTGCTTATCTGATCCGCAGTTTATCTGACTATGCAGCGGGGTTCATTTTAAAACAGGCACATACAGAGTTAGTGATTACTTAATTACCTGAAAACACGCACACTATCTGTGCGCTGAGAGAGAAATCATAACTACCACCAGCATTTTCTTTGCTGCCTGTTGTGTCTTCAGTCTCTCTACCCTGTTCTCCCTTCAGATAACTACAATATCCATTAAAAAAATTAAATGTGAAAACATTAACAAAGCTACTGAATTTCAAGGGAGTTAGATGAGGGATGTCACTCACTCCTAATGGATCCCCTGTCCCTGCTTTCAAATAGAACCTACTGTATCCAGTCCCCCCAAAAACTATCCCCTTAATTTGCATTGCAAATTCTGGATAGAGATGTTTGATGATTATGCATAATTGTGGGGTGTTCTTCACACTAGTAACATTTAGTAAGGAAGTTCTGCTAAAGGAGCATTTAGCACAGGCATTACAGACACATTCATCCAAGTTGCTGCACCAACCTAAAATGTCAGCACTTTTTAAGTTGTGTTTCTTTGATTGTCTCTCGTGGAATATTTTTAGCAGCCTGTTCCACTGTTAAAAACTGCACTGTGATCTCGACAAATGTAAAATGTCAGCTTTAATGTATCAGAGCTATCAGCTCAATGAAAATAACTCAGAAGTATTGATTACTTAATGATTTTTGGTGTATTCATTAACGTCTATGTGCAGATCGTCCACTCTCCAGAGCTCCTGAAGTGCTGATGACACATTAGTGTACTGCTGATTGTTTATTAGAAAACTGATTAGTTACTGGATTACTGTGTCAAAATATACTACCTTCCATTGCCTGACAAACTTGCAAATTATTATATTATTTTTGTATACATTTATATATATCTATCAGAGGCACTGGAATCAATTTCAAGGCTGGGGGTTAACTTGGTCTGTGTGAGATATTGCCATCTGCTCCAACTTGATAGTTTTGCTGTTTTGATGTCTACTAAGACAAACAGTTTCCTTGCTGAGTGATGGGAGGTCTGGATCCTCGCCCTGCGGAGGTGCAGGTAGTACGACATCATAGCAAGCTACAATATTCCTCTCTTTGGTTTGACATGAAGAAAGTCTTGCAGGAAATGGCAGGGAAGGTGTGGATGACTGTGCCGCTGTACTAAACGTACAAAGAGTCCACCTCCCCTATGGTAATGATGGGGACCCAGCCCATGCATGGCCAAATTAGGCATAACCAAAATTTTGTTAAAGCCTGAAACATAGGTGCAAATGTTGGCACTAATGCTGCCTACTAATTGAGAGGACACTCGAATTCCGGTTAATCCTTCTGAGGACATTTGTATGTTATTTAAACAGCCACCAGCACAAGGTGGATTAAAAGAAACAGTCTAAATTCTTCCTGCAATCAGATGGTGTCAGTGACAAGTGGGTCCGTGTTATCATTTCCTACAACATGCACGTGCCTTCATTTTACATACAAAGTCTCATACTGCCTCGCAGCAGACAGCCTCATCCTACACCAAACACAAAAAGGAAGATGAAAAGCACCTGGTTTGTCCCAGTCTGAAAGAATCTTCCCTCTCATTATTTTCAGCTGGCTCCTGAAAACACCCTGCTCACCCAGCCCTGACTTTGCAAGTTCTTTAGTTAACCTTACATTTTTCATAAATAAATAGGGAGGAGAAGAATTTAATAAAATGAGAATCAACAATTAATTCCCTTTTCCCCCCACCTTTGATTAGCTAAAGGGCTTTGTTCTCAGACCAGCAGCCGTAGCGGAGACTTTAGAAAGATAAGAATACACAAAAACATTACAATGGTGAGGCTGCCTTGATAGCTTGTGGTGACATGAAACAAAATCTCTTCTAACTGGACCTGCAGTCCAGGCTGCGTAGCTAAAGCTTTGGCTACAGATAACCTCACTTAGCATTGTTATCTATAATGAAAAGCAAATGGAAAAGCCTTCCACCATACATCCAGGGCTAACTAAGACCTACAGAGAATGTGTCTTCTCACATCTGAAGATTTTTAACCAACCACGGTGGGTTTTCCTCTTAAGCAGGAAATAATTTGGAATATTTAAAAATAATTTCACAATTTCAAACTTGCTTTCTAGAAATAATGCCCACACAACATACACTTAATGGTTGGCACTGCCTGCTTGATGTGTACACAAGGTAATTTCTCCAAATGCCACCTACAAACAGAGCTGTCTTACTGCACGAGAAACAGTGAGACTGCACCCGCGAAATTAAATTTATCAGTATGTTTCAAATGGCGCCTGTTATTTTTAATACAACTTACTGGTGATGAGGGTTGTTTAGTACTTTCCATACACAGCCCTTCTTTCTCATAGCATTGTGTTCACTGCCACAAGTACTGAACTTTTTGAGGTACGGAGCACTCAAAATCCACTGCAGACAAGCATACAAAACCTAAACCGTATGATCAAGGCATAGAAATATTTTCTCATTTACTGTCCCTGATTATTAGAATTTTATGTGTGTTTTTTTTTTCCCCCCCCTAAGCTTACATAATATCAGGCCTTGGGCCCCTCCTGTTCAAAGGAGGATGTAAACAGAGGGGAGGTACCAGGACGAGCAGCAGCTATCTGTTTTTCCCCCAGCAGAGAGCCTGGATTGCTTTCTGGATAAAAATTCTCTGCCCCTCCTCCCGCAAACCTGCAGGGAAGTTAAGTCTGTCCTTCTGAACAGCTTTCAGGATCAGGGCATCTGCATCCCCTTATCTGACTACCAGGGCAGGAAGAATGGCAGCTCCAGTTTTAGCTGCTGTTTCTGGAGTTTAAAGAAAGGAACTGAATAAGGCCGCTGACGCTCACCATAAAGCAGCTGCACAACGCATCTGTATCTCTTGCTGCCCTACGCTGTGACTTTAGGAAAAGGAAGGTGAAGCCCAGAATGCATAAATACTTCAGCACAAGGAGCGTGAAGCAAATCCCAGACCGCTGGTTAATTGTAGGACATACATTAAGCCTTTTCTTCCACAATTATACTACAGTCAAGGCCCCTTTTGGAAAACGGAAAAATTACTAAAGTAACAGGGACAAGTAATAGCTCTAAATGGGGCAAAAGATTAGATCTATTGGAAACATGACAAAAACAGGATGTTAGGGAAAAAATTAAGTGAAGTCAACAAGGTTACACATAAGTAACACCTTAACATTAAAAGAAATCTATTTTCCATTTTGACCCAGAAACCTCTTCCATTAATTACTAAAATCTATTTACACAGCAACCAGATAAAATCAATGTGATTGCTCTCACTTGTTTTTGGCTCTCCTTCTGTGGGCTTTCAGCACCCAATAGCCCAATTCTGGTGGACTCATGGCTGAGATGCCCCCAGTTTCCATGTTTTACCACCTGCAGGACTCTACCAGACAAAGTTTCTGGTATGCAAACCTTTTTTTTTTGTCCCGGATATGCAGCATTTGTCTCCTGGCTCTGTCCCCTTGTCCCCAGCAGAGGCATGTATGGAGGACACGCTTTCTTTCAGCCATATATGGAGGCAAAGCATTGGTATCTCTGCTGAGCTTGTTATGAGGGGTTCTGACAAGCCCTGTGGCCGAGCTGGCTTACATTAACCAGACCTGGAGCACAGTGTGGAAAAAGTGAAAAAAGCAAAGTGGAAAAGAAAGACAAAGACAGAGAGGAAAGTTGGCTGAGTACAGGTAGCCCTCATAGAACAGGGGGAGATCCACCCTCTCCCAGCCTTACACCAGCATCCTCCTAGGAACACTGGGCAGCTTTCAAAGGAAGTGATATCAACACATTACGAATTCATATCAATACACTGTTTTTTTCTAACAAAGCGGGTTTGTTCCAGATACAGTAAACATAAAATGCCTGTCAGTTCAGAAAAGACACACACATCAACATGGAAAAAGGGCATTCTGTCTTGGAGAACATCTCCTGGTGAGAAGGCAGAGTCCTGCAGAACAGAAAGTAAAACGGACCTGGATCAGTTGTACTATTGCTGGAGGTAAAAGCAGAGAAACTTCCTGAGATGCAGTTGTGTCCTTTGCTTTAATTTCAGTAACCAGTAACTACAGAAATCAGCAAAGTCTGCTTAATTAAGAAATGTCCTACTGGGTCCTATTGTCTTAATATTTTGGGTAATTAGACACTATCAACTGATCATTACGATCTTACTGAACTTCAGCCACAAGACAGGGTTATATTTTCTATATTTCTATAATTCTATATTTCTGTATTTCTATATTTCTATATTTTCTATATTTCTATATTTTCTATATTTTCTATATTTCTATATTTCTATATTTTCTATATAAATATTTTATATTTTTCTGAGAAAAATACCAAACAAAGAGATGCACATTGCACCACCAGCATCCCCCGCACTCCCTTTAACCAGACCGAGATTAGCTGAAGGTGAGCTCTTCATACAGGCATCACACTAAGTCAGTAACTTACAGAACTGCCTGTTACAGCCTTGGCTGTATTTTCAGCTATGATTTAGCTCGTCATGTCACTAAAAGAATCAAGCCCTCATTGGAGGATAAGAAATTGCTCTGGGTATGCAAGGTACCTTAAAGCAAGCCTGGCTTAACTCTGGTTTGGGTCACATCACAGATGGACTTAACTGGCCTTGGCTTTCCAGGGAAGCTCTGCTAGAGAGGGGCAGCTGCATGCTGCTGGCTTCACGTACTCACTTGAAGGGCTTTTCCCCAGTGTGCGTCCGGATGTGATTGTTGAGCGTGGTAGCGCCAGCAAAGGCTCGGCCGCAGTAGCCGCACTTGAAAGGTCTGTCGCTGGAGTGCGTGACGACGTGGTTCCTCAGCTCTGAGGGTTGGGAGAAGGACTGGGAGCAGTGACCACACTGGTAGGGCCTGCAGAGGAAAGAGATACACCGTGCAGTCAGTGCATCCCATGGTCACTGAGCAAACACAACGTGGAGGAGCATCCCATCGTCTCAATAATCTCCAGTGAGAGCTGTGGATGCGGTTCTGCTTTCCTGGTAGACGCAAACCCCAACCTTCATGATCTGATTTTGTAGCATATTACAAGTCTTTTCCCTTTTCATATTTTACGTAGTTCAGTGGCGGAGTCCCCAGATGTTCACCAGGCTTTTTGTTAAGAAAATTAGTAACTGGAGGGAGAGGGGGATAAGAATGATTTTTTACCCACGTTTTAAATCACTGCTCGTGATGTATGCATCTCTGGGGCTGATGGCCAACACCAGCTTAATTGCTTTCTCTTTAATAAATGTTTATGCTTAAGTGGCGAGAAACTGAAACTAGAGGGAAAGGGACAATGGTGACCAAGCACGCACAATTCAATTCAGTGCAAAGTAAAGCAAAGTATCTCATCTGTCAAGTGAGCTGCTTAATTGTGGGTGCCTGCATCGCTGAACACAAATACCGCTACTTTACGGTGCTTCAGAGCACTGAGCCCTGCTAGTAGAATTTTTTAGCTTGATTAATAACTCCATATTGGTCAATAACTCAATAGCCTACCATTTTAACTACCTACATTTGAAAACCAAACTGCTTTCCAACAAATCTAAAATAAATATGTAAAGGCTGTGGATAGGACACCTAACCTGGACAACGCAGCCTTTGAAAACAACAGGGATGCATACGAAAGCATGTTTTAAGGAACAGATGCCATGTAGAGAATATCTGCTTTCTCTTGCGGAAGATGAGTAGCTACATGTTGTCTAGTCTTTTTTTCTGCAGGAATATGGTTAATTTACGTATTTATCCAACCTGACATGACATTTCAAGCGCTAGCAAAACAAAGATGATTTCTGAATGCAAACTGATTTGTTTGGAAATATGCACATCAGGAACTTCTAAGAAAAAAGAACATGTGAAGATATGCACTATCCAAGAAACATTGATTTTTTAACAGTGAAAGGGACCATTAACATCTATTAGCCTCTGGTTACCTATTTTTAACAGCTACCACAAGAAATGATACAACACAATATAAAACCAATTAATCTCTTTTTCTTTCTTTCTTTCTTTCTTTCTTTCTTTCTTTCTTTCTTTCTTTCTTTCTTTCTTTCTTTCTTTCTTTCTTTCTTTCTTTCTTTCTTTCTTTCTTTCTTTCTTTCTTTCTTTCTTTCTTTCTTTCTTTCTTTTTTTTCTTCTTTTTTTTTATCCAGTCAATGTGATTAATTTCATACCATGAAAACTCACACCGTACCTTCTTACATAAATAGCCAGAATTCCCAACCAGTTACCATGGAACATTATGATACCAAGAGAAATCTTTTTACCCCCTATGCTGTCTCAGAACAAGCTTCTTGCTTATAAAGGCTATGAGTGCACATTATGAACTCGGAACCAGTTTCATTGGCTGATGTACAAGGCAAAGAGATGTGCAAAAGTTCACCTATTATGGTCTGTATTTGTTTCGTTTGTCCATATTGTGGCAGAAGAGCTGTTAGATAAGTTATCCTCCTCTTTGGGGGGATACGTTTCTCTAGCTCAAACACACACGATTCTGATTAAGAACCAAGTGAGCAGAGTGACTATTTTTTTCAGGCTCAATGCACGACACGTTAAGCAGCTCATTTTAAAAGGAAAGCCCATGTACATACTGCAGTACCGCGACAATCCTAAAATGCCACATGTAATGTATGCAACAGATTCCAATACACCCAGCTTTGATAAATTTTACATACAACAGTATTTTTCCAAAATCAAAATAAGGCATTCAATAAATAGAAAAGTTGCTGTTGGTTTTGGTTTGGGTTTTTTTTTTTTTGTTGTTGCTCCCCCTTCTTCCCCCTCAGAAAACAAACAAATAAATAAACAAACAAACAAAAATCAATACTTTTTGTTGTTGTTATTTCTTAAACTGGTGCCGAAGGACTGAACATGAGCAGCACTCGGTTCAGTGAGCGCATTGACATGGGCAGAGCGCGGCTGTCTTTGATGTAACAGTTACGTCTCCTGCCATCACTTTGGTCTGCGCTGGGACACTGAATTGAGACGGTGAGACCTAATCTACACACCAGAGGGCTGCAGTCTGAAAGAGAGGGGGCACAGTAGCAAAAACAGTGATTGTCATAGGCTGTTTTTGCAATGATGTCCTGCTAGATGGATTGTGGTCGCAGACCAGAAATGCCACTTCCCACTGGAATTACTGAGAACAAATTGTACCTTCCTGAGCTCCGAGGTATGCTAGCGAATACAAGCACAGCTGTGTCACGGCCCTGCTGTATACTGATGTTCCAGACAATTAATGTTCAAACAAAATAGATGTCAATCACTTTGTGTGCAAAAGCCTGCATATCTACCTAACTGCAGGTAGCTGCGTACAGCCATTTGCAGGTGTGAAAGCCATCATTTTGATGGAGCTGCTGTACCTGAAGAAATGCTTTTTTTTCCTACAAAACCATTCAACTATCATTATCAGGAACAGTGCAGCTTTGGATCTTTTCATCTGTCTCTTTTTGTACCTCGTGGATGTAGCTCAAGCCTGATCAAAATCTTCTCATCTAGTATTTTTAAGAACATTAAGGATGTTTTAGGACAGCTGAGCTGGTGTACAGAGATGTGCTGATAGAACTGATGTGCTGACAGCCATCAAAAGCAGTTCTAATGTTTTTTCATTAATCACATACCTACACATTTCCCTAGTTCTCTGTCTTCCTGTCTGAGCTTAAAGGCAGGATTTCTACTTACCTAGAAGCAACCTCTCATGTTAGAAAAATTACACTTGTCATTGACCCCACGGGCCATCAATCAGTTATGCAGCTTTACTGCCGTGTAGCATCAATCAGCATTTTCTGGAGAGCATAATCTTACAGTTCCTGACTACAGGATGGCACACGAAAGTGAAACTAGGGGGGGATACCCACAATGGAACAGTTTCCAAGGCTCTCAAGTTACATTTTCAAAACCATGTCAGTCAGGAGCAGTTTTTGCTTCTCCATTCAGAAAGTGCTGACAGCAATTTTGCCATATGCTCTTAGATCTTAAATTATCAAGGGGAAATTACATCTTGTATAGGACCAGTATAAAATCCATGCGGCTCTATGAGTTTCACTGAACACCACCAAAGCTTGTGCTTTGTGACATGTCAGGAGGGAACCACAGAAAAACCTGTGTCTTTTGCACCTGGACTAACTGCTAACAGACAGCTCTAGATTCAGATTGATTCCAATTGGATTCAGCAAGAGCCACACCTCCCTCCAACTATTGCCTTTTATTGCTCCTCCACTGGAACAATGCACTATCCAGCCCCAAGACCTCAGTGCATCCAGCCAACATCAACATACACACTAAATCATACATCAGAGATGTGCTGAACTACGATGATCTTCAAAAACACTATAATTACTTTCCACCAAATTTTCAGATTCTTTCCCTTGCAATGAACTGCTTTCCAGTGAGGCCTCTTCATAACCAGACTCGCTATTGTCAGAGGTTACTCGGGATGCCAGTGCAATATTTAAGAGATTAATTCATTGTGATACTGAATGCCTGAATGCCAATAATTCGATCACTGAAACGCTGTCACATCGTGGAGACAAACTAGCACTTTGCTGTCATCTTAAAACCCCAGAAAACACAAACTGAGAGACTGACACGGAGTTGAAACTACTTTTCTCATTGCGGAGGGCTAAGGAGAGGGAAACAGCTCCTGTCTGGGCGTCGTGGTGGCACAGCAAGCCCGTCTGCCTGCAGCGCACACGGATGGAAGTGAAAGCAGTGCGTGATGAAAGGCTGCAAGCTCTGTTTTCACAACCAGAATCCATCCATCTCTACATCATGCAGTAACAGCAGCGGAGTGCACAGCTGCAGTCAGAGGAGCTAGGATGCAGTTTTCCTTGTGAAAAGGCGTTTCGGAGGGAGATCTTCTAGCAAGCTGACTTCAGAGGCTGGCGAACAAAGCGGAGTCTGAGAGCACTGCAGACTGCAGCATACCCAGAACCAGCGGGACTGTGAGCGGCATCTAACACTCAGTAATTCCAGGTCCAGCTCTGCATCCTCTGCTGGTGCAGCGTTCTGCTAACGCAGCAAGGCCACAGCCCTGAGCACTTCATGCACCGCGTCAGCACGTATGGAGGAGCCGAGCCCTGCGGGGATCCTCAGGCTGCCTCTGCAGATGTTTGCGGAAGAGCTAACACAACCAGAAAGTCAGAGCAAGCGAGTGTTGTCCGACTTTTGAAGCTGTCAGGGAGAGGTGCTGCTGGGTACACGCTTTGTTATTATTAACTACAAGTACTGGGAGTTTGTGAACCTTTGTGAAAAGATTATGCAAGAACAAGCATTAACTTCAGCATGATGTTTACTTTAATTGAGCAATATTCCATAGCCACACTATAAACAGAAATAGACAACTCTTGATCACATTTACTTTTTGTTTGTCTGTTTCAGGAGATGTTTAAATTAATTGGTGGACGTGGGGCGAGCATCAAGGTCAAAGACATGGAACCTATAAAGAAAAGGATAAAAACAGAACGGTCTGGGCCACGGTCATAGAGAAAAAGACCTTTCAAGTTGGTTATTTAAAACATCAAGCACCTGTAGTAAAAACAAAACCCTCACGATTTAGTTTTCAGGTGTAACACCAAAAATGAACTTTTAAAAGGATCTTTTGAATAAACAGGAATGGAGTGGGCCTGACGACATTCCCAATTTATCACAAACAGTGTTATATAGAGATTTTCCCTCAAATTACCTTGACAATCAAGAAGAACAAACATCACAGAAATGCACAAGTTGCATGAGAGACAGTGCCACATGGCAGCTCCTGGGAACACATAAATAAACAGAAACCTGAGGATTTCTCCTGTTTGTGCCTCCTGCTTTATGGAACAGTTGCTCAGAGTACGTCTGCCTGGGCAGCACTTAAAGCACAAAATGCCCCAGAATTCAGATGGGTTTTTCATCTCCCACATCCCCTCTACCTCTATTTACTATTAGCTTCCAAGAAGAAGCCAAAATCATTTAACAGGCTAAAATGGGAAGATGGAAGCAAACAATTACCTGAAGTTAATTTTAATCTAAATTGCAATTCTAAAAATAACAAACACCGATGACCTTGAAAACACCACTTATTTTGGGTTCATCTCTTTTAAAAAGTTTATCCCATCACTTATGTCTCAAACAGGACCCTGCTTATTTTTTTCCCTCCACTTCCTAAAAGAAAGAAGTATATCTGGGGCTTTTCATGTCTGCCCACTTCTCTGCTCCCATTCAGATGTCTTCTGAATCTGAGCAGCTTTAAAGTTGGGTGAATTTAGCTGGTTTTGGTGTGGTTTCTTTGTAGTTCTCAAACCTCAGATATCCCACTATCCTCAAATTTCTGCCCATGAATCAGAACTCCTGTTGAAATTCAAAGAAGTTTTCCCTGTACCTCACGTTGTAGGTAATCAGCATTGTTGAAAAACAAACACAGAGCCAGAACAGATAGTCTAAGGCCATTTCCTATAGAAGACAGCCCCTGCTGCTTCAGTCATATCAAAGACAGAGTGGCTGGTGTGCTCACAAATTGCTGACAATAAATGGGGAGCTGTTTATCAGCAGGAGCGGCGCTGCAGATATTGGGGAGGAAATACCAGCCAGAGAGCTGCATCCAGCAGGCTGGCAGGCAGGTATGCCTTCACAAATCATGCCTTATTTTCTTGACTCTACTAAATCTTGTATTGCCCTTCAGAAGCTTTTCATCTATAGAAATGTCGTACACTTCAGAAACAAAGGACAGCTCTTCCCCTGACACTGAGTAGCTGATCTGACAGCACCTGCTCAGCGACAATAAGCTACCTGGGATGTAAATTCAGCCTCTGATAAGTAGGAATATGAGAAACCAGATCCTGGGACAGCTGGGATCTGCACTAACCATTACTCTGGTACGGCAAATGCAATGAGCTTGAACAGATCCACTCAGATTCACAGTGACTGTATTTGTGCAACAGGTTGATCCTAAGTTTGTCTCACACCCTCTGCTAGGTTCAGATCTCTCTGTAAAAGACCATATACAAAATTCTACTGAGAATGGGAAGCCAAAGAAGCAGCTAGCATGAATGTTGAGAATGTGTCCTTAGGTATTAAGATCCAAATCTTCCTGCAAGTTTATACTTTTCAACACTTCTGACACTGCATTCACTTACCATCTGCTCTCCACTACACCCCAAACCTCCTCAAATCCTCTTTTCCTTTATCACCCTTCCCTCTTTGTTGCTATGGGAGAGAAGCAACCACCTTACTGCCAGATCTAGATTATTTGCCTTGTATGTTTTAGGGTATTCTGAGGAAACAGTGCCTTGTACTTACTGGGTAAATGTGTTCTGCATTACATATGGAATCTAAATACGCACTCCAGCGGCAAGATAGAAAGACAGTAAACTACCAAAGTAATTAAAAGAAAACAGAATAACAAAGCTAAACCTCTCACCTCCAAGATGACAGTGCTAATTGTAAGGCTGACTTATCTTCAGGCGTTCTCACTGGAAAAGTGAAGATTTAACTGACCCTCAGATTGCTCCATTAGAAGAGACCCTTCACGTTTTATTACCTGCAGCTTGGTACTTTGTCAAGGGAAATGCGGGTTCAAGTGAAAGAGAGAATGGAGTCTAGTCTTCACATGTAGCTCGACAAATTGCTGAGACAGCATGTGTGGGAACTACACAACATACCCCTTTCTGGATGTGATGCAGCACCTTACGCTCTGTAGTGTGTTTATGGTGTTTTAATACTGAAAACATCATAGAAGTCTACAAAACTAGGACCTACGTTCTACACTGGGGCATTAAACTGACCATTCTGTCCTGCAGCCCTGCCCCTCAGTGTGGCACCTATCTCTGTGAAGACCAGCATGACCTTCAGAAAACACCTCAATAAGAAAATGCTGGAATGTTGCTGCAGCCACGACAATATTGACTCTTCAAATTCTATGAAGATTTGCACGGAATATAATTTTTCATGTGCAAAGTGTCATCCTGGAAAACCGGACTTATGTGCCAGTACCTCTATAATCACAGTTTCAGACAAGCCCATGTGTACACGTAAATAGATAGCCAAGTACACAAAGAGACAGAGACAAGCATATATACACAGAGACTCGCAGCTATTTCTACAGTGTTTTGTTTAAATGCAATTCACAATTAAATGCTGTTCTTGGAATAACTTCTGTTCAAAACCTTTTGCAGCTGAAGAAGAGACAAACCCTGGGCAGCCTTATTTATTGAATTAATTTGATTTTTGTCTTTTGTCCCGCCAGCTATCAAAATTGTCAAATAAACCAGCTTTGATTCATAAATAATGGTTCCATTATATTTACTGTGCCACCGGTCAGAGTACCTGAAATTTTAATTCACTTGTTCAGCTAAATTTCATCCTCAGTTCACGGCCATAAAATTCTGTATTGACAAACTTTCAAACCAACTTTGACTCTGAGGTATCTAGTCAACATTTTTCTTCTGTGTGGATATTAGTTTATTGAATAAGTGGCATCTGTTTTCCTCCACATCACTAGTAGACTAGGTATTTCCTTTTGACAGCTTTGCACAATTTATGGTTTGCATGCTCTGAAGAAAAATAGTACTAAGCAAAAAATTCCAATTCATTACCTCTTAGTACTTAATTAAGTTCATACACATTGCACACTATAGGTGAACCCTGAAATGACTGTGACAGCCACTGAGCAGCAAGTTAGATTATCTTTGGAAGACAGAGAGACTTTTAATTATCTTGACCTCATTTTTCCTTCTATGATATTCATAAATTTTCCTTCTATTTTGCTGCCTCCAATAGACGTACCAAGCCATTCTGGAAAAAAAAAAAAGAGATTATATCCTAAGCTATTTCCTTTTATCTGTACATTTACACACCAAATGTTTTTACAAATAGTGAAGTCAGGCAGCGGTTTTTATCAGCTTACTTCACAGAGCTGCAGGTGAATTATGTTGTACAAGCTCCTCCTAATAATGGTTCGGTTTTGGAAACGATAACAGCGTGATAAAAGAATAAAGCAGTGGATCTGGCTATCGGTAGAGACAGAAATAAAGAGAGCCTGGGTTTTACCTGTCGGGGTTCTGCGTACACACATGCATCTGTAAGAGGATCCGCTGGGTGAAAGTCTTAAAGCATTGCCCACATTTCCAAAGATGCCAGTCACTGAACTCAGAATTTAGTTGGCTCGTTGAAGTTGGGCTTGCAAGAACTCGTTGGTTTTTGACACTGATCTGGTTAAATCCTGACTCGATGGACCCAGATTTATCCAGGAGAGAAAAATTTCTGCTACACGGAGTCTGTGGAAATACTACGGATCGCTGTGGAGTGGCGGGGGATAGTTTGCTACTTTTATTAAATGGCTGTAGGGTGTCTTGTCTGGACATGGCCTCCATTACAGTCGAAGGGACATTCACTGGGAGAAAACAAGAAAAGTAAATAAGATCCTTTTTATGCCTTTTTAAAACTTAAACAGTCTTAGGAGACACCAAAACATACCAATATCCAATATATTAAACACTGACTTTAACAACGAAAAATAAAAGGAAGGGCTTGAATGAGACAGCGAGCTGAGCAGATGATGCTGATTCTGGGCCATTGGGATGAGAGCTCATGCAAAGAGGTGTCTGAGACTGAAAGTACTCAGAGAAACCTGAGTGTGATAGACATTTATTACACAAAGGGGATTGTCATCTGAAACTGCACTTGTGATGCCCTGACTCTACGTGTTGCATTCAGCACACATAATTGCTATATCACAGACAACTGTGAATCTTGAAAGCATGAGGAAAAAACTTAGATGTTCCTTGAGATAAAAACGGGGTTTGGTTACCTGCTACACTGATAGATCCTTTTCTGTCTCAGCAAGCAGCCACAAAGGATGTTACTATCACATCTCACAAATTGTCGTACAACATAAAGCCAGTGCTTCACCATGACCTGTCTAATTAATACTAATAGCAGCTAGGCTACCATGAGACAATGCAAAGTATATGTAAAGGTATCTTTGTGCATTGATTTTGCCTCTATAGAATAGGAATTAACTATGGCTTGTGAGGTGTTCAGATACTGGAGCTGTGAATGCAGTACACTACGCTCACAAACAAGTGACTTAACATTGAATTTGGACATAACGTGATAAGGAAGGCAGGAGTTAATGAGTATAAGAAAGCTGATCAGCTGCCACGTTCCCTGAGTACCATCTAGATCATGCAGCGAATGAAACAAGGGTCTTATGGACAAAATGGAGTCAGTTAATGGGAGACTGCACCTCAGGGCAAAAAGAGGCATTGCTCAGGCCATGCTTTCCAATCTTTGTGTGCTCAGCTTCATGACACGATAGTTTAATGGCCATCTTAAAATTAAAAATGTATACTTATGACTATGCATGTTTTCACATATTTAGTTGCACTCAGAATGTGTTTATACATGTCTACACAGGTACAAATTACTTAATTAACAGGTGATTAGAAACTGCAGATTTGCTTAAGTGGGTTATTACAATAGATTTCCAAGAGCAAATATGAGATTTAAATTATATTTGTGAGTTGGAAGCAGTCAACATTATTTAATAGGCAGTACAGCTGTAATGCAAACTAATGTAGTGGTAGTGACTCATGTGATGCTAGTTACTTTAAAGAGTTATTGTTTGCTATCTTTTCTCAATAACAATAAGCCTAATATTTTATTTGCTGAAGTTGAGGACTTCTTTCATATCTCTGCAGAGGGTTTAAGCAGCACTTAATGCTACATCTGGCTCTATGAATTTCATCTTGTCAGTCACTCTGAAGATGAAACTCAAACTTCTCTCACAGCAAAATAGCAAGTGACAATATTTATATATTTTAACCATAATGCTTTGCTTTTTAAATAAAAGTGTTGTAAGCTTCAGCTCATGAAAGAAAAGATAATATTTCCATACTGTACACTGCAGAGCGTGAGTTTTATCAGCAAACATTACTGCCAGTAATTTAATTTCTTTTAAACTCTTCTCAAGCCCAACAGATTTGAAAACTCAATATGAAACAGGATGTTTATTTTTGACAGTTTAATCCCTGCTATCTTACTGTTTTATTGCTCTGTGGTTCAGTACTTAAGTTGCTAGAAGATGTGAGTTCATTTTAGAAGAGTTGTTTAAGTATACAAGCACTTGTTGGCAAAAATACATTATGCATATAATTGATTATATATGGGCAGCCATGGAGTGAGTCCAGATCAAAGCCAACCAAGCATCCATATTATTAGTTTCTCCCACCATTTAGACACATATGGGTGTCAAAATGGAACAGAGGTTTTGAGGCAACCTCTAAGCAAGATCAACACATGAACAGTCAAACTGGAGGATGTGCTAGGATCACCTTATCTGTTACAGACCAAGGAATCCAGCTGTAGATTGCAATTGGTCTGTGTTACAAACAAATTTGGGATGATTCCTAATGAAATAAAAATTAAGTATTCAGAAGGGGTAGAAGAATGATCAGAAATAGAGATGGTCAAGTTGGAATGGAAGCTCGCTGTCATTTCAGGTTACTTAAACTTAACTGGTACTGTGCTTTTACCATTTTACCAGAAGGAACTCATATCTACAGTCTCTCAAACAAAGCTTTTCTCAACACAGTCAGTGTTGTAGAATGAAGAGAATCACTAATAGAGGGCTGATGAACCTGCAGCGCTTTATTATTCTGGCTAGGCAGTCTCTTGTGATAGACCTGATGACAGATGGAGAGGGTCAAGCAAATCAGTGAAGAATAAAGTAGTGGTGAATCACCTACAAAACAGTTTCACACACTATCAAATTATCAGGGGCTGTCATAGTGGGAAATCTACAAATACCTGCACAAACCCCTCAGATAATCTGGATAATCATATCATGATGCTGAACAGCTTAAGTATACCAGTGTACCAGTTTTGAGGTTTTTATTTTGTGTACATCATCGCTACTGAACACATAGTCGCTTTGTTTTAATGTGTCTTAAAATACTCCAGGAATATAACTGATTAGATACGAAACATGGATTCTGGATTGTGCATGTAGAAATACAGAACACACTTACAATTTTCATCTTGTGCAATGCACTGGAGAGGGATTCCAAAGAAAGATGTGTAGCTGTCATTGTACCACACCAACAGCTCTGTGCCACGAGGAATATCTACACAGGCCCGGTAGAATATATTTGACCTAAACAACAGAAAAAAGAGAAAGAAAAAAAAAGAAAGATGCCTAAGTTAAGAAGAGAATACTCTTGTAATATGTGGCATTACAGTAGAATCCCACTGTTTTGAACCGTTTCTTCAGATAACTAAATGAACTTCTTGCCAATTATTTTAAAACTGAATCTGTTGTAAATGAAGGACTTGGTTCAGTGCCCGTAGGAGAGGTTAACAAATCGCTTTTTTACAACCTTGTTTCAAAGTGATTTTAGAAATGCAACATCCTGGTCTGGGTGCGCAAAGTTCTGTGAGCTAGGCCCTGGAAATAGCTTTGCATTTTCTATCTATGCCAAAGTTGATGTATTTTCAGGGTAAATAAATGGCAATGCTTTTCATCTGAATAAATCTTCTTTTAGCAAGAAGTTTGATATGGTGCTATGTGTTCTCTTGTTACAGCAATATATACCACCAAAAAGAGAGGTCTTGGATTATTGAGTAAAACAGACTTCAGCTTAGGGAATTCCATAAACGGAGTAAATCTGAATGTACAGCCACAGAAATCTTCCTCTGTATGGAATGGGAGGAAGACGCAGAAGATCCTGCAGTAAGTATGAATTAGTGTTACCATAAACATTTTGGCCTCATTCTGTGGGAAGACTGCGGATATTACTAGACCAAATATAAGGGGAAAAAAAAAGAAAAAATAAAAAAAGAAGAGTTTGTAGCATAAAAAACTGGAGCATTATCCTAATCTTGTGCTGTTATAAATAGCTTGAGTGACAATTCTACTGCTAAAAAATTTACATAGGGACTAAAGCTGTGTAAGATTAGCATCAGGCACAAGATGAAATAAAAACGTTATCAGTTTGTAATGCCTTTTCCCCAGGGCTTCACATGGAACACTAAAACACCCTCACGTGGGATGGATAGAAATTCGATATATACAAGGAGAACACTCCACTCTGGCTGAAGGATTACATACCAAAATGATACAGTCAAAGTACTAAGAAATGACCATTTTTTATAACAGCTTATGTAAGGCAGAAAAACATCTATAAACCACAAAAAGAAAAAAAAAGAGGAAAAAAAAAAAAAAAGAAATGTTAGGCCTCAACCAGTTTTCTCAGTGAAGAATTGCTACAAACGTTGTCCTGAAGTTGAAGATAAAAGTGTTTAGGGTTGGTAGGCCTTAAATTCAGACTTTCTGTAAAGAATTGGCTGTAGCAATGCAATTTGTTCCTTGTATAACACTGCAGACATAAGGAGAATCCTTTACCACATTTTTCATGGCAGTGAGATATGCACTTGTCAACATATTTTGTCACCGCAAAGTGGCTCTTGGCAACAGGATCATAAAGATCAATAAAAAAGTGCAGATTCTCAATATTTTACCAGCAGCTGCAAAAATTTCATTTATCTTGTTATTTTCCTCGCTTACTGCCACCCTGTCTCAGGAGGGCACTGCTAGCTAAGCAGAATGGTTTTCTTGCCGTTCTATGAATATCTGACAAAAACTCTCCCTTTTGTGTCTCTCCCTCTCCTTCCCTCCTCCTCCTCCTCCTCTCTTCTTCTCCCCTCTCCTCCTGCTTGGTGCCGCACATATCGTTAATTCTTTCCACTGTTACATAAAAATGAAAATTGGAGCCGCGCTATAAATTACCAGCATCTCCTAACTTGAGAAAAATTGAGTCTACTTTGTACTTCACCCTTGTAACATTTCATCTCTCAGTTTGGCTTCCCTTAACATAAACACAGCAGCCCAGCAAATGAATGTGCTAAAAACCAAATGACACACTTTGCTGCTGAAAGAGCAGAACTGTTTTTGAGCAATGGGTGGTCTGCGAGGCACGGAGTAGGCCGGAAAAAAAAAGTGTAAGCGTACACCGTTCCTTACAAGCGTGCAGAGCTTCCAAAACTCGCAGAAATCTCTGCATGCTGAAGTACATCAAAGGGATTTTTCCCTTTTCGGATAATATTTCCTTTGCTGACATGTATTTAGTATTGTGGTTGGATGACTCATAAAGATAGCTTCATGGCGTCCCAACGCAGTTGAAGCAGAACACATGCCAACAAACATTATTGTCAGCCTCAAAATAAAAACAAAACGTTCAGCTAAGGGTCAATCAATCAAGAGCACTTTGAAGAAAATTCCATTTAGATATTACAAATCATAACAGAACGAATTTAAACCAGCTGACTTTCTGTGAGGAGGATGTCCATGTACAATAAAAATTAGGCTGGTTTTTCAGTGTCCAACTTTTCTATTTTCTTACACTTGGATGCAGTCACTGGTGATGGATGCCAGTTTTTTAAATTGTGTTTTTGTAGTTCATTTTATAAAGATCTGAAGTAATCAAAAACAGATCAACAGAGGGAACTCTAAGTAAAAAAACTCCATCATGAAAGGAGAGTTGTAAAATCCACTTAATATTGACAGATGTGGAACGACTTTCTCATGTTCATGTTTCATTTAGGTTTGTCATTTATATATACATACATACGCACATTTTTATGTCTTTGTACACATACATGTGTGCACACACACACCACCACACTGAGAAATGGTTCACAAGATACCTACAAAAACATTCTTTCATCATAGCCATCTTTATTCGCTGCCTTCTGTGTTTATTTAAAATCTGAGAGGATTCTAACTATAGATATCAGATATTTAAGAGTCTCATGAAATGCTTGTCATGTTTAAGTAGGACTGTTATTTTTTTTAATTGCATAGTTATTTAGTCAACTGGCCAGAGAATAAAAAAGCAGAGAATGCAATTGAAAAATTTTACCGCTGTTAAATTGGAACGCTATGGGAAAAAATCAACCTTTATATATGTTTAATTTTAGCTTGCTTTTTGTACGTTTTATTTTTAATTTTAAAGATTCTTTAAATAAGTTTAAGATTCCTCCTAAGGAAAAGAAACTCCACTCTCTAAAATAACTAGCCAAAATCAGGATTGCTCGCTGTGGCTGGCAAACACAGGCCGCTCTTTGATGTGCTTCCTATCTTATTTAACAAGGCCAAGCAGTTGCTTCTGATTCTGAGGCAAGAGCTTTGTTTATAGCTGAGATCATGTATTTATGCAACACATTGTCTAGGTTTTCGGGGTCTGTTTGTGAGCATAAAGATGTGAAATCATTTCTTCACATTTTCTCCACACGTTGACCCTCTCTAGCCATTGACAGAACAGGCCCAAGCACTGCAGGTGCACACCAGGTATCAGCCCTGTGTGCACAACCTCACTTTGACTGGGGTTATTTCCTTTAGCCCTTCCCTATTGAACTGCAGTGAGCTATTGGCACACGCAAGGCACCCAGGAGCAACAGTCTGATGTGTGCACTGTGATGGTTTCAGCTCCTGGCAACCAAAGTTGGACCCCTCTTCACCACACTCTGCAGCTTTCCTTTATTTTATTGGCCTGGGGAAGAACACATTCACAAAAGCCCTGCCATCGTCTTTGCAATCAAAAGAAGCAGTACTGGTGACTACTTGCAATCTGATTTTTAACTAAGGACTTTCTTTTGTTGCACTGAGTAAACTGGAACATGCTTTACCTGTACTGAACCACTGTTAAGTTCTGTTCCCCGCAGTGCCTCGCACATCGGATGTACCTCATCCAGCTTGACTTACTGGGTTCTCCACCATCAATAAAGTGCTGCAATGTCCCATCTTGGTCATATATCTGGGGAAGAGGTCACAAGGTCAAGTAGTTAGAACAAATCATCAGCAATCATTTTCACTGCTTTGCTGGTTTCTCTCTGTGCCTTTTCCAGGAATTTATTGCCTTGAGATTTGTCATTGCATACTGATGCTTTTAGAAATCTACATGGAACAGCAGAAAAGTATTTTAGGAGATGCAAGTTTATCATGTTTCTTTTATCAAGCCAATCTTTTTGTATTAAACATGTTTGTGGTGTCTCAAAGATGTGACCATGTTTCCCAAAGAATATTTAACCTATTTTGACAGGCTGGCCTTAAATAATGAACTGCCAGATAAACAAGAAAATCTGGATGTAAAGCCTGCATTTAAATGGTTGGAACATCTGAGCAAGGGGCAGTAGTAATCCCCAAACAAGCATTCCTTCCTTTGCATCTCAGTTGCAGCAAGAACACGTACTTCAGTAACCTCACGTGGCACATAAGGGAGGTGTAGGAATAATCAGACAAAAACAAAGGAGACTGGAAGGAAAAAGAGTTGAGGACACCTTTAGGAGCTCTCTGGAGTCAATGCAAATCAGCCCAAAGGGAATCAAAGTTTTTCTAACTGTGATTCCCCTGCCAAGGATGTGAGAGTCACTTAGGGTAATGTTTTAAAGAGACAGTTAAATCTCTCCACTCTGCGCTGGTTGCTCCCTCTGAACTCAAAGATTAAGGCTGCTCTGGAGGAGCTGAAATGTGAAGATACATATTCCATGCACAGCTGCCCTTCCGACTTCATTAAAAATTAAATCTAGGAAGTGCTGCTCCCTACGCGCAGGGTCTCACAAGCTTTTTACCTCTTACTTTGTTAGCATTCAAAGTTGCACCTGAGCAATTAGGTGTTTATCCAAAGCAAACCTCATCTTTTGCTTCTCCACAGATGCCATTTCATTTAATAATTCCATGCCTCCAAACTTTTCCTTTTGAAATTCCATGAGCCTAACTTCAGCTATCTCTATATTTGCTAATCTGCAAATTAAAGATGAAGCGTATTTATTGCCCTGAATTGAACACCTGTAGAGGAAGCAAATGAACAATCCTGCATTTCTATTTCAGCGTCAAGAGACATCTCTCAGAAATCATGTGAATGTGCTCAATGTTTCTGATATATTAGATGTGATTTTCCTGCAGTGCACACAAAGACATATACTGCAACCAGAATACAAAATCTTATTTCCCCACGTGAGAATTTCCAGTTCAGGAATCTAGCTTGCTTTTTCTCTTGACTAAAAGGGATCTAAAGTACTCGGAAGTGACTTATATATTGCTAAGGCATGAGAGATGGGGAAATAAAGTTTACAGATAAGAAAGATGCTGAGCAATGGGACAAAATTAGGGAAAACAGAAGGAATCCCCAGAGGGAAACAAACACTCCAAAATTAGTGATTTGGTTCATTTTTTAAAATACGTGGTAGCTTGTTGGTTACCAGCAGGGACCTATTCTTATGTAAACATGCTAAACCTCCCTGATTATATGAGGAAAGTATGCTAAGCAATAAAATTCTGTAATGGAAGTTGAAAAGTTACGCAGGAAATCAACCATCACAGAGGATGAAAAGGAAAAAAAAAACCACAAAAAAAACCCAATGATTAAGTGTTTGGATGCAACCATTTTGGCAATATCTACCCAAACAGTCTCTGCACAGTGTTTACTGTCTATTCATTTACATGGTGCTTTCCGTGCTTTCCGTGGCTGGGAGGTGTAATCACCTTTTCCATTACCATGAATCAACTGTGAAGGTTGTGAGAAAGAGGCAGAAGGCGCTACAAATACTGCTGAGTATCTCTTCATCTAAATACCAAGCAAAACTGCTTTTAAATGCTTTATTCTTGCAAGTGCTCTTGCAGCAGTGACACCATGCTTTGTCCTTTCCTAGGACATATCACTGACATTGAAAGTAAAAATGTATAGTTTAATTCTGACTGTTTACAAACTCCGACCTGCAGCACTCTTAGTACTGTTGTTACAGGAATGAAAATCCAGCTATAATGCAGGCACCTTATGATTGAAAGGAAAATAGCAGCACTAGATTGTGTCTGTCTGTCTAATTTGGATATGGTAAAACTTAATTGCTATGGTTATTATTTGTATTACTATCATGCATATATTTTTCTACATCTGGCAAACGCTATATATGCACGTGAAGAAGTCACTATGAGCGAGCAAACAATGGCTTGCTGTAACAGAGTTAAAGTAAGCCTGCAAGAATAAGTTTTGAACATGGACTTATAGCAAACCATATGGATGGACACACTCTCCTGCTTCTGCACTACACATCTGTATGTATTTAAACATTCACAGCGGCTAATAAGAAAACAATAAAAACAACAAGAACAACATCAAAACACCACAATGAGACAAATTTAATGAAAATCTTTGACTCCTTCACCAGTTCACTACATCAACCTACTCTTATAATTTTTAATGCATTGCAGGACAGGCAAAACAAAATATCGTTTCCCCAAATCCCTGTGGTGAATATATGTATCTCACAATAGTCATTGCTCTGAATTATGGGGAAAAAAAATTATTTACTGCATTTTCCTGCTCTGATTAATCCTGCAAATGCTACCTATACTGTCTACTGGATCTCTCCCCTCTTCTGACCACAGGTAATTACTCGACTTTGTTTTCTTATGAGTATTCATGGAGATACTTGGTTGGTTTTGCTTGTGCTTGAAAAGCTTCAACACATTAAGATATTTTGTGTATGGCTTGTTCCAGGTCTGAACCTACTGGCGGCGACTAAAATCTGACCAAAAAAGGCTGCACTCTGTGTGACGTGCCTGCTGCTCTTCCTTAGCAATTCCCATCTAACTAATTTACTTCTTAGTAGGCTCACTGATTATTAGTAGGTTTCTAACACGTTATGTATCAAAAGACTCAGAATGCAAAACATACAATTATTCCAAAATTTCAGAATAATAAAAAAAAAAAGCTTCATTTTCCAAGAAAGCGACCATTTTTTTCTTTTTTTTCTCCCCTTCTTTTTCTCTTTATACTACTCCACTGCTGTTCCAAGGTGCCAACTGTGTGGAGTAGGGAAAAAGCAATTAGGATGCCAGTGCACTGGCACTGGTCAGTTTTGTCTTCTGTTTTTATGCACCAATGAATTCCGTGTGAACAGCTTGGATTTATTACTTATTGGATTGATTATTGATAAGCTGGAGGATGTAGATACCGAAAGATACGGTGCCAGTATAGACAGTGGTATATAATGACAATAATAACAACATTTCTAAAGCATGTGGCATCTCACATAATTAATGCTCTAAAAACTATGAACAGCTATTATTAGGTAAAATAAACAGCACTCGCTGGAACATCTGTCACACTGGCAACATACCAAGTCAAGGCTGGACCATGTACGATTTAAGTTGTATAATGGATAATCCACAACACTCTGAGAAATCTCAGATCAATACTGAGGTAGTAGTTTTGCCTCTTGCCTGGCTTGGACAGATGGGGACAAATATGATTCCAGCACTAAAGACTGTTGTACCACTTGCTGGTATAGATGTCACAGAATTTCAGGGTAACAGAGCCTGGATGTAATCACACAGCCACAGAGA
Organism: Coturnix japonica; assembly: GCF_054131305.1. NCBI lineage: Eukaryota > Metazoa > Chordata > Aves > Galliformes > Phasianidae > Coturnix > Coturnix japonica. The sequence continues at coordinate 489,714 of NC_140702.1, forward strand.
AAGCCAAGCTGTGAAGCAATTTAAAACAATTTCACAGAAGAGACAGGGAGAGGAAAAGTGGTCAGTTCATTGCAGTTTGTTCCTCTCTATCTTTTGCTTTCCTTTGTTCTCTTTCCATGGCTTGGTGAAGGATTGTGTCTTTTGAAATTCTGCCTGCATTTTATTTTTCCATTTAGTCAAATAAAAAAAGGTGTTAGCATACAGCTTAATTGACCTCTCGTTTTCCTCGCAGGCAGGCTAGTCCTGAAAGTGAAGTTTCTTTTTGTATACAGTTTTTTATTCTAAAATTAACTCTCTGAATTATTATTTTTTTTTAACGTTGCAAGACATCAAAAGAGATGTGAAGAAACCACAAAACATGCAAGGATTAGTTTTTACCATTACTAGGCCATCCTGCTTTTTGCTCATCACTACTATTCTTATCGACATCAAACGCATATGATCACAGGATTTTCCAATCACTCAGCGTTAGCTTTTCTCCCACAGTAAGTTTTACCTTTGACTTCAGTGGGAGGAGTGAGGACCACAAGGCACACTTATGGTGGGTACATACAGAACTACAGAATCACTGGAGATCGTTGAGTCCATCCCCACACTAAAGCATGTTCCCTATCGTTAATAATTCACCAGATTTAGAGATAAAATCCACAGGTGTACTCCAGACTACTGGGAACAGAGAAGATGGTTGTGATGAACCAGTCTGATATGTCAGAGATGGTAGCATCCACCCAGGTTTTATTCCGTCTATAACAATGCATGAGCCTACAAAACCACAGCAAAAGTGAAGATTTCTTACTAGTCTGGACATCTGAACACGGCGATCTCTGCATTGTGTGAAACACAACACGGTGAGCCTTTGTTTTTGATAATAACTATATCCTCTACAGGTAACTGCATACCAAAAAGAGTTTAAAAATATCAAAAAGCACAATCTTTGATAAGTGTGGGTACATAACTTCCACTTCATAGGAGCCGAGCAGCCCTCCATACGACCATTTGTCAGAACCACCAACAGGACGATGTCCGTGGTGCGCAGACTCCTTCCTAGGGCCTATAAAAGATCAGCCACTCAAACCGTGTTTCTCTGTCCATCAGTCACTTAGACTTCTGGAAAGGCGAAGCTATAGGCAATGAGGCCTATTTCTTTGCCTACATGGTCGTTTTTGGGCTAGTTCTGTTTCCTTTAAAGGTCACAGCCATTTATCTTTGTTGCTCTTCTTACTGGTGGCAGTGTGGCGCTATTTGTTTGGTTGGACTTTATTGTTTTGTTATGTTTTTAGTTTGCTTTTCAGTGTTTTATTCATCCCCAGGCATAGAGTACTGCTGTAAGAAAAGTTCAGGACATTCACAGTGTAATATCTTGGGAGAGAGCTTTCAGTCATACTGCTGGTAGACAAGAGCTATACAGCCAACTTAAAAATGACAAAGAAGGATAATTGTGTTGCAAAGGAGACAAAACGGCAGTCACTTTTCTGAGAAGCTCTGAGATTAGCACATGTAAGTGTGCAGTAATTTGGTTTGCTAAGGCAGCGACTGTTGAGCAAAATGCCAATGGGCTCCAGTCTTCATTATGGCACATAAACATTATTTATTTGCTAGCATTTCTAATCATGTCAAACTGGAAACAAACTGAATTATGTGCATGACTTGATAACTTAGTTGTTTAGGTTGGATTCTGTGTAGTATATCAGTGCCCAGCTCCCGTTGGAATCAACACACTGTCAGAGGATCTCATTATCTAAAAAACTGGAAAAGTTCATGAGAGCTTTGGTTGAGGGGACTGAAAAATAGGAGACAACTAACAAAATTTCCTGAATAGATTACAGTTAAGAAGCGCGGTTTAGGCAGGAAATCAAACTGCAACTGCATTCATGTTTGATTATAACAGCTGTTTAAATAATGAATGCTTTCAGACTTTAAATATTTTGAATATTAGGAGCTGAGCATCTGATTCAGAGGAGGCCCATTCTGAATAAGCATCTTCTCGCCGTTACACACTGAATGAGAAAGCTATGTCTTTGTGCCTTTAGCAATCACATCTTTCTCCTTTCATTCATTAGCTTGCTGACCTGGTCAGGCCATTTAGCAAATGTTTTAAGAACAGCTCTTAGTCTCTCTGTATAAAAGAAAATAAGAAATATAATGAAAAACAGAAGCAATCAGTGATGCATGGAACATTCTCCAAGCACAGCCCAACTGAAAAGAAACACTGATGTTGATAGATAATAATAACATCATATAATCACATCCTTTATGAAGATCCTATCTCAAAGACTGCAGTACTTTGTAAATGACATACTGTGTTTTATACTACCTGTACAATAAACAAGCAAATTGTTCTTGGACAGTATAAAGAAATGTCTGCTCATCACATAACTCTAACTTTGATGCCTAATAAATATTATTGAATCTGTAGCAGTGAACTACACACATAAAACTGGTACGAAGAAATGGTAGTACACATGTCAGCAATCTCGTTTTACTAGAAGTGGAAACGTTTGGACAGGTTCCCTTTTCATCTGTACAGATGTTATTTCATAAAGGCATTAGCTGTAAAAGCTTCTCATATTCTCCTCTGCTCGCTAAGTCTAACTGATTTGTTTTGCCACTTAAAATACACCTTCAGATTCTTAATGGGCAGATTTATGTAAATACATTTATATGTATATACATACGTATCTGTGATATGGATAACATCTAAGCTTCTTGGCTTATGATGAAATAAGCACAGTGTATCATTATGTAGGTATTGAAAGCTAGTTACTATAGATCGTATATGTGTGTGAAATAAATATGCCAATACTGATTATTGACCTTGAAGTGCTTCAGTTCTTTAAGTAACCAGCAAACCTTTTGTTGCCATTAAGAAAAATGTTGAACTTCATTTAAACAGTGATTTTACTTTTGAAAAACTTATGCTACACACAAAACAGCGTCTATTTCTTCTTACTTTGAATCAACACAGAAGTTTCCCAGAGCTTGTAACTAAAGTGAATCATTCTGAGCTGGGATAACCCGCAAACAGAAGGGAGATCTGAAGTAAGAGAAGAAGGAGGAAACATCAGAAGTCACAACTGTAATAAAATGTTCTGCAGCAATTGCTGGCAACACAGCATCCCTGAGACGCAATGCCTCCATGAAAACATGAAGAAATGGATCCTGACAGCCAATGATCTTTAACTGCTCGCACTACTCAAAGCCGTTTTCCACTGTCACACGTATCTGATACGGAGTGCACATCCTGTAGTATCTGCTTAATGTTTCTTCTCTTTAATCCAGCCGGCATCGTCTAGCAAATTTTATAAAAGAGAATACTTGCCAGCAAATATTAAAAGCTATTTAGATTTAATGTTTCTCAAAGGATTATAGCATATGAAACTATAAACATTGTTTTGAACTGTCTGTGCTAGGTGAAAGGCTTCATCTCACACTTAGACCCTGGTCCAGCAAACACTTATGCACATGTTGTAGTCCCATTGATCTCAATGGGACTGCTCGTGCATAAAATCAAGCATCTGTGTGTAAGCGGTTGGAGGACTGGGGCCTTATTCCAGAGCGTGTCATGAGAGCAATGCACTGCTGATTATGCCAGCTTGATTGAATTGTTTTTCTAAGTGAAGCCTCAACAGTTTTTTTTAACACTAACCCATGTTGGCTCTGGAACAGGGAAGCGTAACACAGAACACACAGCAGGAGTATCTAGCAACAGGACAAAAAGGGGAGGACATCAAATGGAAGATGTACATGTGAAGTTGGATATAGAATCACCAAGGTTGCAAAAGACCTACTCAATCATCTAGCCCATCCATCCTTCTACCACCAACACTTCCCCACAAAACCATGTCCCTTAGTACCACATCTAAATGTTTCCTGACCACTTTGAGGAAGATCACTTGCTCCGTTTTGACTCAAGGCTTACCTTGGAACTGACCAAGAGAGAGCCAATAACACAAGGAAGAACCACTCAAGAGCATTTACTCTTGCCACTTCTGGTGAGTACACTTGGAAATCATGTTCTCAGGCTGCATTTTCATAGCTTTGTGCATGAAACTGTGTGTGAAAATTAGATTTTCCAGGCAGGGATCTGGATTTATCAGTTCCAGCCTCAGTGCTCATAGGGATACTTTCAGACATACTAAAGTATCACACATATAGAACATGTGTCATTTAACACCACTAAGCAGGCTAGATTAAGGATTTTAACTATACAAAAGTGCAAACAAAGTACTTTGAAGCTCTTGGAGATAGTCATTCTTTTCTTTGCCTTCAGGATGTTTTAAAGCTCTAACAGGCTCTTCTGGATGGATTTAGATACATACATAGCTTCTCAATGTTACAGCTCCAAGAGATGCTCTCACTCCTGTAGTAAAACTAAACTAGGAAAAACAAGTTACTTATTATAATTATAATAATAATAATAATAATTATTATTATTATTATAATTATTATTATTTATATTATAATTATATAAGTAATAATTATTATTATTACCTATATTATGGGGGGAAAAAAAAGAAAAAAATAAAACCAAACACACACACACACACAAAAATCAGCCTTCTAAAATTAAGGCTTTCTTCCAGTCACCTCACTTTGAGGGAACAGGCTGAATATTACTCTGCCATGACAACAGCATCACTGCCTAGCATAAGTGACCCACTGGGGTGTTTGGCACAGGACTGGGGTGCAAAGGGTTAAATTGAAAACTAAACATCAGTTTTCACTGCTGTTTCTGACGGCTCTGGGAAAGTGATCCAGAAGGCAGACAGGTCTCCTTAAGTTCCGTACCCTACCTGTCAGTCCTGTGCGGATGTCTTAGATGCTTTCCAGGGCCTAGAATGGCATTACAAACCTCTGCTCAGACACTGGAATTACTCCACAGATGATGTCTGAGTTCAGCTCCTGCTCTGAAAAATGTTTGCCACATGACTTACAGCAAGTACTTAAACTCTGCTTCTTGATCCTCCAGCTGGGACGTCGATAGTGTTTGTTGTGCACCAATTGTTTACGTCCGCTCTGATTTTGTAAGCAAATACGGGTTGAGACTGTCTTTACACTGGAAATGCAGAACATCTATCTCAGCACAACATCCACCTACCGGTACAGAAGAGACTCTAAAGACAGTTCTTCCTGTTCTTTCATAATTGTCTTGCTGTTGAGATCCCCCCACAAATGAGGAATTTTGGTAAAAATGACATATTTTAGGAGATACACTTAACTCCTTTGCGAGTTCTAAATAATGAGGCACACCGATATTTTTAGTTTGGAAGATTTTGGAATGTCTGGAATGCTAAGTTCCCCAGATGATGATTAAAAGGTCAAGTAATAAAGTATATGGTAAACTATGCTTGAGATTCCTCATAAAACAAATGAGTAATGGCTGCACAAACTGCGTTGCCGTGTTTTTATGTTAAAAAAAAAAATGTCTGCGCTGTATTATTTCTTCAAATCTGTGAGATGGGAAGGTTCTCAGGAAAGCAGCGTGGCGATGCTTAGAGGGCAGCTACCGGAGGGCTGGAGTCAGGGTCAGAAAGCAGATGGAAAGGCGCTATGAGGAGCAGCGCTGGTATTCCTTGTGGGCGCACAATGGAGAACAGAAAGAGTTTTTTCCTCTCTGGAGTGCAGGCCTGGTGTTGGTAAGTCTCATGCTAATTTTCTTTGGAAGATAGTTTGTTTCTGTGAGGATTATAACATTAGATTAGAACATTGCTTGAGTCACAATCACAGGAGCCCTCCAGAGCTGTTAAGCATTTGGCATATCTCACTTATCTCTAAGGGTGGCAGGGGCCATCAATACAAAGTGGACCATCAATCAATCCGGGGTCTTCTTCAGACGCTGCCTGTCAGCTGATCAGAGGAAGACTTTAAGGAATCAGCTTTCCATTATCAGGATTTGGTCTGCGATCAGAACAAGCCACTGAACCTTTTACTTTTCACTTGGCAAAAACATACACACTGGAAAAAAGTCCTGACAGTTCATTCATTTTGCTCCATCACTGGAGCCAGATGATGTTTGACTGGGGAGACCCACCCTCTTTGATGTTGTACTCTTTTGAGAGTGCCCCGCTGTGAAAAAAATTTTCTCCTTCCAAATTAAAGAGAAATATTTCTGCGTCCAGCTGTTAAATGTGACGTTTGCCATTTTTCAGCGCGTTGGCCCCGTGCCACCTCGCAGGCTGTGTTTCAAGCCTATCTTTTTCCCTTCTCCTGCTCAGCAACAATATCCACAATGCGTTAGTGTCTCCAACTTTACATAACATCAACACCAGAAGGAAAAATACCAGTAATACCTCATTGCTCTGAAGTACCGCAGCAATATTTACACACGTTTCTTCTGATTCTTTTTAATTAAAGCCAGAAATCATGTTATTACACAAAATGAAGGACAATAGCCCTTAAATATAATCTAACTACAAAAAGTCAACTTGAGTTTCGTTCTGATTGCAGCAGGCAAACCACGCAGCGAAGCCTCCGAAGACTACATTTACCAGCAAAGGGAGTGTGGATATTATTAAGACTTGTTTCATGTGTAGTAAGTCCACATCAAGAAAAATGGCATCCGTTCAAGCAGCCCTCGCTCTGTTTAAATTAAGAGAAACTTTTCATGAAAGCTTGAATAAACATTTAGGTTTAAGTAATCAAGAAAACCTGTATCTTCTCATATTTATTAAGTGTAATTTTTAGAGTTATAAAAACCGCTGTCACAAATCGTGTACACTGTAAATAAAGGGCGGACTCATCACTGCGGTGTTTTGCTTCTCTGCTGAAGTGAATGAAACACAACAGGTTCCAACCGCTCTTCAGCTGAAGCCTTCCTTCATCCTTTTTGCTCCCATATTTGCTGACATGGAAAGGGATCAATGTCTGATAGATTTTGGCAAGCTCAATGTTGCAAACCCGTGTTTTCCAATTAATCTCAGACTGTGACCAGCAAATCTGAGTAATTGCTTATGTGCTCATGAATCTTTACTCTCTGAAAATTAAAACCCAGACCAAAACCTCAATAGATGAGAGTGGAAGGACGTATTTTGCAAAATTACTTGGGCTGTAGTAAAAATGAAGCATTTCCCCTTCTGGCAGTGCAAATTCTAGATTCGTGTTTCCATACAGCCCAGACATATTTGATCTAGAAATGAGCAGTAATGCTGCAGCCCTCTCTTCATTTACACTACATATAATCAATGATCTCACTTTTTGCAACTGTAGAATCATATAGATTTAGGAATAAACACGTAGTAAAGCCTCCTGTACAAGCACAGTATCATGAGATGCCCTCTGCTAACATGGAGCTATAATATGTCCTGCAGGGCTTCAGTCTCATGTTGAAAAAGGTCCAAGAATAATGTTTGTGCTATTATGGTTCTTCTCCATCCTCATTTCTAATTAAATTAAGGAACATTTTTCTTACCATCAATTCATGTACCTAACCAATGCCATCCACAACTCTCTTTACTTGCCTGTACCATCCCAGCAGATACTGTCTCATCATGTTCCTTTTTAATGTCCCTCATTTTTATCAAGGCAGCAGAAAACTGCTGGAGAATGCCAGCGAAACAGAGGACCGACTGCAAAGGATCCTGTTTCAACCATTCTGCGTTTTCCCTTTTTGCATGCCCATCTTTAACACCAGGCACCTTGGTTCTTCCTTCCTGCCTTTCTCACCTCTGCTCTACATGACAAAATCATCTTAGGTACCAAAGAGTTTTAAGTTAAAATTCGGGGAGCACTTGTGTGGACTCTCACAGAGGATGCTCACTTAAGGAGTGAGAGAGCAGTTTGATCCACAAGTGCACTGGCCATAAAGGTCAGCTTCTACACAAAGGAACACAAAGCTGATGTGTGAATTAGAATCAGTAGAAGCAGTCATTGTAATGCATGGTGAAATTTTTAACAGTAGAATGGCACGTGCAAAATGGGTTGCATTTCTTCCCCAAGTTTAAGTTCTAAAAAGAAAGGCAAAACAAAATAGCTCTTTTTAAAATCATTTTCTGACCATCCCCAAGGTTTATCATGGTGGAGACATTAACCAGTATATGACAGAGCTGCATGAACAATGAGCTTACGTAGTACAGCTCCGCGATATTTGTAAACTAATAACAACAAAAATGCTCTGGAGCAAGCTTTTCTGTAAAAAAAAATAAATAAATAAAATAAAATTCATCTGGATGATTTCAAGATTTTATAAACTGTAAGAAAATGTTTCATTACAAGCTTACTGAACTGTAGAAATGAAAGTAGTTCTGAATGGAAAAATGAACTTTCTGTTTAGAAAATGTAAGAACAGCATGTTTAGATGATTTCGAACCATTTTCCCCAAAGTTTTATTCATCGAGAGTTTTCCTGAAACTGACATTTTTATGCAAACAGTTTTAGTTTCTCAGCATTCTCTGGGGGGAAAAAAATTGTTTCCTTGGAAAACCTCAACAATTTGTAACTAGTTATCTGCTGTACAGCAGTGATAGGCCATTAAAGGCATACATAAAAACAGCCATGGCACCTAAGAGCTTGCAATCTACAAGACACAGATAAGACTAAATGAATTGGGAGACCCAGAAAATGTGATGAAAGCATAACCTTTCCCCACTCCTTTCTTGTCTCTCTCTTTCTCCCTCATGCACAATCACAAAAATTCTCTCCTTAAATACGGAGAGATTAATAGGGAGTGCAATTCTGCAGTTTTCCAGAGCTAAGCAGGAATGGTCCCTCATCCCCTTGGCAGAAGAGAGAGGCCTTTGTGTTTTTCCCTGTGGGGCACAGAGCTCCGCCAGCTACAATCACAGAGAAAACGAGCCCTGAAACTCTGTCAAGCAGGTCAAAAATGAAGCCCTTTCCATGCTAGATGCCTGTCTGCTGGAAGGCATCCTGAAGAAGGGGCTTGGGAAGCTAAGCAGTGTGGACAATGAGAGAGTAAACCCTTATGTTCTATGCAAGTTGCTCCTCAAAAGGAACACGTTCCTGCTAACAGGAGACAAATGAGCCCTTTTCCCATTCTTTTAGTGCCTCACAGAAGACTACTGGACAGTGCTGACTGTCCTAACTGGCTCAACCACTGCACTTGAAAAATGAATGATTAAGGAAATAACTGTCTGCGTATCGACTCTTATACATATACTCAGATTAACTGCTTTAAAAGAATTTGATGAAGCTGTAATAAAAATTAATTTATCCGTAGAAAGAAGAACTTCTTGTTCTCCTATGGCAGATTTATGATTTCATGCAGACATGAGTGTCCTACAGTTCACCCTTTTTAATAAGTAATCTTTAAAAATACATAAAATATTTGTCCTAATGAAGTAATGGTTTCCTAAGGTTTTGCTTCTTTTCTGTACTGCCTACAGTTTTATGTCTTTGTTGAAATGTGTCACTTCTTAAATTATGATGTTTTTCTTAGTCCACTATATTCTTTTTCTAACCCACACTAAGAAAGCACAATTGTCAGACATCATGTTTTGAGGGCGAACTGACCTCCAATATATTGTGGATAACATAAATTTCCTCTTTTATAGTTATTTGCAACACATTCCTAAACCGAACCCCCTTGGTCACTAAATGTCTTGAACTCACTCCACCTAACAAATGCAAACTAATGAGGCCAAAATTTTCAGCCAAAAATCAAAGTAAAAGGTGAGAGGAGAAGACAAGGAAAAAAAGTAATTCAGCATGAAGGAGTCACTGATAGTTTAGAGTCACGGCCAACTTTAGATAAGGCGGTGTACTGAGACAGCTCAAACAGCTGCTGCAATCCCAGGACTGTCATCTTTGCCGGCTCAAATTTGTCAAAAAACTCTCCAAGAACCTGGGAGTATGGGAAAAGTGAGATGAGAAAGGTTAATGCATCATGATTCCAGCCTCTGCTGACTCATCCCATCAAGAAATACTGAGGATCGTCCAACAGAATACAACAGTATTTCACTGCGGCAGATTTTGCTCCTCTTTCTCAAAGACTTTTCTTTCTCCAGTAGAGAGCAGAGAAGGATGTGAGTTACTCCAGGCTTCAAAGGAAAGACATTTATTTTGTCCAGATAAGTAAATTGTCTTGTAATCCCATGTGGTATCTGGATAGGAAATATATTATACTTAGTAAAAATTGAGCAACTCCTTTGAATCAAGGATGAATAAACAAACTGACTGAGAGGAAAAGACACTTACCAGAGGCTTAATAACGAGGTACATTCAGGAGCATTCCATAATTTAAAGGCTCATTGTTCTGTAAGCACAACTAGTGAAGCTTAGTTTTAGGAAGGGCGTGTGTCCTTTGTCACCAGAACTTTCACTGCTGTGATAATCTCCATGTCTACAAGATTCCAGTGTAAAACAAAAATATCTAAATATTTTTCACTTATTTCACACGTTACACTTCAAGTGATACCACTGGAAGTTCATCACTTCGAAGATCAAAATGCCCTGCGGTCTCACTGACCAAAGAGGACAAATGGTGTCCCGGGATATCTGACTTTGTGATGTGAAAACAGAGAAGAATGGGACGGTAATGATGAAGGCCCACAAAAACAAAACCAAACCGAACAACTAACCAAGTAAACAAGTAAAACAACTGTAACTTTTGCTCCATGCTTCTGTACTGAGTAGGAAAGTGACCTTTGCTGATCCCCACTGAACCCTATCAGTATTTCCAGTGACCTCCTCCACAGCATCCCAACTCCACCTAACTACTTTCAGAAGTCATGTCATGGAACACGAAGTCCTAAGAGAGCACAGTCTGGAGCACGGCCGGACAGAAAACTCTCATTGCACAGTTATCACAGCTCTCAGTGAACCTCACGTGTTGAACTGGTTGTGAATGCAATAGATTCAGATGCTGTTGCCATTTGTTTGAACCTCTGGAAATTCAAGCTGCTGGGTATTTGGAAAAGCATCAGTTGCCATGACAATAGAGAAGAGTGTGTGCCCTGTATGCTTTTTGTATTTGACTTCACTGTATATACAGGATATCCTGTATTATACAGAATGTCTGGCAGTCCTGAAAGAAGAAAATGACATTTCCTCTTGTCACTTGCTTTTTGCTACTTTTTCCACATTTCAGATTTAACTTTGTCTTATATATCTATTACTTAAAACTAAGTGGAAATTAAGGAGGGATTACTGTCCTCTCAGAGTGATGGTTAAATGGATTAAATCAATGCTAAGTACTATTGTCAAATCATCAGCAATTACACATTTCACTTCTTGATATATTCCATACCCATAAAATGAAAATATCGTTTTTGAGACATATTTTCTCAGTCTGAAATGTGAGTTCTCTAAAAATACTCAAAAGCAACAGAGCCTAAAAAAGAGGGGGGGGGGGGGGGGGGGTTCTGATTCTAATAAGGTCTTAATTGTAAATGGGATCTGAACCAGACTCAAAGACATACTGACATGAACACTGGGCGCACAAAATTCCACATAAGGACCACAAATATTGTCAGTTTTAATGGCACAGATCCACTTAATGTGCACACAGATGAGCAAAAAAATCTACTATCATCACACACCCCATTCATATATTGCATACAGTCAGTCTCGAAATTTGTATTGATTTAATATCTTTGAGAGAAGAAATGAACAAGATTCAAAAGATCCATCACAATGCAATTATCTGAAGTTTTTCTTTTAAAATGCATTTGTATTTTAGTCTCTGGCAAAACAATTTTAACTGTAAATCTACAAATGTCTTGATTATAAAACTGTACAGATCTGAGCTATGATAGTCAAAGCTCAACTGTTTTATAAATACATGTAAAATATGGAATTAATATAAAAATCCTACGTTCTACAACCAAAACAATTTTAAAAAGCTGGTTATGGCAATGACCAGATCATTCTTCCAAACAAGTAGATAAACTCCATCGTGCAATTTTGAACTTCTTCTGACCTGGTGGCTACAATTGAGAACAAATGTTTTGCAGTGAAAATATTGGTGTCTCTGTGCCTGGAAAATAGCGCTTAAATTAAGTAGTTTTTGCTTTAGTAGAATAATCAGGTGCATTGCAAGGGAGAGGATACCAATGCAATTTTGCCTTTGTATACGTTCACTAATAAAAGGGTAAAACTAAGCATGTATGTACCAAAGGCTAATTACTGAGCCTTTAATGCAAGTTTTGCATCCAAATGCAAGCTCAGTATTGCTGGAATTACACAATATATGGGGCTGAAATATCTGCCTTGATTAAAGCTAGGTAACTTCTATCTACTCAGAGGTGTACAAGCATCTTTGGCCACAGTATAACATTCCCTTAAAGGTGAACTGACATTAAGGCAAACTGATAATCTCTTTTCCTTACATCAAGTTTAAATTCAGTTTTTAATGGCATAAAGGCTCATTGACCATAACATTTACCAGCTAAGGTTAAGTGACCCAGTGTTGTTTGTTGTATCCATACCCATCACTGATACTTGCTTTCAGCAACGATAAGACTTCATAGACAAGCTGAATATACAATATACAAATAAATGTGGCACTTGCAAGCAAGCATCTGATGAGCACACAGCCATCCTCCACTGGATATGTGGAAATCTTCATGGAATGCCAACACGAAGCACGGTGCAGGTCCTGTCTTGTGTAAGGGAAAGCATCTGTCATGATGGTGCTGAAATACAGCTCACAAATGAACCACCTAGGGAGACTGCTTTGAACTCAGTTCTCCCAGTAATCTGCAGAACGTGGTCCTGCAGACCACCAGGAAGCCTCGGACAAATAGTCTCCTATGGAAGCAACCACTCTTACAAGTTGGTTAATTGTTTGTTTTCTCTTTTTCTGGACAAAACAAACAAACAAAAAAAACCCCGACCCTGTAACCAGTACCTATAAGCACTGACTAAGCTCCAAACCATTCCTCCTTATTTCTGAACACACTCACTGAATGGGTGCTGATCCATTCACATTGCTCTTGAGAGCTGAGCCCTTTAGCAAGAGACTTTTATTTTGTTCTTGTTTTCATTTTTCATGTCTGAAAGTCTGCTTCCCACATAAGGAAGCACATAACAAAGACCATTAATAAAAATGAAAAAGCCTAACTAATATATTGGATTTTTTTTCCTTTTTAGAGTTATGAAGTTCTTCACAAAGTGCAATACTTGCCAAAGAATACAGTTAAAGGCATGAGCATTTTGCTGTATTTCCATTATAATTAATTAAACTGTCAGAAACATTGTCCAAAGAGCATTCAGTCTGACAAACTTGGAAAATCTGGAAAATGTAATGCAAAGGTGACACTTGTCTGTAATTCCAGTTCAAGATTATAGGAATATAACCTGCACTGCAAGAAGGGAAGGGAAGGAAAAATGAAAGGGGAAGGGAAAAAGGAATGAGAAGGGAAGGATGAAGATGTTTAACCATTGGTGGAGGCTTTTTGTTTCATCTGCCCTCAGTTTAAAATCATATTTACCTTCTTCCTTTGCTTTACACTTAAAAGCTTATGCGATTTAAACTTTATACACCAAAACATTATGCAAACTTCCAGAGAACTAAGCAGAACAAGTTTTTTTCCACTGGATTAATAATGAATCTTTGATTTGGCTGTGAGAATAACGCTTCGAATTAAGTTTGTTGAAAAGATGAATGTCTTCCAGTTTCAGATTTTTTCATTTGAGGTCCACACGCATCACACAGATGAAAGATCTAGGATACCTAATTAGAGACCATTGAAATAAACAGCTCATTTTTTTTTTCAACAGAAAGGGCAAATTGAGACAACTTTTTCTTCCCTTCTTCTTAGAGAAGTAACGTCTTGAATTCAGACTAACCAAGAGCCCTGGTCTGTGATCTGACTGGTTTCAGGAGCAGCATCTCAAATCTTTCTAACATTATGCATCCTAATGTGTCACACCTGGGCACACTGCAGTGATGCATCTGCACTAACAGTATTGAGAAATCAGCCCTATTGCGCCGTGCAAACACCATAGCTCATTCAGAAATAATTCAGCTTGACACCTCATTGTATGAAGGAGATGTATCCAGCGTGAGCAAACGGTTCTATCATCTGATGATCTTTGCTTTTGGTAGTACCGTTGTCTCGTGTCCTTCTGGCAACTGTCTGCAGACTGAGATGGCACTCGTAACAAAAAATCAATCAATTTAAAAAAAAATAAATAAAAAGTCAAGGAGGCAAATGTTTAAATTATTGCTTCTGGGGCAAGGTTAAAGCAAGCTGAAGGAGTAAAGGGGAATGGAGAAGTTCCCAGATATAGGAAGGAGGTTCTTGGCTTGCATTTAGAAACTAAGTTATAAGCACTTTTTCTTTTTTTTTTTTTTTCTTTTGGCAAAATGGAAATATGTAAAAGAAAAGGCAAATAAGGGAAAAAATAAAATAAAATAAAATCTAGCAGTATTTTATCTCAGAAAAACCACAACCCTTTTTTTTTTCTGTAATATTAATGGAAAAAGAGCCTGTTCTCCTTGCTTTTCTATGAGTGATCCAGAGGTCAGACTTCCTAGGACCCACTGGGCATGGAAATAAGCTCCCACCGAACCAAACCATCTCAACCTGTCCCCTTCAGGAAGAATAACTCCAAACCCTACCATCTCTTCAGCAAAACATCTCAGAACAGGTCAGACACCTCATGTTCCTCATTGGCAATGCCCCCAGTCGCTGCTTTCTTAACCTGATTAGAGACAGTTCTTCCCTCTCCTGGTTTTACTCACCCTTCAGCTCTCTCAGCTTTCCATCCTAGCTCCATTCTACTTCACAATGCACATATTCCTATCTAAAACACAGTGGCTGTCAGCACAGAGTGAACTATTTGGATATCCCAACACTTTCATATGTATATGACCCATTTGAGTGAACTGGGGTTTTACTGTTCATCTGAATCTCATCTCATTTAACCACTCTCTTTCATTATTTCCTTCTTACACTGAAATGATCACGTATTAGCTTCATGTTGAGACAGGAATAGGTCTCATCTATTTCTGAGGCACATGATTCCAAGATGCTGAAAAAAGCAAGCAATAAACATATGAGATGGAAAGAGATTCTTGTACAGAAGGTCATCTCAGCCCTTATTACACTTCATGAGAATACAGTCTAATAAAAGTGAAGCTGAGAGAATGCTATGGGATGCGTTATTCATGTGCAGCAATAGCCTCACTTGGTAAAATAATATATAATTAATAACTGACCAAGTGAAAAGTCTGCAGTGGTACAGGGTAAGCCACCCAAGTAGTTAAATCAATTCCTTTCTGTTTATTTTTGCTATTTGTTTTCCTATCTGAGCTGCCAATTTTCTAACATATTATAGAAGAAGTAGGAAAGTCTTTTTGATTGATAACAAGCTCAGATTTTTGTGTCAGATCAGTAGAGATTTTTTTTTTCAAAGTAGGAATTCTGTATGTTGCTCTTACATTCTTAGACAATTATTCTACAAAAAAATATTTAAATGCTCTTTTTTTAGCTGCTTTGACAAGAACACCAAAACAGTTCACATCACCCTTGACCCGCAGGGTGTACATCATCTTGTCAACATATAAACAAACACATGATGGGCTGTATTTTAATAGATTCTGTAAATATCAAGATCCAATTTATCAAAAGGTTTGCCAAAGAGACAGCTGTGGGGGTTGTGGTGTATGGCTGCATCCAGTGTTGTTGCAATAGGATCACTGCATGAAAATTGAGAGCTACTGTTGCTCATACTTCCACATGATTATTTCTCCGGAGCACCGGGTTAAGCTTCAGTCTGTATATGCCAATTCATGTGCAAGGGAAATATGCAGACTTCCGGGCAGAAGCCACATGGCTGGCTTTTATAATAATCCCTCTCCTCTCTCCCCATCTTTATCAGACAATTCCTCTGATGTGCTGCACTCTGTCAGAAAAGGAGGCTGAGAGGAATTTATAGGCACAGAAACTCTTACTCAGGAGACTGAGCAGAGCTCCGTTTTGATAAGGTTTACACAGACACTGTAACTTTTCTTGGTTGGCTTCATAGCTTCGTGGACTTTAAAGCCAGGAGTGATCCCTTTATTATCCACTCCAGACTATACTTCATTAAATTTCATCCAAAGAAAATGCATAAAAGGGGACAGGACGGGTGTGCCATGGGTATCAGCTGCCCTCATAACCATGGGGGCTCACTAAAGCAGGAGTCAGCCCCATCTAAAGCTGAATCTCTTGTAGTACTTGCAAATTTTGATACCTTAAACTAGGCAAAATATTTAAATGAATCAACAGGAGAGTGAGGAAAAACCCAGAGCACAAAACCATAAGAAGACAGGAATAAAACAACTAATCCACTGTCATTTCTTGATGGTTTGCTTTGACTTTCTGTGGGATATCCACAGCTCGCCATCAGAAGGGTAGCTCAGAAAGTGGTCAGCACTCATGAGACAAATCTAGCCTGGCTTATGAGAGAGCACTGAAATTACCTGTAATCTCTGAGAACAAAGAGAAAGAGACAGTAATCTTCTGCAAGAGTCACAGTCTGAGAGACTCCAGGCTCCTTCTCCAAATTAATTGGCCCTTTATTGCCTTGCTATCCTGCTCTCCATCATCTTCAAATACATTGTTTTAGCAGCCAGAATCTGACTGTTGCCCCAGTTTTCCCTAGGATCCAAAGTTCTGCTTTTTCAGCTCCATAGAAACATGGATTTGCTGAGGAGAAGCAGAAAATCCATCTAGTTCTCTTATTTCTATGGTTTGACCATCAAAGACAATGAAGGAGGAAGAAATTTAGACTTTCAGTCTGTGCCAGTCTAATCCTTGGGTGCCTCACAACTAAGTCTTTCCTACACAGAGATTTCTCAATACTGATACTTATAGAGATCTACCAACTAAATATCAGGTTTCAATGGCTGTCTGTAGCCATATCTAAATAAAGGAATTGAATTACCTACCAAATATAAAGAACGTACATTCAGTCCAGCTTTCCCTCTCAAAGAACTTTTTTTCACACTTTATATAGGAATACAGCAAGAACTGGAGATGAATGGCCTCAGAAGCAAGTTTGCTGCTAATGCTCACTTAAATTAAGTCACCTTCTACGTGAAAAGGAAAAGCCAGAATGTTTGTCTTCTTTGTAGAAATTAATTTTAAAAATGCAAATACTTTTCTAAAAAAATCACACAAAAATATTTTAACATAAGATTTTCACTTTAGTAGCATAAGTAAAAATAATTAAAAATGATACCACCATTAAACAAAAGTGAGAAAAAGTTAAAAAAAAAAACGGTAAAAAGAACACCATGGTGGTCTGTAACTTCACTAGGTTGGATCTATTCATAAATTATTGCCAGGAAATGGAATTGCCTTGGTTTCAATATTAGTGTAGCCAGCAGTTTTCTTCAGGGGTACAGCAGTAAGTTTAAATTCTTGATGCTTGACCTCCCTCAGAACAGATAACATGAAGGTCAAATGTGGCAGAGAAAGGAGTGTTCTTCCTGAATTTTTCGCCCACGAGTAGCTGCTGTGGATGTAGCATGGAAGCTAGCAGGCATTCATTGCTCATACCTCTTTGGCAGCCAACGTCATTACTTCAGGTTGTGTCCTGAAAGGCATTGCTAGCTATTTCTGCTCAGAAACGCAGGCACTATATGATATATATATGAGTGACATACAGGCATGTAGGGCAGGAGTGGGCAGCGCAATGTGCACTCAAAAGATGTGTGAGATTTCAGGTAATAAAGTGGAAGAAATAGAGGCTCCAAAGGAAGGATTAAGTTATGAAGACCCAACTAAGTCCTTAAAGTCATCCAACAAGACAGTTGTTACATCTCTGAAAAGACACCATCTGGTTTAAACAAACGTTGAAAATGTGCATAAAAAGTAAGGGAAATTTCTACTTCACACAATGAGGCTAAATTCCTGCAATACTAATGCCTCTGGGATACATCATTTTTTGGATAATTAGGGCATAAAAATTAACATTTGATTAAATAAACAAAAAAAAAAACCCACAAAGGTTAAGAAAAGAGGCAGACGAATGTGGTTGCTGGAGGAAAGGGAGGCTGTAGACCTCAGCCTGACCCACAGCCATCTTTTGTTGGGAGTGGCAGACCCCAAGGTCAAATGGCTGTTTAGCCAGAGTTGCTGTCTGAGCCCACCCAGGCTCAGATATATAGCCTCCTCTAATGCGACACTGTATGGCTAAGACAGCCCTGAGCACAGGCCATGTGCTTGCTGCTGGAGAACTCTTGCTGCTAGAAATTCACCAGACCTCTAGGCGGGGGATACAGTGGGCACCATTCTGAACAAACAAGGGAAGCAAATCAATGTTCTGAAAAGGCTACCCCTTCTCCCAGGAACACCACTGGGATTGTGGTTTCATCAGAAAAGGAAGGAGAATGAAATTCGAATCAGAAAATTCTGATGCAAAGATTTGAAACTCAAAAGATTTGAAACGCAAAGATTTGAAACGCAAAGATTTGAACACTGTAACCAGTCTTTTTCCTTAAGATCTTAGTGACTATTAATGTGTGGTCTAAGGAAACGCCGATGCTCATCTTCACTTTGGTTCTCACTGTAATTGCAAATTCTAAGAAACTAAGATTCCTATTCTCTTTTTCTGACCTTTAAATATGCCTGAAGGTTGACAGCAAACTGAATTCTTCTATGTTGGGCCATGAAAAACAGGAGGAGTCCAGTCCAATGAAAAGCTTTGGTCAGAACACAAAAACGAGACCTCTGGATTCTCAGTAAGCACTTCTCTATGGTGAAATGCCCGAGCCAGCCAATCTGCAGGTTTGGGAGCAGAGAAAGCTGGGAACAAGAACACTGCTGAAAGCAGAGCTGAGATCCTGGATGGGTGTGCTGCACCAGCCGCTCCAAAAGGCTGCGGTATCACTAAGTGGAATTTGTAAGTTTCCTACTTTTTATGCATTTTAGTTTAAAAAGGTAATTTACTAACCTGCAACCTCCAGGTTTTTTTTTTCTCCCCCATGAAAATAATAATCTCATTAAAAAGACAGGTTTTTTTCCTATGACCTACCTGTTTTGATTAAATATTCTCACTATCGTTTTGCTCTAGTTAAAAAAAAAAGTAAGAAAAAAATCACTGAATGTTAGTATTCCTGTCTTGAATTTTACCAGTGTGTGCCATCTAGAGGCACCTAACCAATCTATCCATCAGCTTTCCTACTCCGAAATGGAGAATGGTCCTATGTCATTAATTTAAAAAAATACTTTGCCATGAAATGTCAAATCATTCTCAGAATGTTTGCTCTGAAAGACAAGGTAACTTTTGGTCTTTTCAACACTTGCAAGAGAGAAATAAAACCATATTGACAAAAGAAAAACACTTTTTTTTTGCTCTCACTGCAGACTTGCTGGTCAAGACAAAATGAGTTAACACAAAACCAAGGAAATATCTGTAGCCCAGTAAAACTGTACGTTTCCAATTGAAAATTAAGATGTGACTGAATAGCAACTGATCTTCCAGAAACTAACCAATGAACAACAACAAAATTGTTATTATAAAAATAATTTTTTAAGAAGCACTGGTCTTTACACAAGTGGAAGGTTGGCCTGGGTAACAGTCATGAATCCTACCTTTGCATCCTTCATTTGCCTTATACATGACGCTTTACTTAATATAGGATTATTAATGTTTTTATTATTACTTTTACTATTACTACTTTTATTAGGATTGTAATGAATGCTGATCATTCTTCCACTTCCAAACACAGTGTTCTCTTTCAGGTGTATGGCATGAAGAACAAAGCTTTCCTGAGGCATCTGTTTCAGTAGGAGTTTTCATACTCCTGATAAAATCACTTTTCTCAACCTGATGAAATTAATGGATGAAATTAAAACATCTTCAGAAATGATCTGAAATTACTAAATTTACTTGCTTATGCAAAATGTGCCAGGCTGAATTGCTGTTAAGGTATTGAATTATTTATGTACACCTTAATAAATGCATGAAACATACATGCAATACAGTATGAACAATAAATGTGTGAGTTACAGATTTCTGACAAGGTACAAAAAAAACATTATTTGATTCTAATATTTATTCAACTAAATAAAATGTACTACTACACAATTATTAGCAATGCAATCTTTCCTTTCTTCATGGTGAATTACTATTCTTAAGTCAAATTAAAGCATTCATTCAAAGGTACCTTTAAGCTAACTGTGCACTGCTGTTGTTGCATGTGCAGTAGCAGACAAACACGCAGATGGCTCTGTGCTTCTGAAAGAATGTTAGGCCTATCTTGGACAAAAATGATTTAAGAACTGGGATCAAAATGATACTGTGTTATTCACTCATGCCTGGAGACCCCATTAAATCAAAGTTCTCGACAGCATCAATGGCTATCTAATCCAAGCAAGGGCTGATTAACAACTGTGGGTTACTAGCCCTGGAAGCCTACGATCTGCATGAGGCTGGCACAAATTAGCTCATTGTGGCTTCAACTGAAACACATGCACAATTGCAAAAATAATCTTCTGTCTTCACCAGTTTTTTGACTTCTAGCATTTGGAGGTTTCCACTGCATGCGTATTACTTGCTTTCATGCAGGTAGAAGGAGCTGTCGTTTTGCGGCTGGCAGCTAGCACTTTGTGGTTTTATTGTATTTGTTTTAATATAGGAAAACTTTGAGAGCGTATTTGCTTTGTGACACAATGTCTTTATAATGTCTCGCAGAAATAATTGACCCAAATGAAGTTACTATACACTATACCTATTGGTTAATTAGAACTTTAAGATGCAACAAATAAAACACAGTATTGACTTTTAAATCTTCAATCAAATAAATATTTACAGCTGCAATTTGCCAAAATTATTTACCTTTCAATAATGGATCACAAAGAGAATACGCACTACAGATTCAAATGAAAGTCTTGACCATCAGCAAGCAAATTACAAACAATAGGGGAAGAAAAATCAACAGAAAAAAAAAACCCAAAACACTTTCAAGCTATCATTGCCATCTTTAAATAGCTGATGTAGTTTTCCTTTAAAGACGTGTGATCTTCTACATTAGCAGACTTCTTGCAATGCGTAATTGACCTTGAGATGGAGAATAAAGTAGCAGCGGAGTGGCTTTTCTTTTAGAGAACAATGCGTATAGATATTAGAGGACATGCCTGTTGTCAATGATCACTGCTGAAATCTGCCTATACCACACTGGGATAATCAATTTTGTAAATGATTGCAATAATCAAGGAAATTGCCTAATTTATAAATCCTGGCATACAGCGTTTTAATGGATTCCTACGTTTTAATGCTGATGCTTTCAAAGCCAAATGAATTGTTGTCCAACCTGTCACTACACAAAATGATAAAAACATCCAGTCTTGCGGGTAACTACACCTCATGGATATTTAGACCATCAAGTACGTAATCACTCATTAGTGAATTCTGTGATAGTTCTCAGTAGCAAAATAACATCAGAAGGCCACTGTTTCCTAGTCAAAAAGCCTTCCCTGGGACAGCCCAGTCCTAGTGAACCCATACATTTAAAAAACATCTGGTCCTCCTTGCCCAGGTAAGATAGTGCACCATTTTACCTTTCTTCTAATTTCTTTTCCCCCATGCATGAAATAATCTTGTTTCTTTAATTCAGAAGCAGGTCCAACAACTTTCTGATAATTAATCACGTACATACATACAGAAGAATAAAAAATGAGGAACTCAGTGCCACAGATATTACTGGGGGGTGGAGGAGAGAGGGGGGTAATTCCCTAATCTGTACTCAGACTTGCACTCCATA
Source organism: Coturnix japonica (assembly GCF_054131305.1). Lineage (NCBI taxonomy): Eukaryota > Metazoa > Chordata > Aves > Galliformes > Phasianidae > Coturnix > Coturnix japonica. The sequence continues at coordinate 511,366 of NC_140702.1, forward strand.
CTTAAACGAGTTCCAGAAATGTAGTTATACACAGATTGCTATTCTCGGTAAACCTTAAGCAATTGATTTCAGCCAATAGTGGGCTGCCAGTACTTTACTTACTGCTCAATCTCACTAACCTGACATTTATGGTGTACTGATTGGCCTCTGTCAGTGGTGGTGGTTGTAAATTCACTTTGAAAAGCTTTGTGTTAACAGCCTTCAACCAGGCTCTGAGACGAGTACGAGCAGGCAAGCTGACAATTGCTCGACCTCCTGCCCTTATTACAGTGAGTAAATCAGGCTTTGAGCCATTAGGCTGGAGCCTGAGGCCTACACAAAAAGGATTGACATGACTAAAGGTCAACCTCTGTCACACATGTGTAACAATTTGGATAATGGAATTCTGTAACTTATCTGAAAAAAGGTGCCAAACGCATAGGAGGAAAGTACATGCTAGGCTGAATTTTACAGTTTTTATGTTAAGAAGACATTTTAAAGCCTGCATTTTAAAGTCAAGGCATGTCCAGTGACATGCAGACTGGGGGAATAGAATGTATGAAGAGGTGGCTGAGAAATACTGAGCATCACCTCCGTGCAGGAAAGTGCTAGATGCAGTTTTGGCTTATCAAATCCATCTCCTACATATACTGCAGTGTGCAATACATTCTTGAATAACCTGACTATCTCATTAAAACATTGTGTTTTTCAGCCATATTCAATCAAAAGTCAGTAGAAATGGTTTTCTGCCAGTGTTACTGTAAATTAAGAGTAATTTCTTGCCTTATAAAGGTAGATTTTATCCAACAATGGAAAAATTGCATTTTGCAACCAAGAAGGGATGGAAGGAAAGGGAAAATGTTTCCAGAATTTGGGTGAAACAAGAACACAAGATAGAAAGCAGTCAACTAAAGACAGAAATGAACTTTTGTATTTATTTGTCTTCTGTTGTCAGCGCTTCTGTGCATTACATAATATAACTGCCAAGGTGACAGTATATGCTATGGAAAAACAGGCAGCCACTGCACAGCCTCGCAGTCTGGATTATGGGATTTGCTGCTGTTATTTTTCCCAAGACTACTCTGTCCATGTATTTGTTTGGGGCTGCCCTCAGGAATTTTGTTTTCTGTAACAGTGCTGAGATTGTGGGGCGGTATGCAACTGCCCACCAAATCTTATTCCACACTTTCCTTCATTAAATAGGAAATGAAATCAGGTTTATTTTTCTCTTGCATATGCTCTTAGGCATACAACAAACACCTTGTTTACATGGAATAAATATACTGAAGATACTGAGTTATATAAAGATAGGGTGTCTTATCAAGCACACAAGATTTCTAAAGGAAAAAGGCTTTTGTTTAGTTTTCCTAAGAACAAGAATTATCAAACATAAGCCAGCTTTAGTATTTGGGATCAAAATAACTTTAGATTGACTCCATAACTTAAAAAGAAAAATAAAATGGAGATATGTGATACTAAGCAACACAAAGATAGTAATGTGGGCAAGTTGCTTTGTAGCAACTTAGTGTGATTTTCTTCTAAGGCACATAAACGAAAGGAACTGTTATGCTGAACATGCTCTAATAACGTTCAGCTCAGTAAGGTACTGAATAAAAACACCGGGGACGCTTCCAGTAGGCAGTGTGTAAATTCAGAATCCACGTAAATGTAAAAATTACTGTGATCTTGTGACAGAAAGTAAATGCAAGGTTTGAACACCATAGAGAGGCAAAACAAAACATCAAGAGAATGGCACCAGCCGTTAATCTGCATAATTTAAGATATAATAGTAGTATCAGCAAGCTTTTTTTCTTTTTTTAAGCCAGAATTATTTGAATTTCATGAACATGACATATTTGAAACAGGGCTGACAAGCAGTCTAGAATACTAGATGATGGATTACTGAGAAACATAATTTTCACTTCATAATAGAACTATGGCATGCACATAATTCTATCCCCTTGTGCTTTGCTGTAGCAGTGAATTTATCCCAAAACTACAGCCTTGAGAATTTAAATACAAATCTATCAACATAACTGGAATGAGTCCTCCATTGGAAAGGTAGGGATTCTCTCTGCAGATTAATTTGGACAGTAGTGGAAGCTACCACCACATGGACTCTGGCCAGCACGTGCCCCAGCAAAATGCACATTATGGGTCTGGGTGCAGCCAAAGGCAATGATTTCTTTGACTTCAGCTGAGGCACAAGAAGGCTGCTACGTTCCCAGCTGGCACTTTATTACCATGACATGAGCACCGATGAACACCACTCTGTATGTACATTTTGCACATTATTAAAAAAAACCAAACAAACAAAAAACAGCAAATGAGAAAATATATACATATATTTTAAAAAAATAAAAATAAAAATGTATTAAAGTCAAGTTAAAATAAGGTGAAATAATGTATCTGATACTGTTAGGCTACTCCACGTAAAAGACTATTTCATCTCTAGTGAACAGAAAAACAAGAAAGACAGCAAACTGTTTATTGGGCAAATTAAGAAAAGGAAATGGTAGGATTCCATCCTTTGATACATCTGTCAGTAAAACCTTTTTCCTTTAAGCTGTATTCGCGGGGGGAAAGTCTTTAACTATTTCCAGAACTCACGGTTTAAAGATCTGAGCCTGAAAAACTTTGGGTACTAAAATGCATATTGCTTTTAAACCCTGTATTTTATTCTATTAGAACGCTAAGTGTATATCATATACATTCCTTAAGTCTACTCTTATTAAATTTTGATGTTAAACAGAAAGGGGAAACCATGCGCAACTAGATTAATTTATCTCCAGGGAATAAGGACACATTAATAATTGAGATAATGTTTTCATATATGTTGGAATCAAGTTTGCCTTTTCAATCCCCTATTAGAAAACACATTAGGGGAAAATTATCTCATTCTCATCAGTAGGACCTAATTGCTGAGAAAGTCTCTGTTTTCTTTGTAATAACAAAAGGATTGTTCTCATTACTTCGAAATGAAAAAAAATAAAATAAAAATCCAAAATATTATCAAGCAGTGCTGGAATAAATGTCTGTGTTACCAAAGGGAGTGTTTACTTAATACACCCAGCCCTGTTTTTGTTTTAAACAAATCAGAGTTTATTGTATTTTTATAAAATACAAGCAAACTCTGGATTGGGTAGAAGTGGGCCAAAGGGGAAAAAAAAGAGCTGCAACTAAAAATGACTAATATTTTTGGCTTTCTGAAGGGCAGATCTTTTTGTAAGCTATAAAAAATCATCTTGGCTGATTGCTGGAAAACTCTATAATTTCCCATGAACACCCATAGGTGTCAAGGCCTTTTGTGAGGTAATGGAATGGTATGTAATTCACTCTGAGTCGCTGTACATTATGCGATATGGATTACATACAAAGCAAACACTGAGTGCATGGTGGGAACGCTTGTGCAGACAGACTAAAGCATATTTCCATAGTGTTGAACTATACATCAAATGCAGTGTTTTCTTGATGTTTCCCACAACAAAGAGAACTGGAAAAAAATAAAAGGAAAAAGCCGCCAGATTAGTAACTATGTTTGAAAGTCTTTGTGATTCTGTTTATCTGGCGTATGCTGAAAACAGAGCTGTAAATGAAAACAAATACCTATTAACTTTACTTTGAAATGCAGCAACAAAGAAAATACATTAGAAAGCCGTTTACAATACTAAGAATGATTATCTATGTCTATGAGGTCCATCAAGACCTACAGCTGAATAACAGATCTGTAGGCATACTGGTATTTGTAGCCATCTTGGACAGATTCGTGGAGGAGAATTTACTGCAGTCACAGCTTAAAGAGGGACAACAGCAAGAAACTCCTTTAACACTTCCAGTGACTTAATCCACACTCCTACACCATATAGAATAAAAGAATACAGGATATTCAAATGCATACTTTCTATTTGCTTTTATTTATTTTCATGGCTCAGCTTTGTAAACCCCCACACACTTTCTGCTGACTTTATTAAACTATGTTTTTTCTTTATTAAACATTAGTTCTCTGATAGATAAAACATACTGAATTGAAAGTCAAAATAAATAAGAAATGGCCAAAGCTTTATGTTTAGCTAATGCTTGGGGTATGTTATTCTTTGCTAACAATTTTTGGCATTAGCAGAAATAATCTGAGGCCATGAGCTGCCTATGAAACTTCCACTCTAAAAAACTAAAATGAATTCTTATTTTGAAGATAAATCACTTAAAATACACACACACTCTCATTTTTTTTGCTAGCCAGCAGGAAATCTGTGTTGTCTGTTAAGAATAGAAGACCAAACCCATGCAAAAACTCAACGGACACTCACTGGTGGCCTGAATCTGGATATCTGATTTTTTCTTGAGATCTTTTTCTTCTCTGCTTTTAGCAATTTCCCACAGACACTTCCCACACCCCATCCCAACTCCTCCTTTGATTGCCTTCAACAATCTTTAAGCTAATTTGAAATCAGGCAAGTTTTGCCCATTAAAAAAACACTAATATTTGTAACTTGCATACACTTGAATCATACGGACTTAATCTAATTTTTAATGGACAACATCAGTAGTTAAAATTAATAAGCAATTCTCTGACTCCATTTATTTCTCTAAATTTCAATAGTTTATGTAAGGCAGTGATCTGGCAAGTTTATTTTATTACTTAGCATTCTCATAACTAAAGTAGTTTAAAGCAGCTTAAGCATGATAAAACTTCAAAGTCATTATAAAGTTACACTAAAAGTAAGAAAAAGAAAGATTGACAACAAATAATGCTCTCTTTGTAATAATTGGGCTTTGTCAGAAAGAGATTTAAGCCCAATTTAATAACAGCCGGTATAACGGAGGAATACCATCTCTACAGAAAGCAGCAAAAAAACTCCCAACCATCTCAAGGCACGCGGCATTTTGTGGAGTACCTTTAGGTGCGCACCAGGACAGATCTTTTGCACTTTAATGCGAAACATTCTCTTTTGCCACAGTGACTCATTTGAGCAAATACTTTGAGGCAAACCCCTGATGTGTTATTACTATTCATCTGCACAGAGGAATTTCATAGGAGTTCCAGCTAATGGAAACAGGTCACGAATGCCAGGTAGCATGAAAAACAGAAAATGATGAAAAAAGAGATGGTTGTCAGTCCCAAAGAACTGACCATCTCAATATGCACAGGTTTTCCGTGAATGAGTACCACACAAAGCGTAACAGCTTCACAACATCGAATTTCTTTTGAGAATCCATTCCCTTTCACTTGCACCCACTAAAGACAATAAAAGAAGTCCTGCTATCTTTGTGGATTTCTTGTCAAGTGCCTCACCAGCAAGCATGTGCCCTGGTTTCCTGAAGGTTCTGACTTGGTCTAAGTAGGTAAATGCCACCTGCAGATCTATAGGCACACTCCTACTGCCTCTTCGTGGCCGTCTCTCTGACGGTGAATTACTGTGGCTGTGGAGGACTTAACTAAGAAATAACTCCTGCCAAGACAAAGCAGAGAATTGATGGCAAAAGGCCAGGTAGACAAAAGGCTGATCTTAGAAATTAGAAGTATTGATACACACAAGGACTGCACTTGTTCCCCATTATCTGTGAGGCTTGTGCATAAAATACTGTCTCTTTTTTCTTAGTTAACCGTACAACATTATCAGCATCCATATACAAACTACCCTCAGCACGGGAATCTAGCACTCCGTGGGACACAGTGTGCATGGCCACAACCAGTAAAGGCCACGAGTGTCCCTTTGTGGTCAAAGGAACACGATGGAAGGTGTATGAGCTCTTCTGCCAAACCACAGCAGATTATTTAGTGTTCACTGTGAAACAAACCAATCCACCACAGCCTGAACACAGCAGCTATCACCATTTCTCTCGCTAAGATGGTGACAAACAGAAACACACGTAAGTGTCAGAAGCATCTCTAGGGGAACACACGACCAGCGAGGTGCAGCACCTGCCTCGACTGGCTATGCCACGTGTGCTACGATGCTCTGAAGGTGCCCACAGCTTTCTGGGTGCCATCAGCAGGACAAGACTTTTGGCTACATTTCCAAACCCACAGGGTTAGCAGATTTACATTGTTGATCTGTTTAATTCTGCTTTCACTCCGTAAAACTACAATTACGCTCTGTTTCCAAACATCCAGCTCTACAAGGAACAAAGGCAGTGACTTACTTCCCAGAGGTGCTGAGTGTTCCTGATGGCTCCCGCTTGGACCTTCTCCGGCAGCAGCAGGACACCCTGGAAGGGCCCAATCCAGGTGCCCTGCTGGATGCGCTGTGCGGCGCAGATGCCATAGGCCAGACCAGGCACGGTGCTGGTGCAGAGGCAGACCTCACGTGGAAGGTCCCGCAGCCACTCGGGGATCTCTGGTGGTGGGGCAGCTGCGGCTGCACTGCTCGTGCCCACCAGGCGCCGCAGGGAATGCAGTGGGCCATGCATGGGGCACTCGCCGTTGCGGTTGTCGGCACACATGTCGCACCCTACGGGCAGAGGGAAGCTGTTAGCACAGTGCTGACAAGGCCCACCCCGCAGCCCACAACACGCTGTGCCCCTTGGCACGCTGCAGTGGCAGTCCCCCGCTTTGCCAGGCCACCATCAAGTTTTACTTTCTGGGTAACAAAAAGTCTGTGTAAGCCACACCGGTGCGTTTCAGCCCGACATTCACTGACAATAACGCCTGACAAATGCCCTCCAAATGCCTGGCTGCAGCTTGGTTTAATTGGAACAGGATTTAATTTCAGCCTTTTTGTAGAAGAAAATTCACTCCGATTTTTACAGAGCAGACGTCTGAATGCATGTCTATTTAGAGCAGGACCTCATGAATGGTGAACAGGAACGTGCACAGACATTTGCCTTCTCGTAACCGCGTCTAATCTCAGTGTTAATATTTTATAGCGAATACCATCTCTCCCTGTCACGTGCATGGGAAATGTGCTTGGCCCTGAGTGCGGGGTCTTTGACTACTGCATACAGAGGGATGCGGTTAGGTGGGCAGTTTTGGCAGTATGTGGATGGCTGGACTGGATGATCCTTGAGGTCTTTTCCAACACTAATGATTCTGCATGCAGCTGAGGCTGTGAACAGCCCGCCTGGCTTGGTGAGCCACTCTGAAGAAGAAAGATAGTTTTTTACAAAGATGTTAATTTCCCTAACTGCGTGACTAACGGATGATGGTTGCTCTATTTTGGGAAGATCCAACTGTGATTTTTCTTTTCTAAGCGAAGGAAATTTTGGTAAATTGTTTCCGTTACACACTGTTGAACATGCCATGAATGCACCACTTCCAGGAAAATGTTTCATGCTCGGGAAACCCATTTCTCCAGAGGTATGCTGAGTTAACACAACAATAAATCTATTGAAGTAGGTTACTCTCTTCCATACGTTTCACTTCTATATTACTGGAAAAGTTTCCATACAAATTTATTCCAGAAATGCAAATAAACAGGGAAAACAGCAACTATACTGTAGTACTGCCATGGCAGTTTCTATTTCTTTTCTCTCATAGTTTGACACCCATCTTTACACAAGTGCAGTGCAGATCTTGCTGTAGGAGCGGATGCTCTGAGCCGCAGCCCTGTGCTGGCTGATGGCAGCGGCCACAGCTCCAGCTCCCAGCAGGAGCAACGCAAATGTGCCTCACCCCAATGTGGGTACACTTGTACTGGGCAGGCCTCCTCCCTTCACAGTCCTCAGAAGGAACCTTCCTCTGCTCAGTAAAAGCCGCCAAAGAACTATGAAAGCTGTGTGTTTAAAATACAGCCTCTACTTGTGCTCTCAAATTTTAGACGGGCTTTCTAAGCCCTGCTTCCCTTCCACCTCTCTGACACAAAAATCGCGGAGTTCGGAACTGTGTCACTGTTGGGAAGCTATACATGGAAGCTCATTCTCTGAGGGTCTGCTGTGAGTTTCTTAGAGGGGCACAGATCCATGCTCCCACAGGAGCCCAGCTCAGCAGTTCAGGGCTGGGTGCAGCCTTGCAGGACACCAGCCTGAACCACACACTGCTGCATGGTGCTGGAGCTGTTTATTAAGGAAATATCCCACTGCATGAGACCCCTCTGTGGGTTTAAGCCACTGCTTCAGCATAGGTTGCATGCTTGGCCACATCAGATAGGGGTGGCTGGAGGATTAAGTTTGCAGGATCCTGGGGACAAAGTTCTGGCAAGTCCTGAGAGAAGATTGCTATGCAGCCAGTGTTCCTACAGCCATCCCTAGGCTTGATGGATAAAAGGCAGCACACACATGTTGGGGGCTCGAGGTTGTTTCCGCAGTTAATTTGGAAATGGAAGTATCAGCACCACATCTTTCTTTCCTTCTCAGAAACCCCATGACCAAGCAGCCCTATGTTTTGGGTATTTCCAAAGATCTCAAAGGTAGCAACAAAATTTATCATATCCAGAGAATGCAGGAGGAGATTCCACATGGGAAAACAAAACAAAACAAAACAAAAATACAGCATTTGAACACACTTTAAATAAATCTTGCATCTTACCATGCAAGTTAGAATGAAAATGTGGGGCTTACTGGGAGGATGCCTAACCATGACATCAATTAGCAGCCAGGGCAGGCCCTTCGATGCAGTCTGCCCATGCTTCTTGGCTATCTTAACATACATAATTCTCCTTCCTGGTGCCCAGTTACCAGGGGCTGTTTTGGAGACACTGTGTCCCTGTAGCAAAAGATTCTGGACATGCAAAGGCTTCCTCATGACTCCATCCAGGCCACTTTGGTGTCATTGCCCTGCATCCTACTTCCAGACATGTAAACTCTTTCAGGCACACGACTTGTAGTAACTGCCCACGATGAGGATTTCTTCACTTCTTTCTGACAAGATGGGCTGATAAAACATTTTATTCCTACATCTTAAGTGAAAAGAGATTAAGAAATCAAAGAGAAGTGTAAACAAACTCCATGTCACTGTCATTTACCCTTGCAGAAAGTCACACATAGTGCTATTTATTTTCTGCTGTCCAAAAACACTGGTAACGTCTTAATGCTTGGCAGCTGCAGTATCTTATCTCCTGCTGTGCTCCTTTCCCTCTGTCCTGCCAAAGCTGAAGGTTTGGAAAATGGGACATCTTCTCAAACTGCTTTGGCTTGTGGCTTGTTGATGAGAGGGAGGGAGCCTGCCTTTTAGTACTGAATTTCTTCTAAGTTGCGCGCTTTATACAGATCCAGTTCTTATTTAATTTTAAAAAAATAATAAATAAAAACTAAACAAACATTACAAGGATTAGGAGCCCTGCAAGGCTCGGTTTACTTTGCTTCAGTAAAAAGACAGTGCACCTCTTTTCTGTGCCTTGCCTAACAATGCATGGAAGGCTGTGATGCAGATGCACTTTCTGTAGTGCCATACCAGCCATCTAAGGGCAGTCTGCTTGCAGAACCCCAGTGCATGGACTACTTTGCCCCCCGGGACAACAGAAGGAAGTCCATTATGAGAGCAGACTTGGTCTTGCTCACATTCTCACAAGAAGGATCAGCAGTATCCCCTGCGAATAGCACAAAGTAGCACATAATGTGGGGAAAAATAAAGGGCTCTGGGTTGTTTTCTGAGACAGAGCTGTGACCTCTACGAGTCTGCAAACTGGAGGGCCAGGTCCAAGGGAGTAGGAAGCTCACCTGGAAGGATGTGGTGGGGATTGGTGTAATACATGTGAGCTCTGCATCAGTGTCACACAATGCAGTGTGAACACAGGCCTCATCTGAGGGCCGCACTCTGCTGGCTAACAGAGATACATGTTCAAGCCCCAGATCAAGAAACGAAGTAAGAAATGGGAGAAAATTGAGGGATTTGATGAAAATGGCAGAAGTGAGGAGGATTGGAGTCAGAGCGGAGTGTCTCCTGATAAAAGGTCACTGGAAATGCAGTACTGCAGGCCTGGGTGCAGCCAGGCTGTATGGAAGGAGGGGTTCCTCACTGTATAGCTTCGTGGCCTATAGATATGAGGATTAAGGCAAGGAAAAAGAAAAAAAAAAAAAAGAAAGAAAAAAAAAAGAAAAAGAAGGAAAAAAAAGATTTCCTAGTGGAGCTGTTTGGTATGGCTCTTCTGGGTAGAGTGCAGTATGTTATCATTTATTTGGCTCCATAAAAATGAGCATAGCATAATGCCAGCACCGTAACTCTGTGAGTACACTTACACAAGTGCTGGAGCTAAGCAAAAGGGAAAGCACAAACTGTTGCCCCCCCCCCCCCAAAAAATACAATTCTAAACATTCCTGTACCTAAATAGCACTGAAATAGAACATATCTTAAAGGAAATCTGAAAGGAGAAAGCTTTTGTCAGAACAAGATAGAGCCCAACACAGCGCTTAAACCAGCTGTAACAATAAATGGAAGAAATACATTTTCATCTCGGCAATAATCCGCTTCAAAGGTGCAGTTACGCTGGATACCTGCAGTTTGCTGGTATTTAAAGAAGAACGGCCTCTGACCCCCTGCTTCATAACTCACTGCAAGCACACAGGTATCCAGTGCAAGTGGACATCATTTCACACCATGCTGCTCCTTATGAGCATAAATCACCTCGGGGTACCCAGCCGGGAGGTGGCTGGGCGAGGCCGGATCCCCCATACCCTGAGGGTCGCCTCTTTTCTGCATATCACGCCCCTCTGTGCCTCAGTTTCCTCACTGACACTAATCTCTTTTTTTTTACTGTTGCAATAGAAATTAATCGCGGTTTCGCACACGTTCTGAGCCTGCCTGACTCGAGACAAGTCTTCTCCCTTCCCTTCTGGGTACCCAACGCAGACATCCCATCCCTTTCAGATCCCTTTCTTCCTTTCAGATCCCTTTCTTCCTTTCAGATCCCTTTCTTCCTTTCAGATCCCTTTCTTTACACGGGCTACGAGAGGGTCCTGCAGCCTCAGGGTGGCGATTCACCCTCCGACGAGCCCCGGACGAGACCCGAAGCGGATCTGGGGCTGTTCTGCCTTTGTAGAGGCGGGTGGGGGGCTGGCTGGGGAGGAGGGCTTGTTTTTCTCTGCCTTCGATTGAACGTTTGAATGAATTAAATTTCCGTGTCAGGTATAAGGAGGGTAGGAGAATATTGTGTGTAGATAAACCTTGCCACCCCCCTGCCCCTGAGAGACCCCCATATACAATGTAGAGATGATGAATAGGTTCTGGGAGAGGAGATCGAAGTTCAGTCCGCACCAGCTCCACTCTCTCTTACAAAACTATAGGGCAATTAATTGTGGCTTGTCCCCTCATCCTTCATCTCCTGGTGGCACATATCGATGGAGATTACTGCTGATGGACCATTTTATCACCTTAAATAAACAGTCACCACCTTCCCTAACCTCAATCTAATATATGGCTATCTGCTATATTTAAGGGTGCTGGGTAACTAATGATGTAAAACAGCTAAATCATACAGGTTACCAGCAGCCTGGAGAAAACATTACAACAGCCCTGGCGCCGAGCGGCTTTGCCGTACACCCTTAACACCTCGATACGGAATAAAACCGCTGTCTCCGTTTCCCTCACCGTCGGGAAACATCCTTCCGAACTCGGAGCTCGGAGGAAAGCGATCCCCGTCGTGTTATCGGGGTTTTAACAAGGCTACAGGGCCCTAACCAGAGCTGTGTTAGTTCCTTAAACACGCGTTCAATTGAACGCATTTCCACGCTGATAATTCGCCTGCATCTCCCCGTGCCCGCGGGTACCGTATGTCCGACGCCGGAGGGGGGATCTTTGGGCTGGGGATGGGGAGGTTCCCTGTGAGGGGGGTCACAAGAAGGGGAAAGCAAGAATGGGAAAGGGGATGCCCGGAGCTGGGGGCTCGGGTCGCTTTCTCTTGATTTTTGTGCTCGAAGCGAACACACCTGGCCTCAGAAATTTCAAGCTCAAGCCGAAAGCTTTGAGAAAAGACAGTCGAACCGGTGTTAGAGTGAAAGGCGGTGGGACATTTGGATCCCTCGGCAGAGAACGGAGGGTTCCGTCGCAGCCCTCCCTTGCCCTGTAAGCCACCTCCAGTATCGCGACCGGGGAGAAACAGCGCAGACATCGCCACCGGTTCTACAGCACGCTGTTATTCCGCTCATTCCGTAAAAACAGCCCCTCTAAATCCCTTTTTTATCTTCCTTTTTCTTTTTTAAAACCTTTATCTTACAGATTTACAGAGCTGCCCGTGGAAGTGAAACTCTAAGTTGTCTCAAAAAAATTCAGCTGGCGTCTAGAAGTGGATTTCAGATTCCACTAAGTGTATGTGATTTATGAGATCACGTTTTTATGCACCCCCAGAAACAGAAAACACACAAAAATACATTTCGCTACGGGGTAACGCTCAGCACAAAGAAACAGCATAAAACAAAGTTGGTGCCCAAAGTGTGAAGATTTTGCAATGCTAGGAGGGGACAGTAGTGCCCACCAAACAGACTCTGCACCAACTTTCCTTCTGATCTTCAAGGCTTAGGACCACGCCAGCACCCACGCTGGGTACTTAGAGCTCCACGGAAACTTTCAGAACGAACTCCGCATCCGAATTGAAACGAAACGAATACGCGTTCTGCTGGGATCCGAGGGCTCCTTGTCTGCTCAGCAGCCACCCTTAAAGAGACAATTCAGGGAACGGGGATCGCAGAAATAAAGAATTTTAAGGATAAGAGAGGGCGGTTGATGCAATTTAATGAAGGTCTACGGGGCGAGGCCGTGGACCAGTGCTTGAAACAGGATAACCCGCGAAGTTAGCAGCGCATTGGGTGAATTAATGATGTTCATCGGTTATTTTCAGCCCACGAATTTCCTCTGTCGCCGAGGACGGGGCAGAGAAAGCAACTACAGATGAGCAAAATCAACTTCAACAAGTCCCGAACCTGCTGTAGATACCGATGTTTAATAACTGGGGTGTCTCCACCCTTCCCAAAACAAAACAAAACGAACACGCGGCCTCAAAAAAAGCGGGCAAACAAAACCAAAATCGAAACAACCAGCTGTAATTAGCAAAGGGATTAAAGATTTCCTCGCCACCAAGCGCTCAGCGAGTTCTAACACTCGGGCAGACGGCGTTTTCTCCTCTAGGAAAGCCGCTTTCCGTACTCAGTGACGGCGTCCTGCTTTACAGCGAGCATGAAAACTAAAACTTAGCGAGGTGTTAACGAGGTCTGAAAACGATACTCCGAGATAAGAGGGAGGGAAACTTCGCCCTGCTCCATCTGACTGAAGCTACAAGTTTTGTACAACCCAGAGCAGGAATTGATTGATTTCATGGGATGTATCGAGGCCGGGCAGGAAACGAGTGGTACAAGCAAGGCGAGTTAACGCCGGGTGAATGGCAAAACTCCTTACAGGCTCCGTTTGTGGAACTACATCCCTAGCAGCCCTCATAGACAAACAGACCGTACCGGAATCGTTCTGATACAGCCTGCCTGATGAAGGAGCCGGCTCTCCGCCACCAACGGGGCTGCAGAACCCTCCTACCGACGGTGCGGGACACCGACGTTCACCCGATGCCGGGTAGAGGAGGCATTAAGGGATGCTCCATCGGGAGCGCAATGCGGGGAAACGCGAAGGGGAAAGGGGGGTCCGGTACGTACGGTTATTGGGGTCGCTGGTGTGTTGGTTGAGGGGGATGATCTCCATGCGCTGCTGGCCGTACAGGTAGTAGTCCAGCTCCTCGGCCGAGCAGCGGAAAAGGATGGAAGAGCGTTCGCTGCATTTACTGCCGCCGGTGGCCCCGCACAAGTCTTTGCCTTGTAGGGGAGCGGGCGCTCCCCCGGCCGTGGGCTCGGAGCTCTGCAACGGGGCGAAAACCGGCAGCTGGGTGACCGGCAGAGCCGTCAGACCGGCAAGGGACGCGGTCGATGAGGAAGATGGAGTGGATGAGGATGAGGAGGCAGAAGACAGCGAGGCCGGGCGCTGGCGGAGGCTGTCAGCCGGGGGCTCGGCTCTATCGGGCGGCTGGAGCTGGGCGAGGGTCCCGCTGCTTTTCAGCTGGCCGCTCTGCGGGAAGAGCTGCTGCCAGTGTTGAAGATAGGCAGGATCCACCTTCAGGAACGCGGAGCCGCCGGGGTCTCCGGGTTTCAGCATCGCGCTGCCTGAAGAGAGGGGAAGAAGCGAAGAGCAGACGTGAGACCCCCCGCCCCGCCCCGGCCCACGCATGAGCTCCCCGCTCTAGGCTAAGGGAGCACCTCCGACACGATCCCCCTCGGGGCCGGTGGGGGGACGAGAGAAGCCTGGGTGGGGGGTCGGAATCGCCCCGAAGCTTCTGTGCCAGCGGCAACAGCGCACACAGCGTCTTCCCTTATCTCTCTCTGCGGCAGCAAACGGCTCTGAAAGTTCTTAGCAGGGAGACGGAGGAAACTTTAGCCCCACGCTGCAAGAGTCTGTTCTCCCAGCACATCGGGGAGCACATCCCCCTGCCCGGAGCTCCCTTACCTGAGCTGGGCACGCAGGAGATGCGATGTCGGAGTGCGGGATGGTGAGCGATCCCGGGAAACTTCGGCTTTGGAAAGGGGTTTTTTTGTTCGGTCTTTGTTAACGGGAAGCGGGATGTTCCCCTCCGGGTGCCGGTTAAACGCGAGCAGCCAGGCTCCCTCTGCCGTGGCTGTGCATGGTAGTCACGGCCGGGCTCCTCTCTCCTCTCTGGCAGACTCTGGGTTAGACACGTGGGTTTTACGACAGCGCAAAAATACAAGCGTGTGTGGTGTGTACGAGAGGGAGGGGAGGGAAGTTACCAAGCGAGACTGAGCGCAAAGCCCTTTTTTTTTTCTTCTGGCAACATCCCCCCACTTTGTTCCTTGCTCAACTTTTAAAGGTGTCCCCTTCTGCCTTCCCTCCCCACAGTCCCTCCTCCCTCCTGCCGTCCTTCCACGGACACGGGTGAGCAGCCGGGCCGGGTTGGGGTGAGGATGCCCCGCTCTCCTTGTCCTCGGCCCGTCGGGGTTTGTGTTACGGCCCTTCCCAGCCCATAACGCTGCTCCTGAGCCTCTTACACCCCCTGTGATCGCCTCTCTGCCAGCCCACGGTCACCTAGGACCTGTCCCAAAGGGCTCCCAGCAGAGATGGAGCTCATCTCCACCGAAATCCCGTCCTTTCGGCCACCAGCAAATCTCTCTCTGTGTGTCGATGTTAGCTCCAATCAAGGAGTGTGCTGGTGGAGATGCAACCTATGGCAGCAAACTTCGCTAACTTATTTTTCACTCCTCTCTTTCCTTAAAAATTGGTGATTTCCGACTCCTTTACTCAGCGGTTGTGTTCGCCTATCAGGGAGAATACCACCGGTTCTTCCCCCCCCCCCTACATCGTACAACAAAACTAGGCGAATAAACGTCATTTGCCTGAGGTGTATCACAAGCATCCGACACACCGAAGACCAAGGGCTTTTATCAGAACAGACCAAGTGCTTTTATCACCAGGACATCTCTCTGTTTGGAACAGCATCCCCCGCTACCAGGTGCCGCTCCATTCTCTCACCGGTACAGCGTGAGCCCACTCTCCTTTTCGCCATTCCCCACCCTGCTTCCAGTTTGTTTCTTTCCCACCCTTGCTTCTCGCAGAGCCTGGGAAAGCTTCTGCTGTTTAGATTTTGTCTGTGTCTAAGGCAAGACATTTTAACACAAATTTGAACAAAAAAAAAAAAAAAAATGTTTAGACTGGCGTCATTTTGACAAGGTCATCCGTCATCTTCTGTATAGATTGATAACACCTAAGTTAAAGGCAAACACAAGTACGAAAAAAAAAAGAAAAAACCCCAAAAAAACCTGATTCTTGTGGCTTACGAAGTTTGCTATAAAACGTTCTTAATGTCTTTGATCAACCCTAGAGGGTAAGATACGATGAATTTCCAGCCGTCTCGCTCCATCAGTGCACGTTGTCGCAGTGCCTCCTTCTCGGCCACCTCCTGACCGGTAACTATTTTATTCCGTTTTTTAAAAATTATTATTATTATTATTATTATTATTATGGTTCCTTCCCCACCCCATCCCCCCCTCCCTCATACACACACACTCCATTTTTATTTCCATATTACTAGTTTATTTTTGATGTGCATCTCCTCATTATCGCCCTTTTCATTACCAAGCATCTTTTTTTTTTTTAAAAAAAAACAAAACAGTGAGTTGTTTTTAGTGGCAGCAGCCCCTACAAATTCGTTTCACGGTACGTGAACGTGATGAAGTGGGGAAAAGCTCCCAGCTAATGGGCTTAAGTACATTGTCAATATCTGCATTTGCCTTCGGCTGTTAACAGAAATATTCCGCTCGGGCTCGTACTTGGGAGGACTTCACTCCTTCGCTGCGCGGTGTTTCCTCGGGCAGCTCGTTGCGTGACTGAGTTGGTGACACGAAACGCAGAGCCCTCAGCCTGGACGCTGCTCCTCTGCATCCCCCGTCCAGCAGGGGAAGAAGGGAAGGAAGCGAGGAGGATCCCAGCCGCATCCTTCGGCTTTTTCTCGCGGAGCTGGAGCCGCTCGATGAGCGCTGGGAAAAAGGAAGGAAGGAAGGAAGGAAGGAAGGAAGGAAGGAAGGAAGGAAGGAAGGAAGGAAGGAAGGAAGGAAGGAAGGAAGGAAGGAAGGAAGGAAGGAAGGAAGGAAGGAAGGAAGGAAGGAAGGAAGGAAGGAAGGAAGGAAGGAAGGAAGGAAGGAAGGAAGGAAGGAAGGAAGGAAGGAAGGAAGGAAGGAAGGAAGGAAGGAAGGAAGGAAGGAAGGAAGGAAGGAAGGAAGGAAGGAAGGAAGGAAGGAAGGAAGGAAGGAAGGAAGGAAGGAAGGAAGGAAGGAAGGAAGGAAGGAAGGAAGGAAGGAAGGAAGGAAGGAAGGAAGGAAGGAAGGAAGGAAGGAAGGAAGGAAGGAAGGAAGGAAGGAAGGAAGGAAGGAAGGAAGGAAGGAAGGAAGGAAGGAAGGAAGGAAGGAAGGAAGGAAGGAAGGAAGGAAGGAAGGAAGGAAGGAAGGAAGGAAGGGGGGAAGGGGGGAAGGGGAAGGGGAAGGGGAAGGGGAAGGGGAAGGGGAGGGGAGGGAAGGGAAGGGAAGGGAAGGGAAGGGAAGGGAAGGGAAGGGAAGGGAAGGGAAGGGAAGGGAAGGGAAGGGAAGGGAAGGGAAGGGAAGGGAAGGGAAGGGAAGGGAAGGGAAGGGAAGGGAAGGGAAGGGAAGGGAAGGGAAGGGAAGGGAAGGGAAGGGAAGGGAAGGGAAGGGAAGGGAAGGGAAGGGAAGGGGAGGGAAGGGGAGGGAAGGGGAGGGAAGGGGAGGGAAGGGGAGGGAAGGGGAGGGAAGGGGAGGGAAAGGGAGGGAAGGGGAGGGAAGGGGAGGGAAGGGGAGGGAAGGGGAGGGAAGGGGAGGGAAGGGGAGGGAAGGGGAGGGAAGGGGAGGGAAGGGAAGGGAAGGGAAGGGAAGGGAAGGGAAGGGAAGGGAAGGGAAGGGAAGGGAAGGGAAGGGAAGGGAAGGGAAGGGAAGGGAAGGGAAGGGAAGGGAAGGGAAGGGAAGTGGAGGGAAGGGAAGGGAAGGGGAGGGAAGGGGAGGGAAGGGGAGGGAAGGGGAGGGAAGGAGAGGGAAGGGGAGGGAAGGGAGGGAAGGGAAGGGAAGGGAAGGGAAGGGAAGGGAAGGGAAGGGAAGGGAAGGGAAGGGAAGGGAAGGGAAGGGAAGGGAAGGGAAGGGAAGGGAAGGGAAGGGAAGGGAAGGAAAGGGAAGGGAAGGGAAGGGAAGGGAAGGAAAAAAGGAAGGAATGAAAAAAGGAAGGAAAAAAGGAAAAAAGGAAGGAAAAAAGGAAAAAAGGAAGGAAAAAGGAAAAAAGGAAGGAAGGCGGAAAGGAGATTTTGACTTCTCCTTCCCCTTCTTTCCGTCTTTTCCATTATTCAGAGGACGAGCACTGAAACAAATCACACAGACCGTTTAGAAAGCGATCAAACCTTTATAAAAATCCATCGCCTGCCGATCGATCGGTGAATATTTGCAAGGAATTTGTTCAAAAGAAATAAATAAGGAGGGTAAGTGTATTAAATGCAGAGGGGGAACACGGTGGTGTTTTTCTTCATTGATTAATGACCTCTAAAATAAAACAAGCGGGAAGAGCAGCCAAGATCGATAAATTAACTGCCCAAATTCATCATTTTCCCGGGGATTTTTTTTCCCCCCTCTTCTTTTTTAATAACCCCTAGGAAGGATGTCCATCTCTTTGGGATCCCGTAGGTTTTACGTTGGGGTGGTGGCAGTAAAGGGAGATGAAACCTTTTGCGAAGAGACGTAGTCGGGGACACCCTATCTGATTTCGTTTGACACAGAATTAAAAAGTTTGCCTTTCATATTAATTAATTCTCCCGATCCGGAGAAGACGAATGGTCGGTTCCCTCTGACAGGAGTCCGATAAAGGATGCAGCAGCTTTCCTTCTTGCCCTAGGCGTCTCCTCATTGCAGCTTTAAGGTCACGAGCGGCCGAGTTAATAATTCATTAATACAGACGTTTATTCAGATGGGATTCGCGGGGGGTTCGCTCTGCCCTTCCTCCCTCCGCTCGCACGCAGTTTCCCTCGAAGAGAGGAGGAGGAGGAGGGTCCGATGAAGGCTGTCTCTGATGCCGGCAGCGAGGGGTCCCAGGTTGCAGCCTCCGGGAGGGGCCCCAGGGGGCGCGCGTGGCTCCGAGCAGGGAGAGGCCGGGAGGGGCGGGGAAGGTGGGGCCAAGGGAGGGGGGATGCTGGGGAGATGATGGGGGGATGATGGGGGGATGCTGGGGAGATGATGGGGGGATGCTGGGGAGATGCTGGGGGGATGATGGGGGGCTGGGGAGATGCTGGGGAGATGCTGGGGGGATGCTGGGGGGATGATGGGGGGATGCTGGCGGGATGCTGGGCGGATGCTGGGGAGATGCTGGGGGGATGCTGGGGAGATGCTGGGGAGATGCTGGGGAGATGCTGGGGGGATGCTGGGGGGATGCTGGGGGGATGATGCTGGGGAGATGCTGGGGGGATGCTGGGGGGATGCTGGGGGGATGATGCTGGGGAGATGCTGGGGGGATGATGCTGGGGAGATGCTGGGGGGATGCTGGGGAGATGCTGGGGGGATGCTGGGGGGATGCTGGGGGGATGATGGGGAGATGCTGGGGGGATGCTGGGGGGATGCTGGGGAGATGCTGGGGGGATGCTGGGGAGATGCTGGGGAGATGCTGGGGGGATGATGGGGGGATGATGCTGGGGAGATGCTGGGGAGATGCTGGGGGGATGCTGGGGAGATGCTGGGGGGATGCTGGGGGGGTGCTGGGGGGATGCTGGGGGGTCAGGGTCCCTGCGGAGCTCGGTGCTGGGAACAGAAAGCACCTGTCCATGAGGAACCACTTCGAGATGCTCAGTGATTTGGCTACAGCCACCGAGCAGATGCCAGCCGTACGCGTAATGACTTTCTGCCTCTATTGACCTGACACGGATATGAACTGGTGACCTTTGATGTGAAGCACTCTGTAGTCTGTTACCGATCCCCTGAGCCAGCAAAGCCCCCACACGGGTGGATTCAGATATTCGTGGCCATCATCAAAGCGGACTCCCCCAGATGGCTTTAGAGAAGCTAAAGACCAAGTAAAAGTACACCAAGTTGGAGCACTCGCCAAATTCGGGTTTGCTCTGTGCCTCCTTGCATGCACAGCCCATCTGAAAATGCCTTCTTAGGTAAGAGGTAAGATCACCAAACACAGCTGCTCTTAACCAAAGATAAAATGTGATGCCATTCAACTATAAAAAACAAGGAAATAAACCCAATCAACCCAAATGGTAGCTTTGCCAATGACAATTATGTAACTTAAAACCCATTATCTGAATAATAAGCTTGCCAGACTGAGCACTGAGATCTTTAAGCATGGATTTTCTGGTGGTTTTGTGTTGTTTATTATTACTTTTAATTGCTATAATAATTATTATTTAATTTTATTCCCATGTTGCTATATGCTTGTCCATTTATGTATTTTATTGACTGTAGCTTCAGAAATGGTGTAATTGAGCACTCCAAAATTCAGGCTTTCATACAGTGCCTTATGCAAAGCTTTCCATAGCAAAGGGATTCAACATCCCCACTGCTGGAGCAGCTCTGAGCAGCTGCCTCAAACAGCAAAACACAGAGAAAGTTTTCCTGTACCTTATCTAAAAATAGTTCTCATAAGTACAGAATCCATTCAAGATGATTGTTTGTGTGTGACATGAGAGTGATAAGGCCTGGGGGAAGCTTAAGCGTAGTAGCACTGTGATGGTTGGTATTGCCACGAGAATGCCATAGTTTCACCATAAGGTTTGCAAAAATAAATGGAAGTATACACGGGAATAAGTGGCAGTGTTCTGTTTCTGGCTTTTCATCAGCATGACTCTGTGTTTTTTAATAGGAAAACCTAGCATTTGTTTTCCCCACTTCACCACTTTTTCACAACATAAGGCTTTCTGGAAGATTTTCTTGGCCTTCCCACTGACAGCTCTTCTTTCTTAGTTTCCAACTTATCCAAACTCTGGAAGATGAGCGTTCTGATATCACTGAATATTAGCTGTGTGCTGGCACCTTGGGGGAGTGCAATACCCCCTTGGGAAGAGATGATATGTGATGTGTTCTGCAAAAAACATCTGCTCACAGCTGCAGCACCAAGTGGAGAATTTTGGCTGCTCGAACGCTACTGCTATTAGTGGGATTTCCTAAGAGAAAGAATAAAACTGAATGGCATATGAAGATGAACACCCGAGCATGTGTATTTAAACCAACAGTTTAAATCATTAAGGGGTTATATTAGAGTTCTTTCTGCCTCACAGAAGATTCAGCCCAGTTTCTCCTCCAAAATACTAAGCAAAGCCTTGTGTCCATAGCAATTGCTCATGCTAAAACGCTGAGTAAAATAAGAATACAACAAAATGAGTGACCCCATTGTGACACGTACAAAGATAAAGGAGGTGGGAGTCATCCTTTAGCAATTAGGATCAGGTAATGTCTGTGCTGGCAGTTTGGGATTACCAAGGGGAAAATGAAGGGTTAAGCATCAAACAGAAGCTATTAAACTCCATTTAACTTCCTGACAATGAATTAGTCAGGAATGTGGGAGGATAGAGAAGCGGAGATTTTGGTACTGGCTACCTGCAATCCTGCTGCTCAGACTGTCTGCAAGACTTCTAATGGTCATGAGGAATAAAAGAAAGAACTTGACCAGAATGAGAAGACTTCGATGGCATTCACTTCAGGTCCAGATAAACCACTGGCTGAAAGAGCATGGACAAAAGCGTAGGCTTCTGCCCTACAACTGTTTTTAGGCAAAGCTTACATCTCTAACACAAACTAAAGTATCTGGCTAAACCAGTTACTAGACTTTGGTTTCTCCCCAAAGCTGAAAGCAAACTCTGTTTCTCCCATGCTCCACTATTGGCAAGAAAATAGTTCTTCTTCCAGACCATCCCAACAGGATAACCACTTTTGTCACAGTGAGCCCATTACAGTGACCTTAAAACTTACTGCTCTGACCTTAGAGACAACGTAGACAGAAGGTCTTAAAGACTATGAAATTCTGACTTTTTGTGGCTCTTTTGCACCTGCTCAGATGATTTAGACATGCCACGCGCTCCAATATGTCAACACTACTTAAAATAAAACGCCATTAAAATCACCGTTAATGTAAAAATTAAAGGTTGACTTAGTTTGTACTATTTAGCCTCCTAGGTTACAAGCGAGCTTCCCTGTAGAGATGAAATAAACTGATTCAACATAGATCTAACAGTTTAAACTATGGCATGCCCTCGGTGGTATTCAACTAGTGATAGCGCTGAAGTGACCCTGGCACACGCCTTTCAGAATGTTTTCTGCCTGCCATTCCCACCTGTTAGTTTGGCTGTCCATCCTGCAGACTTGCTGTCCATTGCTCTCCCTTGGAGTTCTTCAGATTCACAGAAATTCACTGAAGATCATGGCAGAAGCTCAGAAAAGCTGAGTAGATGTGGGGAGAACCCAGACTGAGGATTTGCGCACTTTGATCGCATATAATGGACAAAAGCAGCAAGAATCATTTTAGTGCAGAGTAATGTCGTAGGTGAAGGCTACAGTATTACTCTAGAATAGTGATTTGGAGGGAAAATGATTCCTTAATTAAAAACTTGGGGTTTTCAAGAAAGGGAAGCTGTATACTAATGCAAGGCTCTGCCACCCGGCCTTTCCCAAACACAATTTGATTGCCAGCTCGGTTATCACTGTTCACTTCTACTAAAATCTGGGAAATGGGATTCAGGAGATTCTTTTGGGGGCTGTGTAATATATTGCCTTTGTATCCTGGGGAATAAAGGGGCAAATCCATAGGCATTCGGTTAGAAGGAATGCACTCTACATAAAACAGAGCACGGGGCGGATTTATTGGATGTCATTTAGTATTCACTAGCATTTTGGAGTCCATTTTCACTTGACAAATTATCAAGGTAAATACCGGAGAAAAACACTGTTAGTTAAATAGTGCCACCTACCAGATTGAATATGCACGTGGAATTTATCATTAAAAGAAATAAAAGTACTGTCAAGCCTATTCAGCGGGAATGTTCCTACTGTATTGAAAACGTTTCCTAAGGCTTGTGTAGTACAATTGGAACAACTGGCTGCTAAAATTCAAGCTGAATGAGGTCAGAAGAGTGACTGTAAAAATGGCACCAGCCAACAAGCCTTCCTTCCGGTGTGCATTGAGTCATGGCTGCTTTCCCGTCTGTTTTTCTACAATTAGAATACATTTTATTTTATTTTATTATTATTTTTTTTACCACTTCTAATTCCTGGTAGCTGTGTAGAATAAACACAGCTGTGGGAGAACAAGCTAGATACTTTACCATTTGTATAAGATAAGCAGATTGATTGGCTAACCTCAGATCCTTTAATCTTTATTATCTGTGATAGGGTGCGATACAAAGGAAAAAACAACAGCCACAGGTTGGGTTTTCACAACTGTCTGTATTGAAGGCCCTCAAAGGAGCAGATGGGATACAGAAAACCTGAGACATATCAAAACAAAGACCTTTCCATTACATCACAGTTACAGTCGCTAAAGAGCCGTATTTTAAACAATTTCCCACATAATGCCTGTTGAAATAAGAACACTGGTATTTGATGCCTGGAGATCTTGCTGGATGCAGGCATCTAAAATACATTTTGATTAAATGCAGTGGTAATATTTCATATATTCCCCAAAAGACTCTGGTAAGCAGCGAGGAAGGAAGAATGGAATTAAAGCTCCATTTTTTCTCACCGTATGGAAAACAGTGATCACCAAACTATGCCGTATGAGTAGACTTAGACAGGATGGCTGAATAGCCAGGGGACTTCAGTAATGATTTTCCTTTTGCCACAGGCCTATAATGCCGAGATCTTTGTTCCTGTGTCTAGATCAGCTACCAGTGAAGCAGGCTAACTTTCCTGTGTGCAACAGAGATGCTTGGTTCTTATGCATCTTTGTAAGAGCTTATCTCTTCCAAGGAAAAATGGTCTAGGAGGTATAAGTTGCATCCATTAACTGAATTAGAGTGAATTAACCCACATACTTGCCAAGAGAGATGAGTATTAACTACTGATTCACTTCCACTTGCCTTCTTTGTGTTATATTACATACACGATACCCTTGAGTGTCTGCATTTGCAGATAGATGTGTGAGAGAAAGAGAAAGAAAGAAAGGCATAACAACTGTGTGTGCAATAGATCTCAATCTGGGTTGCCAAGAGACCTAATATTATATTAACATCAAAATGATGCCAAAGAGAGAGGTCGAGCAGCAGCAGCCAAAAAAAGTTATGATCAGTTCAGGGTATGAAGATCAAAATAAACACTTGAGAGTATTGTTTCACAGGATCCAGCCATAGAGGAAGCCCAGATACCTTCTTTGAAAGACATCACCACAGTTGCAACGTGTTACAATCACTAAAAAGGAAAAAAGGAATGATGATTGAATATAAGATGAAAACATGCTGGATCTTCCACTGCTGGCAGATTCTTATTGTTTGGTTTTTGGTTTTTTTTTTCATCTGAAACTGGACTGATAATTGTTTTACTTCATGTCATTAATAAGAATTTCTCCATCATCAAAGAAAGATTAACAACGTGAGAACCCAGAGGGATTAGAGAATTAAGAAAAACTGTAACTGCTAAGACCGAAGATCTGGCAAAACATAATAGTGCCCCAAGGCTTTGGAGCATTAAATGCCAAAGTGTTTGTAGCCTGAGAATTGTGACAGGCTCAGTATTTGGAATCATGGAATTGTTAGTGTTGGCAGGTTTGCTAGAGGGCAGCTGACTCCCAGTGATCTTAATTTTGTTCTCAAAGCAGAATGTGAACAGTTCACAAAAGCTCTGTTGGTGGAGGAAGAGCCAGATTAGACAGCTTCCTTGCAATAAAAAGTTACAAGAGAGTAGGGCAGACTGCCCGCTCGGCAATTAAGTTGGAATAATAAGCAGATCTGGCTCGTTTCGAAACATCTCTGTGCACATTTACATGGTCCAACTTGTAAGCATACAGACAGTCAAGGAGCCCTCAAGCGGCATTTAACTTGCAGCTCAGAACACTCGTTTTTGAGTACGTCTTCCAAAAAAGGGTTTGCAGAAGTGCTGTGCCCTTCAGGATGTGATGAGGGTGGTTCAGCCATTACATACGTAGAATAATTTCGTTGGGTAATCAGTAATATAACGGGAAACTGTTCCTGTCTGCCCAACAATTATGTTCAATCAGAAAAATGAACAGAAAGATGAGGTATCAAAAATATCACTGAAGTTTTACTCAGACTTTTTTTCCATTAACATTTTCTGGGGGATCTGGCCAAGAATAAACATTAAGAACAAGTAGAAAGGAATAGTGGCACTTAGCTTCTCCTTTACAATGTTTTTCTCCAAAGCTTCCTATGAATATCACCCATGCAGCCAACAGGTACCCTCCAAATGATGGAATCAAGTCAGCTAAAAGAACAGGCCTTGATCCTACATGGGGTAAGTAGGGCATAGATTTCAGATATAAAAACATTCTTTGAAATCAAGGGAATAAATGTGAACATTTAAACATATGTGCGCTGTGCAGAGGATGCAAATGTAGGTCTTTTCCAACCTGAGCAATTCCATGACTCGAGGTCCCCTCCAACCCCTGCAATTCCGTGATTCTGTAATACTGCACAACCTGTAATTTTAATACAGCGATTTTGATTCTGTGCTTCACCTCTAGGTTTGTTTCTATTATGACCCTAAAATAACCAGAATGCCTAACCCTGGAAAAGAAAGTCAAACTGCAGCCTACAGACCATCATAAGACAAACCTTCCTTCCAACGCCGCAAGAGCATCTTTCTACCAAAATACAAAACTCTGGGGGCAAGATCCAAGAGTCCTAGGTATTATTTTGCTGTCACAGCCTGTTGCACAAAGTACACAGCATATATTGCAGTAATAACCCCCAATGAATGAGTGACATTCTTACAGAGAGAAAAAGGATGACAGCTTCATTTCAAACATGAAAAAAACTATATAGTAGTCTTATGAACCCCAACTGGTAGTAGCCACAGAACTGAAGCATTCAGGCTATTCATTTCTTGGATTTCACAGTGGAAATTCAGTGGAAAGTGGTCCAAAAGTTGATCAGTTTTCCTTGCCAGTTCCCTTGAATTCAATGAAGAGAGTCTTTGGGTCTTTGGTAACCCACTGAAAGTCCTGTTTGTAGCAGCTGGATCATTGAATCACAAGGTTGGAAAGGACCTACAAGATCATCTAGTCCAACCGTCCTCCCTTTACCCTACTGACAGAAAAACCACTAAATCATATCTTCTAGCTCCCTATCCAAATGCTAAAGATCATGAAGTACACTGTTCTTGGAGCTAACCACTGGGATGATTTGGGGGTTTAACTGCATGTTGCAAAATCTTTTCTTAACTGCTTCCATATAAGTTTTGCCTCTTTTTTTTCCTTTCTCCTTTTTTTTTTTCCCCTATCTGTATCAATTACTAGCAGAGACTTCTTCACTTACCGCTGCATGATGAAAAAGGGGATGCCACATCGTTGCTTGTTCTATTTTAGGCAACTGAGCAATTTGCTACACCCTCAGTGGCTTCAGTGTTTATTTCTGTAAGATTAAAGACAGAGTGCATATGGCAATAATTCTGATATTTCTTCTGGTGGGTGAATCATATGGCGCCGTTGGACACGCTGGGAAATCACATTATAATGTATCAACAAAAAGGGTCAAACGCAGCAGGTGACAGCAGTTCATATTTGTGGTGAAAACAGGTTAATTGAAGCAGAGGATGGTCAAGGCTTGCAGGGAATGGTGTGTCCATGTGGCCCTCTGATCATCCACTCCAGCATTGAAGCTGGCTTAGAGTACACATTTTAACATTAAAATGATGATAAATAGTAACTTGTTTTTTCCAGTTTGATACATTATTTAATACAAATTAATGATGCTATAGAGGAGAAAAAAGCAAACATTTTCTGGAGAAAAAACGCAGAGCAGCAAGAATGTTTTTAGCAAGAATTGTGCTGTGTGAGCCCAGCTGCATGGTTTAGCTCAATTACCTGAAATGTTTTGCAGAAAACAATAACACAATTTGCCAAGTAGATCTCTCTTAGCAGTTTTATCTCTGTCAACAGTTCTGTGAACCTGCACAACCCACAACTGAATCATGGAATCATAGAGTCCTAGAATGGCCTGGATTGAAAAGGACCACAAAGACCATCCAGTTCCAACCCCCTACTGTGTGCAGGGTCACCAACCACCAGACCAGGCTGCCCAGAGCCACAACCAGCCTGGCCTTGAATTCCTGCAGGGATGGGGCATCCACAACCTCCTTGGGCAACCTGTTCCAGTGCGTCATCAGTCCGAGTAGTTACCGCACTGAAGGTCACCATTACAGTGCAACAAGTATTGTTTCTGACTCTAGCTAGTCTTGTTACATCCATAAGGACACAAGGGCTCCCTTTGGAGTTTTACATTTTTGCTGTTTTTGGTGTATTACAGGCTGGCTCCTAACAGTCTTCCTTGCTGACAGTAGCACGCCATAGGCCATGCCCTGGGCCCTGTACCATCTCGTCTAGTTTTTATACACATACCTGTCCCCTTCTTCAACTACTGGAGAAAAGGCCTTTTTCCTTAAGGAAAAGCATGTTAAGAAGTGTGGCTATGAAAGAATGAAAAACAAGACACAGTTACAGAGATAGAGAATAATCTTCTCACCAGCAGTGTTCACTTCCTAACCCTTGGCAGCATACACGCAGGAATTATATGTAAAAAGGGAGCCTAATGTTATCACTACAGATGCTGAAGTGACTGCTTGGACTCATTCCTTTTCTGCTCAATTCCATCTACAACAGAGATCTTCTCTGGAGAAGTTTCATGAGTAACCCTGAGAAACACAAAAGCTCTTGATATTTTTCCCCTTTCTTTTCCCCTGAAATCCAGTAGGAATCACTCCTTTAGTGACCTTTGGATGTAACACCACATTTCTCTGTTTTTCACAAAATTCTGTACTGCTACTCCTATTACCTATGTGGCTGAACACAAACAAGTCAAAACGTAATTTCACCAGGTCAGGAAGACTGACTGAATTAAAAAGAAATGAAAATAATGGAAATAAGCTATCTAAGATTACAATAACGGAAAAGGTTATGCCTACATGACTCATGCACGTATTTCTTGGAAATAAAAAGCATATCCATTCTTTACGTTTTCAGCCTGTTTCTTCCTAAAAATAAAAGTGTCTCAGGTATTTTGTTTAACAAGAATTTGAGTTAAAAACTGAATTTCATGTCACCCCTTGTACACCCAAGGACCCATACACCTAGCAGAGCCGCCACTGTTACAAGTTATCCTGCTCCTATTTAGGATCTCAGCACGCAGGCTCTTGTTCACTGCTGGAGATGGTGCACATCTAATTTTTTTTGTAGCTGAGAATTTCCTGTATTGAATAGTGTTATTGTACCCTCTGTAATTATTGTGGTTTCTGTGAAGATAAATAGGGGGCATTACTTCTGGAGCAACCTACCTGTCATTCTGACGGCGCGCATCCTAAAGGAACTGTCTGATGTAGTTGCCAAATTGCTCTCCATCATATCTGAAAAGTTATGGCTGTCAGATACAGCCCCTGGAGACTGGGAAAAAGGGAAACTTCACTCCCATCTACAGGAAAGGAAGGATGGAGGACCAGATGAACTACAGGTCAGTGAGCCTCACCTCTGCGCCTGGTAAGATCATGGAGCAGATCCTTCTGGTTGCCATATTAAGGCACATGAGGGACAAACAGGTCCCTCATGTGGAGGGATGGCCAGCAGAGACAGAGAGATGATGATGCCTTCTATTCTGCCCTCATGAGGCCCCAACTGAAGTACTCTATCCAAGTCTGGGCCTGAAACATAGGGATGATGTGGAACTTTAGAAGAAGGTCTGGAGGAGGTCCTCAAGGATGATCCAAGGGCTGGAGCATCTCTGCTATGGAGACAGGGCTGACTGAACAGGGCTTGTTCAGCCTGGAAAAGAGAATGCTACAGGGAGACCTCATAGCTGCCTTCCAGTATATAAAGGGAGTTTATAAACATGAGAGAAATCAACTTTTTATGTGGGTAAATAGTGATAGAACAAGAGGAAATGGTTTTAAACTAAGGGAGGGAAGACTTAGATTAGATGTCAGGGCGAAGTTTTTTACTGAGGGAGTGGTGAGGTGCTGGAACAGGTTGACCAGAGTGGTTGTGGATACCCCATCCCTGGAGGTGCTTAAGGTCAGGTTGGATGGGGCCCTGGGCAACCTGCTCTAATGCTTGGTCTAGCAGATGGCAACCCTACCTGCAGCACAGGAGCTGGAACTTGATGATCCTTCGGGGCCCTTCCAACCTAAGGCATTCTAGGATTCTATGATAAAACCCTGAGTATACACTTGATTTTATAGCCATGACATGCATGACAATAATGATGGCAACCATGATTACTCGTGTGATTATTCAGGTCAGAAGAAAGCGTAGCTCTGAATACTTTTTAACCTGTTTTGCTGACATTACTGCCAGGTAAATACAGAGAATGTTGTCAGCTCTTATGGAAGGACAGGCTTATGGATGGATAATTGTTCTTTACCTCATTCAGCTCACTGAGAAAACTCACGACACTGGAGATGATCTTGCTGGAAAAGTGGATGCAAAGGTGAATATGAATTCAGATGTGCTTGCAGTGGCCTCAGCCAGCCAGCTCCAACTGAAGCAGCTGGGCCTTGTTCAAGATATCAATAAAATTCACAGCTGGCTTTATAAGTTTCTTGTCCAGCAGGAAAAGACACAGGTTCCAGGCAAGCTAAAGGTTATATATGGCATACTGACACTGCCTGATTATCCAGTTTCACACAGGCTTCATCCAGTGACACAGACATCTTCTTACTGCTGGAAATAGGCAGGTAGTTCAACAACACAGCTTTCAGTTTGATATGATTCAGCATGACTTAATCGCACTCGACTTCTTGCCTACATCCTGATGTATTATAGCATCCCCTGGAAGAGAGGGACACAGCTGGCACTGTGTTGCTGGAATAAACTCCAGTGAAGACTCGTCACCTTCTCTCACAATGGTAACTACTGAAAAATACAGACGGAGCTGCAGTTGAGCTGCTGATCTCTGCAGTAATAAGGTAGTGATAAGTTACTGTGCTGGCACTTTCCATAAATCTCATAAATTCAGTGGGAAAGAAAGGAAAGGAAACTTGAAGGCTCTTCTTCATGTTTAGGCCAGATGACCTGCTCCGTGTTCCAGCTCTCACTGAGAAGTTCGTTCTAATGAATTGACCCAAAAGGCCACAGCCATCTTATTTTCCTCTAGCAGTCGGGGCTGGGACACTTGACAATTCTGCTCACTCGTGCTATGGCTGAAATACGACTTGCGATAATATCTGCACTAACACAGTGGCCTGTCCTAGGTCTGAACACAGACGTGCCAATTGCCTCTATCTTTGAGCTGGTAAGAGGTTCAGACACAACTACGGATAAGCTTCACTTAATCAGATGGTAACTGTGAAATGTCTCTTCTACCACTCTTACCTTCTGGCAGAAAAGAATACATATAGACACTCTTTGTCTCGGTAGAATAACATCCCTAGCCAAGTCAATCCTTACAGACTGCAAAGCGGACAAATCCTACACCACCAAATGTAAAAATCCTACTCAGAAAGAACATACAGTTAATGGTGAAGCATCACAGATGGAAAACAGTGGAAGGGAAGGTCAGCCAAGAAGGACACCCCTGCTGGAAGGCTTCATAGACGCGCCATTCATGGGCTCGAGTATCCTGCTTCGACGGAGGCAAATGTTGGTATGTAAGAACAGGGTTTACACGATGCTAGAGAGGCAGAAAAAAAGATCCAAGTTCTAATTTAACATTTCAAACACTCATTTTGCTTTTCTAAATGATTTGAATCTGAGTTCCTAATGACATTATAATTTACGAGCCACGTCATTGAAGGATAACACTTTCGCCGTGCATGACATTGTTTGTCCTCCAAAGGAACATTTGCTGCATTAGACATAATATACATAGCCAGCATGTTTATGAAATGAGTACCAAATTCTGTCTTCATGTTTAAGAAGATTTACGGGTTCAGATTTTCAGATTGGTGTCGTAAGTGTGAAAACAGTAGTTTGCAGGTCACGTGATGTATCAATCTGCCTTTATAGCATGTGTTAGCACAACAGTTGTGAATAAACTCTGGATTTACAACAGCACTAGGCTTTTTTTACAGAGGGATACATATAAAGCTGTCACTTCTCTGGCAATGCTGTCTGAAGTTAGAGAATTCTGACACAAAACATTGCTAAATCTAGGAAAGTGCTGGGTTTTCTGCCAACCGAGAGGGAGACAGGGCATAGCCCTAAAAAGGAAAAAAGCTTTCCTGGAACTGAATTTTAAGCATTCACTGTAATCCCCTGCCTCGAGCAGCAGCCACAACTGGCAGTCTTAGGGGTGAATTTTTTCTCACTTGTCAGGCTGGTGGAAGGACAGACATGAAGGAAGAGATCTGGAGAAAGCAAGTTCCCTAGAAGCCTGCAGTGCCAATGAAATGATAAGAATGCTAATGTTTAAAAAAGCCTGAGCATTTTAGAGCAGAGCAGTACATGGACTTTATCAATCTGAAGTTTTAATGAGAAGAAAAATGCCACCAGCAGTTTGCCAAGCCAAAATCTCTCTATTTCTAAGAATACCATTGACATATCCCTATGTCAAGATACAATCAAAGAAACATCTGCTCTATTTCTACTCTTGTTGCTTCTGCTAGAAACCAGGGACATATTTTAAGAGACATAAAATTGGACACGAGTAAACCAGCTTCCAGGTAGCATTCGTGGAATCCCCTAAGGTCTATTTTGAACTCGAAAACAATAATCAAAGTAGGGCTTTTGAGCCCTTAATGAGGATTATTTAGAATGTAATGGAATAAATAATATACATGAGATTCTGTAATTTGTTTCACCACCCAGACCATTACTTTGTCAACCACAGTTGTGTGAGAAGTGCCATCCAAAACACATAATGAAGGTACGCTCCCAGAGACAAAAATCTGGCATCCAGCAAAGTATGATGCAGTTTAAGTACTGAGAGAGTAACAAAAGTTTCAGTGGTATTATAGTTACACTAGACAACGCAGCACATAAAACATGTTGTAAGCATCAGTTTTTGATAAATTAAATATTGAGAAGTGACAGCAGTGTAAGCAAACCGTCATTGCGGACAATTGCCCTTCCATGCATTATGTATATTCAGTGTACTTTGTAGGGAGTTCTGTTTTTAAAATGTTTGGCAGAGTCTTCAGGGCACACAGGGGTTTGTTCACACTTTTAAAAGGTCTTTAAAGCACTGTTCCATTCCAGCACCCTAATGCTGCTAAGTCTAAAAACACAATGGAAAAGTTCCCCAGTGCCTGAAACCTGCCTTCCCAAAGAAAAGAGGGAGTGAGGAACACAGCTTCTCCCTGCGCTGGGTCTCCTGGGACCTCTTTGGTGACAGGAGTGTAAAGCTGAGCTCCTTCCATCACCTGTGAACATCTGACTTGTAAACAGGAAGGGTCCCACGGCCATTGGCACAGCTCTCTAACACTGAAAATCAGAGTTATTTCCAAATGAACAAGAACCACCTTCCCAAAAATAACACACGCATTTTACCTCTTACTGCCAGCACCACATAAAGGCCCACAGTAAAGGTAATTGCTGAAAGAAGTTAATGGGCTTGAAATGCAGAATTTGGAAAACATGATCTAATGGGATTTTTATGAAATAAATGGTTTAAAATAGGACAATCAACTTCAAATATACAACATAGGGAAAGAAGAGCTTCAATGCTCAGCTACAAAACCTCTGCAAAGAAACTCCACTACAGTGCCCATACAAACACAGAGCTATGTACATAAAAATGAATCTCTTTCAAAATTAGGAGGAAAGACACAGATGAGGAAGTGGCCCCAAATCTGAGCAGACTTTCCTAGCACACCCTGTCAGAGAGCAAATGGACTCATCCTTAGCATAACACTGCATCTCACTGAGGAGAGACCCAGATGAAAAACTAAGTAGATGGGGTCCTTGGTCATACTGCTAGCATTCGAGTAACAATGCTGAACTACAGAGCCTGAAATTACACATATCTGCTCCCTTTGTATCTTCTAAGCCATATTTTCTGTACTAACGAAGCTAGCATCATGCTTCTGTCAGCACAGCAGGCTCCCAGGTAAGCTGAAAAGCATCATTTATCCTCACCTGGAAACAAACCAATGTTATTTTTTGTCCCTGTAAAACCATCTCTGAAGCACCCCCATCCTTGGTTCTAAGGTCTTTTCTGAACAATATCATTTTTGTTCACATGAAATTCCTCTGAATATCTGGTTGTTTTATTTGCTCGTTAACCAGGAGAAGTTATTACTCACACTGATGTCTCTTCCATCTTAAGTAGATGCAAGACCCACTTTTCCTCTTCACTATTGCAGCCCTCTCCGCTGTTTGGAAGGTGGTCTCCATCTGTGTGCTCCCTCAAGGCTGAGTATGTCAGTCCTATTCTGATAGTCCTTAGTTGCTATTTACCTCCTATCAATCAATGAACCCACTTCTATGGAGGTGAGACCACAGCCAAAGTCAAACGATGCTCAGAAGTGTTCGGAGCACTGGAATGTTTATTCTAAGTCATAATCAGAGCAGTAAGAAATATACATCACCATAAACCTGAGATGCTATGGAGAAGTTTTAACTCTGTTGCTTTGAAAACGAAGAGAACTGCCTCCACCCCTTCCTACAGCTACACATTACTGCTACAGCTCCTATATATATTTTTTTGCCCTATGGAATTTTAAGCAACTTCAGGCTGCATGTAGAACAGACTCAAATGAATGACTATGTGCTAAATGCCCACTCCAGCGTGAAGTGCAATTACAGATAGCTGTGCTATCCTGTAAACAAATGGGCTCAAAGCAAAACCGGTTCTGGCTCCAGCTGCAGTATTTTGAAAACACGTTTCTAGTATCACCTAAATAAATGCTTTGACCATTAGAGTGGAAAGGATGACACTTCAAATTGCGCCGGGATACAACACTTAGAAAGCTTGAAAACTACTCATCGAAAGGAAGACACTTATCTAGAGCATGGGACACATTCATTTTGCGTAAGTGCACCGGATGACAGGAGAAGTCTAAGCCAGTTTACAAGTGATTTAGTAGAAGAGACAGCAGATATGATACACTCTATTTTTCTGAAGTTACATAAAGGAAAAGACAAAAAAAAAAAAAAAACAAACAAAACTCCCCATAAACTTATTTCTTCATTATTCACGAAGGCCATAGATAGTGACTTACATTTCGTGGACCTTAAACTGCTGTCTTGTTTAACTGTGGTCTCTTAGAAGTACACACCATCACCACTGCCCCGATACTTTAGAGCTTTTAACTTTATTATAACACAGGCAATGCGTAAGATGAAGTGGTGTCATTTCTTAAGTCTTTATGGGGAGTAAAGTTTGGCTTTAAACACAACAGCTCTGTCCATGATGGATCAGATCTCAAGAGAAGTACTGCAGAGGGTTTCTGAATCAATATGGACCAAGGCTGAGGCTGGTAATGATGACACACGTCCAGCCATCCAGGTCTGAGAGTCACAAGCCTCTTTCAAAGCGGGGAAATAAAGATAAAAGCTCATCTGCTTCAGCCTTACAGAACACAATACTTACTTCAAGTTTCATTCTGGCAACTGTCAAGCAGTTAACATTGATGAAAGTGCCTACAGGCCCATAAAGCATTATTATTATGTATGTCATGCCCAGAATTCTTTCTACCTGTATAACATGATATACTAGAGCAGTTTGGATATGAAATATTTCTGTACCATTGCAATAAATCATAGCGCACTAAAATGCCATAGAGCTGAAAGGAAGTGCTGGAATTACTGCCAGCGCTCGTACCACCAGAAATCAGAACGTGTCAGATGTGGAACGCTTAATATATCTCTCTTCTGTACCCATTTTAAACTGTAAAAACTCTCTCAGAAGCGATGAAACACCTCATTACAAACACTATTACAGAAACGGGAGGCTGTCAGGCAGTAGCCATTCATTCTCTTAAAGGCTTGATTACTGCAGAAGACAACGAGCACCAAAGTGACGCACATCTGCTAGTGCTGCACTACAAAACGCCACCAGATCCACACCACAAACATGAGGCAGATTGAAAACACCAATTTTTATTGCCACAGCAGCCCTGTGCCATCTGTCTATTAACACCAGAGGCAGAGCACCTGTTTGTGACTACTCAGGTATAAAGATGGCACTGCAATTAAAAGCTACAGCCACACAATGCCTGCTCTAATACTTGAACCATTGGAACTGGGGTTCTTTCAAGTATAAAGGATAAAGGTGACACTGCAATTAATAGCTACACATCCACACAACACCTACTTCTAATACTTGAACCATTGGAACTGGGGTTCTTTCAGGTATAAAGGTGGCACTGCAATTAAAAGCTACACAGCCACACAACGCCTGCTCTAATACTTGAACCATTGGAACAGGGGTTCTTTCAGGTATAAAGGATAAAGGTGACACTGCAATTAATAGCTACACATCCACACAACGCCTACTTCTAATACTTGAACCACTGGAACTGGGCTTCTTAATGCACAGTAATGACAACCAAGGCCTTCCATTACCTCTCCCAAACAGGTAATGCATCCGTGTGTCCCACTGCAATTAAATGCTACACATCCACACAATGCCTGCTCTAATACTTGAACCATTGGAACTGGGGTTCTTAGTGCACAGCAATGACAACCAAGACCTTCCATTCCCTCTCCCAAACAGGTAATGCATCCATGTGTCCCACTGCAATTAATAGCTACACAGCCATATAGCGCCTGCTTTAATACTTGAACCATTGGAACTGGGGTTCTTTCAAGTATAAAGGATAAAGGTGGCACTGCAATTAAGCCACACAACGACTGCTCTAACACTTGAACCATTGGAACTGGGGTTCTTAATGCACAGGAATGACAACCAATGCCTTCCATTCCCTCTCCCAAACAGGTAATGCATCCATGTGTCCCACTGCAATTAAAAGCTACACAGCCACACAACGCCTGCTCTAATAATTGAACCATTGGAACTGGGGTTCTTTCAGGTATAAAGGATGAAGGTGGCACTGCAATTAAAAGCTACACAGCCACACAATGCCTGCTCTAATACTTGAACCATTGGAATTGGGGTTCTTTCAGGGATAAAGGATAAAGGTGGCACTGCAATTAAGCCACACAACGCCTGCTCTAACACTTGAACCATCGGAACTGGGGTTCTTTCAGGTATAAAGGTGGCACTGCAATTAAAAGCTACACAGCCACACAATGCCTGCTCTAATACTTGAACCATTGGAACTGGGGTTCTTTCAAGTATAAAGGATAAAGGTGGCACTGCAATTAAGCCACACAACGCCTGCTCTAACACTTGAACCATTGGAATTGGGGTTTCTTAGTGCACAGGAATGACAACCAAGGCCTTCCAGTTACCTCTGTCAGAGGTAATGTATCTGTGTGTCCCACTGCAATTAAAAGCTACAGAGCCACACAGGTCCTGCTCTAATACTTGAACGATTGGAACTGGGGTTCTTTCATGTATAAAGGATAAAGGTGGCACTGCAATTCAAAGCTACACAGCCACACAACGCCTGCTCTAATACTTGAACCATTGGAACTGTGGTTCTTTCAGTTATAGAGGATAAAGGTGGCACTGCAATTAAGCCACACAACGCCTGCTCCAGTACTCGAACCATGTGAACTGGGGTTCTTTCAGGTATAAAGGATAAAGGTGACACTGCAATTAAGCCACACAACGCCTGCTCTAATATTTGAACAATTGGAACTGGGGTTCTTTCAAGTATAAAGGATAAAGGTGGCACTGCAATTAAAAGCTACACAGCCACACAACGCCTGCTCTAACACTTGAACCATTGGAACTGTGGTTCTTTCCGGTATAAAGGATAAAGGTGGCACTGCAATTAAAAGCTACACAGCCACACAACGCCTGCTCTAATACTTGAACCATTGGAACTGTGGTTCTTTCAGTTATAGAGGATAAAGATGGCACTGCAATTAAGCCACACAACGCCTGCTCTAACACTTGAACCATTGGAACTGGGGTAACAGGTAACGCATCCGTGTGTCCCCCAGCTCCATCCCCGCTATGATCACACCCATCCCGGCTCCTCCCCTCCCGTTTGCTGACGCAGGCGCCGCAGCTCCGAGTGTCGCCATGTCCCTTATTCGGACGGCTCTCATTGCCATCCCCGTTCTCGTTCTGCTTTCTGCAGCAGCACAGGGGCTGCGGAGGAGGGGACCGAGTGTGACAGCCAAGGTGACTCCGTGCCGGGCCGGGTGGGAGGCGGTCGGTCTGTCGGTCGGTCGGTCGGTGTGCGCTGTATTGGACCGCAATGCCGAGCCCGGGGAGCCCCCCCGGCTATATTTCCCCTTGCTGGGGCTGCCATTGCTTTGCAGTGACGTGTACAGCCGTGATGTGGCTCCTCCTTGCAATCCCGGAAGGCAATGTGACCGCTGTGCTCACTATCACAGCCATTAATTACTTCTATGCCTGGAATTTGGAGGCTTGACAGCTCCTTCCCTTCTTAATGGAGTCTAGTATTCCATCGTAGCCCCCTGTTCTGCCAGGTTGGGTGTTGGAAAACGTTTCCTAACGTTGCATGTACAAAAGGGGTTTTGATGTGCTGCTCTGCCACTTGCAGAGCCTCCAGTTTCAGCTCTGCCTCTCTGCATGCCCTGTGCATGCATTTGATAGTGCTATAGCCTGCAGGCATCGCTGGCAGCCACCAGCTGCTCTTCCTGATCGAGATTTCCATATAAAACATGGGGAGTTTAGAAAACCTGCACAGCTTTGTTTCTTTCTTCTCTTCATCCATACCTAAAGATAATTGACTGCAAAATGAAGAGAGGTGCATTTATAAAGATGCCAGGAAATCAGTTTGTTTGGGAGCCGCGCATCTAACAAGTATGTTATTTGGTGCCAAGGAAATGGATGAGGTGCGCCAAAAGGAATGTTGTTTTCTTTATGGGATGAGGTGCACCAAAAGGAATGTTATGTTCTTTATGAAGCTGCTGTAATGTTAGCCAGGAGATCCACAGTCAAAAACCACATGGAAGATGAA
The DNA here is from genome assembly GCF_054131305.1 of Coturnix japonica. NCBI lineage: Eukaryota > Metazoa > Chordata > Aves > Galliformes > Phasianidae > Coturnix > Coturnix japonica. The sequence continues at coordinate 548,896 of NC_140702.1, forward strand.
GAAACAGTAGGAACGTTTGGTAGGAAAGCATAAAAGAGGCATTGACATTGGTGAAGCTGATAGCTTTTATGTAACTTCTTCGAACGCCTCATTTCCTTACAGCTGCTCCTAATTGTTTGAACATTTCTGCTGCTCATAGACAAACTCGGATATTCTGAACTATGTTAAATGCCTCTTAACTCTTTGGTCTTTGTAGCAGCACGCATGTAGAAGCCTTTGGGCAGCCAGCTCTACTGCAGCCTGGTTCTTCCTCCAGTCTGTTCTGGGTTGTTATGTGGGGAGTGGACACCGTGCTGGAGCAGCAGGGTTTTCATCCCACTTTTTCCCCATTGCATAACCTGGGTTTGGAAGCTGGAAGGAAACCAGCACCTGAGGATTGTAACATTAATAGTGAGGTTGCTTCTTACTGCTGTTCTTGTTTGTATCTCTTTGCTTCACAAATACATCCAGGTGTTCTTTGACGTGAAGATTGGAGACAAAGATGTTGGCAGAATTACAATCGGGTTGTTTGGAAAGGTTGTCCCCAAAACGGTGGAGAACTTCATCGTGCTGGCGACTGGAGAAGTAGGTTTGCAGTTCTTTTGTGCGCTAAGGTTTGGAGTGGGAAACGAGTATTTAAGTGCCACTTTGGTTGTGAACCATACACTTCAACTCAGTGCGGTCAGTGCAATTGTGCCATTCCCCATCCCCAAGGCTCACCTGCATCTCACTGCTGTTTGTTCCTTGCCAGCATCTGGCTCAGGAAGTGGTGTGTTCTCCTATAGCTGACCACACACCGCGTGTGTATTTCCATACCGCCGTACAGAACTGTGTGTTACATTCATTATTTCGTTTTCTCAGAGAGGGTACGGTTACAAAGGAAGTAAATTTCATCGTGTGATCAAAGACTTCATGATTCAAGGAGGGGACTTTACAGCTGGAGATGGGTCAGGAGGTAACATAATTTCTTACTTTTGGCTTCTCCTTTCTGTGAGGGTGTACTGAAAAGATGGACAAAAGAGCTTTTTCCTTCTTTCTTTCAATACATGAGAAAAAAAAGCACTCATCTCCAAACCATGGAAGCCTCCATCATTCCCCTGCTCTGCTTTGCAACAGCGCTGCTTCCCTGGGGCACTCATTGAATGCATGTTTGTGCGGATCAGTTCCAGTCACCCAGCAGCAAACTAATCTGTGATAAAGAAAGGAAAGCGTGTTGATAGAAGGCAGGTAGGGGAAGAGCAGTCTCACCTCTCTTGTCCTCAGCTCAGCATCTCTTGCATTGCATGCATTCTGGCCTGATTTCTTCTCTTCCTTTACACGCGTGTTCATCAGGTGCTACGATTTGAGCTGTCTGCGTGCAGTGTTAGTGATTTCCCTGCTGGGACAGAATGGAAAACATTCCTTTTCCTTGCAGCAAACAGTGGGAAGGCTAAAATACCAAAGACACAGTTTTAGCATTGAAGGTAGGCAATGTTTGTTTGCCTGCTAGTACTGTTTGTTGGGATAGCAACAGCATTCTCTTGTCAAAGTTACAGTGTTTTAACCATGAATAACGTTTTCTCTTATTAACTATTTTAAAACACCAAAATTCTTATGTTTCTGCAGATACACACAGAGTACACCAGCTTCCCTAGCCTTAATAAACGTGGCTAAGGTGAAATACCGTGCAGAAAGTGTTGCAGAAGTACCAAAGGTGTCTTAAAACATGGTTACCTTATTTTTAGCAGCCACTTTGATGTAGTTTGAGCTTGCTGAGATGAAGTACACTGCTGCTCAGTGATGTATTTTAGCAGATACTGAATTTGCTAGTTAAATTCAGAGGCTAGAGCATCACAAGCTTTAAATATTCTTTCCATGTATATGGTGTTTTTTTTAACAAGATTGTGCGTTGTTTGTTTTTATTACTTACTTAGTTAATATATTTTTTTATGTCGAAGGAAGAAGCATTTATGGAGAAAGGTTTCCAGATGAGAACTTCAAGCTGAAACACTATGGAATTGGATGGGTTAGCATGGCTAATTCTGGCCCAGACAGCAATGGATCCCAGTTCTTTATCAGCGTGACAAAGCCTTCCTGGTTAGATGGAAAACATGTAGTGTTTGGCAAAGTCCTTGATGGAATGGTAAGCTGAAAGAAAATATTCTCCTGCATTATATATGTAACTTAGAACTATCTTGAGCAATTGAGTGTAGAAAGTGGATGTGAAGAACTTGAAGCTGGGAGATTTAGAACTGAAATACCAAAGGATGGATGGTTGCAGAAGTAAATAGAAACTGAAAACCTCCCTTTGGCCTCCTGCTTCAGACCAATAGCCAACGAAGTCAATGTTGACAACTCTGAAGAGTTAAGTTCAGGTCTCCCTACTAGTAAATAATTGCATTTCTGCAAGGTATAGGTAACACTTCAGTTGTTAGGGCACATGAATGTGAAGTATACAAACATATATTCAAAACTGTTTAAAAAGGAAAATAATTGGTAGTCAGTTCCCTCCATGTGCACACAGCAGCAAAACTGATCAACTGTATCACTGCAAGGGCCAAACAGTATTTAAGTTCAGAAGTGATTATACTTCTCCCTCTAATTCCATGTAACTTATTACTCCATTTAATCTGTACTTTGAAATGAGTGGGGAGACACGACCTGCTGCACCGGACAGTTCTTGGAGGAGTCTGCAAACCTCATCAGAACTCTTCCCCTCACATCCCATCCTGAATACCCAGCTCAGTTCTTAGGAGCTCATTAGCTGAAAAAAAACAATTGAAGAGAGATTTAAACTAAGTTTTAGTCTAGTTAGATGAACTGGCAGATAACAAAATGAGTACTCATGATTTCTAACTGAATTTTGCCCTTTAGAAATTCCATCTGTGGAATACTTCCATCTGTTGCCTAATATATGTAATAAAGGTAGGAGTGCTCACCAGGAGCGCTCAGCTGCTTGCTGTGAGCCAGTCTTGAGCCACTGGAGCTTCTTTGATCCAGCTGATCTGTGCTTTATTTCTTACAGTCCGTGGTGCACTTGATAGAACTTCAGCAGACGGATGAACACGACCGCCCTCTTCATGACTGTGTGATTGTGAACAGTGGCAAAATAGCTGTAAAGGAACCGTTCGTAGTGGAAGTAGATGACTGGTGAGACCAGTACTGGAGAGTGGAAAGTACAATGTAATCCTTTTTAAGTCTTAAGTTTTTTACTGATTTCACTTGTCCATTGAGTTTTCTCCTTAAAAAACATTAAGCTTTATGCAGGTGATGCTCCTGAGTTGCCAAATACATAAAGATAGGGCTGGATGGGGCTGTCCGGCCTTAGAACTCAAGACACAGCCTGCTAATCCCTAGGTTGTGAAGAAAGTCTCTCATGAAAGGCTATAGAATTACTTCAGTTTTGTCAAGGCTTGAAATGCAGTCATTTTGTTTTCTTTGGAAATTTCTGCAATATTTGCTACCGTTTTTTCATCTGAAAATGTCATTTTCTGTAAAACTATCTGCGTCTTTTAAGTACGTGTCTCTGGGGAAAAAAAAAAGTAAAATACAGAAATGTTTTGAATAAATAAACTTTGATTTCAAATAATAAACAATTAAGAGCTATGTGTTTTGGTTTTTTTTGGTTTTTTTTGTCTCCCTTTTTTGCTTTCTTTTCACTTTGGTTGATTCTGATGGGTGAATGCAGGGGTGCTGCTTTTCCAATGGGGTTTTAAGGTCAGAGCAGGGTGGCAGATTCGATGGACCTCTTTGAGAACCTCTGAGAAATGTCTTATTTGAGCAAAAACACACAACAGAACACACTGAAGCAGTACATCCACATTCTAGTCATTTATTTTGTTATCTCCAGTAGCACACCTACAGTTTCCAGTTAAATCTGAATATATATACACACGAGTATATATGTATACCTATGAGTTTTACCATGTTACTACTTAATCACGTTCTTGCTTTAGCTTACCACAGAGCTGTATGCTCCGTGACTCATAAAATGTTAAGATACAGCCTGCAAGGTAACTCGAAGAGTTAAGAATGCACACAGATTATATGTCATAACTGAATGAGGTGCATAAGATCCCCTGGTAGAAAACATCATTGTGACTCAAATCCTGATAGTTTTCTAAAAGAGAGCTATGTATTTCAGGATGTAAAAGCATGATTTCTCATGGCAACTGCACATACCCACGTTGGCTCTTCTCCAAACAGTAATTATGGAGCACATTGAAAATAACTTAAGAAAAACGAACCATTTCTCAGTTTCCCATGCACTCACTTCAGTGCCAGCACTTTGAATCCATCCACTGCCAGCAATGGGTCCATGTGCTGAGGGAAAGCCTGGTGCAAAAAGGTTTAGTGTAATTTAGGATAGAAACAGTAGAAAATATTAGTACAGCTTTTAATTCCTTTCAGAGGGTAACGTAATTCAGTGTATGACTTTCAGCTTGTAGTGTTAAACAGTCACAGAGTGTCTATCAACAAGGTATAACTACCTTCTAGTTGTTTCCATATCCTTTTAAAAGAAGCTTTTAAAAGTGACATGGATGGAAAGAAAAAGTAACACTTGAAGTTAATCCGAGGTTGTGCTTCTTGATTTTGAGCACAATAATCACATCACCATTTCCTCCTTACTAAGTGGATTAAATGTTGCTTGGAGACTTGCTTCAAGCTTCTTCCAGCCGCGTGTCTCTTCTACCTTGGCAGTAAATGAGGATAAAATATTCCATGTAGGATGCCTTCTATAACCACGTTTGGAAAGTCATCTGAAAAGAAAGACAGAAAACTTTGCTTTGTTGTCTGTGTCACAACAGGACAGGCGTTGTCGTGAAAATAAACTGGTTAAGGCCTGGTTTAACCTGTGTTACTGCATTGCCAAACTGCTTATCCACGCTGGGGATGTGCTAATGGTAGTGCTGCTTCAGCACTAAAGCCACTTCAGCGCAGCACTGGGCATTGCATGAATGCGCTGCCAGATTTGTAGCTTATTGATTTAAAGGGATGTTCTCATACTTAATGCTGCTGGGCTCCCGCTCTTTATCTGAATCTCTTCTCACAAGGAAGATGGATTACACTGGCAATTCAATTTCTAACAAAATCTCAATATACTTGAAGGAATTCCAAGAGTGCTACAGGGAATACTTCAAAGCTGTTTTTCCACTGTGGTTTAAAGCAGAAGATGCTCGGGCTGAGGAGAGCTGGGGGGATGCCTTTACCAAACAGATGGTTTTGTGAGGCAGGAAAACGTCAGTCTGACTGATCAACACAACTCACCCTATCATATATTAAGGAAAAAAACAACAACACTATGTTCTTAGCATAGCCGTGTGGGATGCTGGCACTTAAATTGTAATGTCACATTTAACATGAAGGAATTACCTGATGAAAGGCAATAAAATACCCATGCGGAGGAACGGCAGGAATCATGTTACTGAAGCAAACACATTCTCCATCCAACTCCCTCCTTCTTGGTGATGAGTTTGACTTAAATTACCAGCCATCAGGAGTAAGAATTAATGATTTTACATTTTACGACCTCAGAATTGCTGGGACAGCAGCAATGGGTCTACCCAAAGATCAGACTTATTTGTGATAGGAAACTTTCCACCCCAACCAGTCTTCATTTGGCTGTGAGTCTAAAGCACACTCAGAGAAGGGAGATGCTGCATCCACAAGACTCACCAGATGCTTGACGAATAAGCAATAAAATAAGAGCAGTCTGATGTTTCCCTTCTAAACTGAGTGCTTTATTCATAAGACAAGTAATGTGCACTGTACTCTAAAATCAGCTGATTACTTCATTAAAACCCATAGTTGGAGCAGAGACAACACTTTAGAAAGCTCATTCTGCATTGTCTCCATGGTGTAAACTGGCAAGAAAGAAATCTTAAAGGCAGTGCTTTGTTTGTTTTCATGTGTAAATTGTTTTCTTTCCGGATAAGCTGAGTCAGCACAGAAGAACCTCTGGACATAGAGCAGAGGTCTTGCAGCAAACCCTTATGTCAAGGCTGGAAACATTTAAGCACCGTCTTTGTGTTTCAAGATAACAACATAAAGTCCATTTTATCTCTCAGAAATAGTGTGCAAGTGAATGACGTTCACAATTTACACTCTCTTCTAGAGGAATCCACGTTTGCAGTTAAGACAAGTGTTGCACGGTAAGACTGGAACAGGCAATATGGCTCACTAAACTGATGTTTTAACACAAGGTTTAGTAAAAGCAACAGTTCTCACAATAAAATGTCAAATCTGTGTGGAACACAGTATAAAAATGGTGTTTTTTCTCTTTTTAATCCCCACATATATTTAATTTTATCAAGAGAACAGAAGATATACTCTCTAAATTAATAATGCAAAGAACTTAAAAAAAAAATGAAAGGAAAAAAGGTTTATAGCAAGCTATTTCAAACACTCTTTTGAAGAACATATTAAGAGATGAAGGCTAACATAAATGCTCTGTGAGCACATCCATTATGCTTAAAAGTATACATTCTTTTTTTCTTTTTTTTTTCCTTTTCTTTTTTTCCCCCCCTTTCAAGAGCTGTAGAGGTTATAAATGATAAGAAATAGTAATAATCCACATGGAAATACAAACACGTTCACCGCAGATCGACTGGTGTTTAGGGAAAAAGCACTTATAAAGGACTGGGCCTCTAAGTTCAAACCCTTCAGGCAGGGCAGCCCCGAGGGTCAACAAGAAGAAAGAGAAGCAATGTCCTCATCCTCCTGATTTGAATTCTCAGTAGATTTGTCTGAGAAACAACTAGGAGAAAAAGCCCACCCTTTTATAAATCACCCACACTATCCTGAGCTGTTAACGGTTCCTCACTCAAGAGCCATTGCCTTATTGGCAGGTTATTAGGTTTCAGACCGGCGTTGTTTGACTCGGCTTGTATTAATAATAATGCGGTCGGTGCGGTGCAGGGCAGGTCATACAGCGCTGTTAACAGATGACAAGTTTCATTACCGTTGGCTTTAGGCAAGACGTAGGGATCCCTCAGGAACAGAAGCACAGGCTGGTGGGACAGTTTGCTGCAAAGATGAAGAGCAGAGATGTCGGTACTGGGGAACAGTGAGAACAGAGCAATGTACAAACCAGCTTCAATAGACAGGTTGCCAGGCTTAGAGCCACCCTGCATCCTACGTGCTGCTGTTGCTGCAGGCAGGCTCCATTCACAGCCTGCCCATGGTGGGTACAGTCACAGCAGCCATAGAATGGTATTCTATGGGGTTTTGTAGGGAATTTCTAAATACAAGCATCAAGGCATGCTCAATAGATGGAGCTAACAGAACTGATTAAACCAGCCGTGACGTGTAACAAATAAATCTTAACACTGTGCTAAACTACTCTAATTTTGACAGCTGCAAAGAAAATGCCCATCGTTTCAAGTAGTTCACAAACCTGACCTCACAAAAGGAGTAAGAACAGAGCTCACCTTGATTCTTCAGACTCTGTTTCATCGAAAGAGCTGTAATTAAAGTGAAAGGAAACTTCCATTACAATAAGATTAATAAAATTACTCCACAATCAAAAATAAACAAACCCAAATCCTTCACAAACCATCAGAATCATCTCTACAGATCTTTAACATTAGCTATGCCATAATTGAACAGTAATTTCAGTATTCAACTGCTCATTTTTAGAATGGCAAAGCAATTATTCTCAGGGAAAAATCGTGGCTTATGATGCAGACCTTATCTTAATGGGAACGCCTACATAGGGAGGTAGGGAATGGTTTAAGGTTCTGTCAAAAGGATTTCCTACAGAAAACCAGCAGAAGGTTTATTCCCATGCAGAAGTAACTAGAGGACAATCCCTTTCTCTCCAGTTCCATTCTGGAGCTCCATATGTCATGGAGATGATGATACACAACCTCCAGTCACACTGTTTTTGGAATTCCTCTATGCCCACCATGATCATAACACGAGTCTCTCTTCAACCCCAGCAATAGACCCTTACCTGCAGAGGGCAGTGGGGCTGTTGGGGTCACTGGAGAAGTGAAAGACCCCTTTTCAGTCCCAGAGAGGGTGAACACAGAAGTGATGACAGAATGAATTTCTACTTTGACCAAACATTACAAATAACCATAAAATACACACAAACAAGTGCTTTCTAGGCAGGAAGTATTTATGAATATCTTCTAAAATTCACCTAAGTAGGTACTTGAAGAAAAGCCTATTTCATCTCTTCTTTACTTTCCAAGAATACTACTTTAAACTTTGCTTCTGCCTTTAAAGAAGCTGGATTTATTTTACCATGTTTTGAAGATATATAAACACACTTAAGTGAACCTAGTGCCCATTTATTTTACGGCATTAAGATTTGGCAGCAAGGCCATTTTAAGTCAATGAAATTGCATCAGCACTGAGTGGATACGGGCTTTCTGGCCTCCATTTATTTTTCAGTAAATGAGAGCTTACCCACAGCTTTCTGCTTTTGGCAGGGTAGGGACATGTCGAACGTTCAGGAAATCGAGGAATATTTTAGGAAGCTCTTCATTTTCCAAAATGACTGTCTGTAATAAATGAAAAAAAAACCACAAAAGGGACAACAAAAAATTAAGAGTTTTTTTTACATGTTAAATATTGCAGTTTTCTGATCAAGCTACCAAAACATTCCTGTTAGTCACATCATTACTTTTTGCCTCTTTATTTCTACTTTGAATTCTGTTCTAGATTGAAACAGACCTATCAACTTTAACAGAAGAAGCAGGAAGATCTGAGAGGCTGGCAGGTTTTAAGCCTTTCAGTTCACCTCTACATGAAGATGGTGCATTAAAAATGCCACTTCGTTTGCATTCTGTAAAATCAGCACTCTGCTGCTGCAGAATTTATCTTGTTCTGCAGTCGGGTTATGCACAGGAGGAGGAGTGGAGGTGGATGCATATTCAGAGGGTGTGTGAATTGCATAACAATGTCCACAACGCGCTCAAATAGAAACAGCTCATGAATTATATTTAAACGGACAGCTATAAGAAGTTGTTTAAAGATGCCTAAGGGCACCCAACGCTTGTGTGGAACCTCAAATCTGCACCTCCTGGCAGCTTTGTCCCAAAGAAAAGTTGCCTGCTGATGCACAGAGCAGCCATTGGCAGGAAAGAAAAGGAGAATATGCTGTAGTATAAAAAGAAATCACTCGGCAGCTGTTACAAACCTATTTGCTGCTGCTCCTGCTCACTGTGGATGATGAATATTGCACTCTATTTCCTTCTATATAAATATATTTTTTCATGGTATGCATCACATCAGTTCAAACCCCGCTAACCTGCCCCGACCAAGCATAGTTCACACACACACAAAATAAAAAGGAAACGGCTTTTCTTTTAGCGTCTTACTGAAAAACAGATCAATAGCTCTGCTTTCCAATAAGCTCTTCAATAAACTTCAGGAAGCAGAACTTGCAGAGAAGCAAAGGCAGTTTTACATGGTGCTGTATTCTGGATGCCACCTCTGCTGATAGGGGATTTTGCCATTTCCAGAACTCTATGACTACAACGAAAACAAAGAAAAAAAGAGGATTTTCCAATTGATTCAATATGGCATCATTTTAAGGACAAGTGGATTACGCTAAAAAGCAGGTAAATAATACACTGGCTTAACTGGCTTCAGTGCAGAAAAGAGCCAGCACATGTGCTTATATGATTGGTTCAATGTACTTCTAGCATCCTGCAATACAACAGTTTTTTGACTTCTGACTGGAAACTTCAATATCATTTTACAGACTCGGTTGTCTGTAAGGAAGAGCTGAGCAGGTAAAGCCTCTGAACCACAGTCTGTAACTTGTGATGTAAGGATGCTCAAAAGTCACCTTCATTCTAGTGGATGTATGACATTCACTTCTAGACACGGCTACACCTCACTTGCTCTGCAACCAGAAACTTAACAATAATAAAACTTCACAGTTAGTTTATCAGTAATGTGGTTTTCTAACACATCTGAATCCTATAAAGATAACAGCAATGAATTTCAAATATGGGCCTCGGCATGTTAAGCAAACTAATTAAAGACAAAAAAACAGAACATGCATTTCTTCACTAAAAAAATGACCCTGATGAGCTAAAACACCCATCACAAACAATCTCTGGCAGATCTGAGAAGTGACTCCAAACATACATTTATCAAACTCATTGATCTCAGCTGAACCAAGAGCATAAATGCAGTATTTTCTTAACAAATTATGAATGGTATTTATCCATTACTGCCATCCTTTAATCAACTACTCCATCCTTCAGAAGAAAAACCCCAAAGCAACAACAACAAACAAAAGCCACACATACACACACAGGAAAGCTTGATGTTTATATCAGCAGAAATGGTTTTTTTTTTGGTTACTGAAAGGGTGTAATTATTATTATGTAGCATACACCACAGAAATCCCAATTTTTCTACCTTATCAGTTCCATAAAATCACGTTCCCTAAGGATGTCATTGATTGGTTGCACATGTTCTTTCAGTGACATCCAAAATACTTAATTGTCGGTCATCTTTTCTCCTTCAGCAAGTAAAATATAGTCACAAAATTGCAAAGGGATTTGTTCTGCCTTAACCTTAGCTAGATGCCATCATGCAGTGGAAAACAGTGCTAAAATATCACAGGATAACGCTCTCCAACAGGGGAGACATATAAACAGCATAATGATTTCCCACGAGTTTCCTTTTTAGAAAATTGTCACTAAAGCCAGGGTAAGTGGTGACATATCTTCACAGAGGACGCCATGAAATCGAACACTGGCATTCTAGTTAGGTCCAAACCTACTCATCAGCCAATTATAACAGTAACTGAACAGCCTGCTGAAAACCTGAGCAAGACCACTTCGCTAACCTTAGGAGATCGTAACATGGGATGCATAGTTTCCACAGACTTTTTGGTAATTATTATTTTTTTTCTTTTTTTAATAAAAAAGGCTTAAAAATAATTTCTTATGGATATACATAATTCCTTCTCAAGGTTGCTGGAACAGCCATTTAAAGAGAGAGAAATGAGTGTGGGGAGTGGAGTTTTAGGGTTTTTAAGAGTCCTTACAGGCTTTTCCCTTCAATCGGGTTTAGTTTGAAATGCTTTGCTGTTAGGGTGAAAAAGTTCATGACAGTTTTTCCTCTCTTCACAGAGAAAGATGCTTCACAATACCTAATTCAGCCGTGCAGCTAAAAAGGGGGAGAAGAAAATCAATACATTCCAGCTACAGTAAGTAGGCTGGAGTGTCAGTCTCCACTGGGACCAAAACCCACATCTTTTACAGCACTTTAGTCTACATTCTTCTATTAACCTGCTTTTTCTGAACTGCTTTGCACGGTCCCATGAAATGATAAAAAGGTTACCAAAAGAACTTATTAACTAAAAAACAAGTAGAGAGAGACTTCTAAGAACAAACGTCCCCCTTTCTAAATAGCAGGTAGAATAGCGCTTTGTATTACCCATCATGAAGAACCATGAAGAAGCTCGGTGAGGACGTGGCTGCACACTATCAGAAAGGCAGAGCTACATCTATCAGCAGGGATTGTTTCTAAATACAACACCTACACTGTCACATTAAGGAATCGCCACTTTTCATTACCGCCAAAACATTCCCCAATGGGCAGCTTCTCAATAAGAGGAGGTACCAACCATGTTTGAAGTGGCTCTCCATACAAAGTACCTGGTGTTTTCTGGTTAGATAATGAGGCTTTGGTTAGATAACATAGCGTCTAATGGACTGAAAAAAAACAAGGAATCAATGAAATACTGAAAAGTCTCCATAAGGTCTGTAGAGTAGCCTTGAAATAGTATTCTTCTCTGCTTTTTGCCTCATAAGAAAATATTCAACAGCACTAACTCATACTGTTGGCTTTGCTGGGAACGAGGAGAATCAGGTGGTTGATAAAGACGCAGGAAATTAACTGTGAAAACAAATCTCACTTTCCACAAAACTGACAATTTCATGCAAACACCATCAAAAAATCTAGAAATCACCTGAGGATGATTCCCCATCCACACTGTTTGCAGAAGGAACTGTAACAAAAATGCTTTTCAGCCCTACGATTACTTGTTTTGTCTCCCTGATATTTTCTTGTCAGACATTTTGGGTCAGAGTAAACTCTTGAGTAACGATTCAACATTCCCTTTGAAACTAATTAGACTAAGCAGCAGGTGCCCACTCCAAAGTCCAAACAAGTGAACGCAGAAAGCACAGGGAATTCACTGCTCTGGGGGTTAATGAACTCATTGTGTCATTTTCGCAGAGGTGAAGAAGAGGTGACCCACCAAATACATTCAGATTTATGTTTGTTTTGATTTTCTTTCTTTAAGTTTTGAGAGTTGATAGTCTTCTCAGCAGAAAATGTGGTGCTGCATAAGGACTGCAGGCTACTTTGCTGGGATCTACAATGTTATAAGAGCAACTGTAAGGAAACTGGTATACTTAGATATAAAATTCAGAAGCTTTCGTTAAATTTTAATCATCTTAAAAAGAAAATACTACATTGCTTTTGCACAATATTTACTCATCTTCAGCAGCAAATGCGTGGTAAAAAATCTTTTTCATCTTTTGCTGAATGATTAATACTAGAGCAATTTACTTTGATATCCAAATTCTGGAGCTAATGAGGTGGCTTCTTATACAAAAGCAATGAAGCACAAAGTAAGTTTTTACCACTTATACACTCAGAAATGGAAGACAGGGTAGCTGAGAAGTCAGAAGTCAGCTCTAATAGCACAGACAGACAGCATGGGAGTATAACAACAACATAAAGGTATTTGTTTTAATTTGTGATAGCAACTGGTTTTCTCTAGAAACACTGTGCACAAAAAAAAAAAAAATTCCATTTAAACACACCCAACTTTTCCAGATCACATTAAATTAACATCTGCTCATAATAGTTCTTATGTTTAAAACATTTCCCTAGCCCCACAGGAGGCCAAGATCCAATCAACTCATAACAATGCGGTAAATGCTTGGCTGACAGCACTACACATTGATTCTAAAGCATCTGTTTTCTGAAGAAACACTAAGGTTTGCTTTCTTTGAAAAACATTCCTTAGACTTCTTGCCATCTTAAGGGAGACCCAGGACTTCCCCATGCTGGCAACAGCGCTACTCTTCCAGATAGGAGCCTGTTAGCTAAGCGCAATGCTTTGTCCTAGGACAGCCATTCCTCTGCTCTGTTCACAGTGCTTTATGATATATCTGCATCCCATTAAAATCTGCCAGAGTTATTGCTGTTGAATCCCTCAGTGCCAGAACACTGCATTGAAATCACTTTCAAACGCGCTGTCAGAAAAAGCTCTTTTTGCCATCCTGCCGTCTCTTGGAAAGATACAACAGCAAATTACCAAAGTCTTCACTCATCAGTGAAATCAGCTGTGTGCAGAATCCAGCCCAGCACATCCCAGTGTGATTTTCTCTTGCAAAGAAGCCGAGGGTCTTCACACAAATAAGAAAACTATGTATAAATTAGAAAAAATATAAATACACAAACTAAGAAGTCAGGTGTAGATTTTGTGATAATAAATCCTGGATGTTTACTGCAATTTCAGGCACTTGCTTGCTCACAGAGTCAATGTGCAGCAAGTACATCATGAATTAATGTTATTGGAAGTGCTAGGATTAGGCAAAGTAACTCTCCCTTTCTCTGCAACCATGCAAGCTTTGCTTTTTGTTTTCGCAGTGCTGCTAATAGAGTTACAAGGTTCTCTACTTTTTATTATTCACTTCCCACCTCCCTTTAGAAAAGCCTTAACACGAAACAAACAGGAAAAAAAAAAAATAAAGGCCAGGAAAAAAAAAAACCCTTCCCTCCCTTCCCTTTTTCAAGCCCACCACCCTTGGCAAAAAATCCCTCACCTCTCTTTCAGTGAAACGAGCGTGCCCTGTTACATGCTGCTCTGTAACTATAGGAGCAAATCAATAGCAGCTGAATGCCATCTGCTTCGGCAGCAGAACAGCACCAAAAGTGTGAGCAATGCATCTTCGCTTATTGAAAGGTTATTTTATGCAAGTAAACAATTCATCGTCTTCTTGCACGCTTGATGCTCATTTACCACTTTTGATCAATAAAATATGCAAAACAACAAAAAAATTGAATCCTAAGAGTAGTTCTGATGCCACTGTGATAGTTAATCAATATCAGGTCTCTGTTCAGTAAGGCAGGCAGTAGGGTAACTCCTTTATTGCATGAACCCTGGAAAACGTGTGGAAACGTGTCTTGTTGCCTCTAATGTATGATCTGAGCGAGAAACACAACTTCTGCCCTTCAAATTAAGAAAGGGGGAATGAAACTGAAATCACCATTTCAGCGTCTTGCCTTACTTACGCCATCCTGCCTGATGATTTGCTGCACAGAGCCTGCTGCTATGCTGTTAATTGAGCTATGTTACCATTAGCACAGATACCTGGTTAAATAAAAGCCATTACGAGGCTCGTGCTGGACAGAAACCCACTGAAACTGCTCCGCCTTATTAAGTCTTGGTTTTCAGTGTATTTATGTTTCAGGTGAACTCAGTTTTTCTGTTAAAAACAAACTGCTATGGGAATTTCTTTTGCACAGTGTTTCTTTTAGTCAGACCACAAACTGCCTTATTACATTAAGCCTCCTGACAATTGATTCGAGTAGAATACCTCTCTCCCACCAAAAAAAAACCAACATCATTTTTACAGATATTGCAGAACAAACCCACCAATTTAAATGGTTCCCAAAACCAACTCAAAGTACTCGAAATAACAGTTATTAATCACAAGGGCTCTCTTCTCCAGTGAGCTCCATCCCCTATGTGAAAAAAATTAATTGCTTTCTCATTTGAGCAGTAATTTTGTTGAATACGTCAGGAAGAACAAAGCCACAAATTAAACTGCACGCTGTATGTTCTGATTTGTGTGTTCTCATTCTTTCTTGTTGGTGGGCAGGGATGCAATTATTTAGGCACAAGGCCTTTGTCTCAAGAGCAGGAAAGCTTTTGGATGCTCCATGAAAATGATATCTTACCTTCATTTAAAAGAACAATCAACAACAGCAACAAAAGGAAGCATATATTCTATATATTTGCAACACAGGCACTTCCCAATGCCCTGCCCATGAGCTTCCAGGAAATATTTATTAAAGTAAGCATAAACAGACTGCACAAAAAGACATTTCCCATCAAAAATAAGGTATGAGAACCAAACAGTAACTAGTGGTCATGCAGCAGCACTCAGAAATGGAGTAAAAAGAGTCACTTATCCATTATTCATCTCTCGTAATTCTGTGAATAAAGAGGATAACTGTATGAACATACCTATAAACACACATGCAGGAAAATTTTAAGGCAGCTGCTGGCTATTAATAAAGTATAGAATCACAGGTATGAAAAAAGTCTTCCTGATCAACCGTGGATATAATTGTTTAGTATCAAGGTACACGGTCGGGTTTGGGCTTATCAAAATCTGGATGAGAGATTAATTCATGAGCAACACTTCAGTCTTTTCATCTTATAACCTAGTGAGAACCCTGCCCTAAGCTGTAAGAGATAGCTGCCCCTCCTGAGCAAGCTCATTCCACTTGCCTTCTTCAAAAACACGTATGAGCTGATATGAACTCCAATATACGGTTTGATCACATTTATAGAAGCCAAAGCAATTTTGATCAAATTAATAATACAGAACATGGCAGCAAAAGTGCAGTAGCTTTGAGTCAATGACCCAACTAGCAGCAAGGGTATAATTTAAAGTCAGAAATTTCCAGTGCATGCACCGTTAGCCACAGTGAACCTGTTACTGCTCTAAAGGGAATTGTTTGCCTCTTATTAGATTTTCTACAGCACAGCCATAAGTGATAAATGTACTGCTGTACTCACTGTCAAGTTAATCAATGCTGCCAAAGTTTTGTTGACCTAACAGTAATCCATAAAGTGAGCGGCATTTTCTCTATCCCTATGACATCTTGGTCCTCAGTGGGGATACAAATCTTACAACAGCATCTTAAAAAAAAGAGAAATGAAAAAACAAAGCAAAGCAGAGGGCGGGGGGAGGCGCCTTGAAATTCCTGTCTCTAAATTAGCAGACGGAGAATTCCTTGTCTCTCTGAGAAACCGCTTAAAGATGAAGGCCTCACAGCGTGTTCAGTTTGACAGCTAAAATGCTAGCAAATGAATAACTTCACAGAAGATAAAGCCTTGCCTACTAAAAGGAAAATAGAAAACAGCATCCGGGAGTCCTCTGAGGAAACAGTTGTGAACACGAAGTACTTGTGACGACAGGTTAGTGCTCCGGTTCAAACGCAGCAATTCAGAAGACAGGACTATGAAAGTAATAATAAAAAATCGCCACCAATAAAAGTTCTCTATTGCTGCATCTGGCTGTAATTCACGATCCATGAGAGGCACCGCTACTGAAAAGAAGAAAAAGTCAGGAAACAATTCCTGGTAGAACAAGCTGCACTATAAACAAACTGCTGCCATGCTCTCACAAGCAATTATAGACATATGAAATATGAATTGCCATTGATTTTTCTTCTAGAGGTCACTCTGCTCCATGTTTTACGCACTCCAGGCATTTATTTGGGTGGCAAACTGACAAGTTTTTACAGAATTAACGGAGCAATGTAATCTTTGCTCAATCACAGGTACTTCATTACGGTTCTGTTCTTTGACACTTATCCCTCCCAAAACTGGCCAGCAAGGGATTCCTCAATAAAGGTGAGAACAATGCAATTACCTGTGAAAAGAGACAGCCCCAACTTGGTCAGGGAATGCTTATTTACCTCCTCTGTGCTGATGGCCAACAAGCAAAGTCAGCGGGAGGCTGCATTTATTACAGCCCTCAGCTCTGCAGATAAGGTCCCGATATGGCTAAAATTCTCCATATCCTGTTTTATTAAACTATTAATAAATTAATATACTATTAAAGGAGGGATGAGTTCCCTCCAAAGGACAAATAAGATTGCAAGTGAGCTCCCTAATGGAAGTAACACAGCTTTTCTGTTGAAAATTAACACAGTGTTAAAACAGTGCAAGAAGGCTGAGCTGCTGTCCGTAAATAAAATGCTTTTAACTATGTTCCCACTTAGCAATTGCTTCGTGTTCCTTAACCAGCAATTGGAGGGCTAATTTATTTTTGCCAATCAAACTTACTGGTGAGTTTGAAACTGGGAATCATTAGTTCATCAAGCACACAGTCGTGATGTTTTTTAGACCGATGTTTTCTTTACTTCTATTATTCATTTTTGGTCCCTGGGTTTCCCAAGGAAGAAAAACTTGCAAAAAAGGTTGTTGCACCATTCCTAGTGGTTACTGTGTCCCTGAAGGCCTTGGCTTACCCTAGAAATAAACCTTGTAGACATCTGAAGTTTAAATTGTTATTTTAAGTCATATTTCTTAGTGCCTCTTAGGAGACAGATTAGTCTCTGGTAATACACTCGATCATTACAAGACAACAGTATGACTGCTGCTTCAATCGCATGAATGAGACAAGAGAACAAAAAGTTTAAAACAAAACTGACAATCCAGAAAAACTGGGAAGAAACTGAATGGCTCCAATATACATTTTAAAATGACAACATGCTGATTGAGAAACCAGGTAAGTACAATACAGGGAAAATAATTTACGTGTCTCCATCCACACATTAGCAAGAACAACCTCTCCATTTGTCCACTACGTCAGCATCAACCACCTGGTCTGATGCTGGACTTCCCCCTAATTCCTTTAGTGAATATATTGCCCCTTGGAAATACCTGGGCAAAATTATTTCCCCAAATTAGAACAACTGGGTTATTTTTATTTGTCCTTTAGGTTAGTGTCCATTCATTTTCAGATGCCAAGCATGGCTGCTAGGCCAGACTGAAATGCTCCCCTCTACTTCTACATGATTAATGCTATTCTTGGATATCTGCATTCAACCATAAAAACCCACCAGCTTTTATTTCCAAAACTAAAAATATTCCCAGTATGCTATGGTAATTTCTGGTAATCTTCATCATTTCAGTGTTTAAAGCTGGATAACTTACTGGGTTGTATGAGCTGATTGAAAATTAGCAATAAATTAGCAGGCTGGGAAATCTGGATGTCCTGATATCTGGAGAAACTTGGAGAGGCTCCACTCTTCTAACTTCCTTGTGGTGTCTTGAGGACACTCAAAAATACAAACTTCCAGAAGCCAATGCAATGGGGAGCTGCTCAGAAAACCAGTAACTCAGGGTACAGCTGTGACCATCAGCTCGAGAGCAAAGATTAAAGAAGAATCCTGGAAACAAACCATTCAAAGCACTATGTCTGTTGAACCATGTTATCATCAGAACATGGGGTGATGTGACAGCACACTATCGCAGTTATGGATACTGTATTTCCCCACTGATGATGATATTCTAGAAATAATTAAAACAAACGTACTCGTAAATTGAAGATGAACTGCCCGAGCCTGATATATCTAACTGGAATGACATTTTCTCACAATGCGTATCAGGAAGGTTAGCACTGACCTTTTCATTTTCCTAGAACAGATATGCCCAGTGGGTTGTAACAGCATAAGAAATAAGATTTCTATCCAACCATTTAAAAACTGTAATTCTGCAAAAGCAGGATCCAACCACACCCCAAAAGCTGCTGGTCTACCCATGGTAGAGACTATGACATCCACCAGTCAGTAACAAACTATGGCACTAAAGCCCTGACCTCAGCAGGGAGCCTTAAGGTGCTGTTTAACCCAAGCCATTCTATGGCTCCACAATTAGGGCTTTCTTGAGTTTTATATACAAGTGGAGTAAATCTTGTGACTGGCTCGTAGCTGTGGGATCAGTGATCATCTCATGTCCATTACTCTTTGTACTACATTGCCAGAGACATGTATCTAGCAAAGGAGTTGTCAAATACATTTGGACGTCCCATTGACTAAGGTCTTCAAATACGTGGCTTTTAATGCTCTTGATGTGAGGGAAAACATCTGCATCACAGATGAATTTTTTTTTGTATTTTCTGGTTATTCTCAACTCCATTTTTTTTTGCAACGGTGCTTCTTTGTGTAAAATTTGCATTCATTGATAACATTGGTTTAGTCTGACTTTTATACTGAGCTTTGAACTAATTGCTCTCAATTAATCCGTTCCACTCTTTGATAGCTTATTTATCAGATTGGGAAAGATAGATTTAATGGTCCTTGCTGGAAACAAGTTCTTTAATTGGAAATACCAGAGTGTTTAGCTCACTTCGTGCTCCAGCAATTAAGGACAATTTGGAAAAGCGTTTTTCCACCTACTATTGTCTCCTTGATTAGATTTCCAAAGAAGCAGACAAAACAAATGACAATACCACCTAGCAATATTGGTTCAAATAAAAGCCTAGCAGCCAAATTACTTACTATGAGAAATGTGAACCATCCCCATCAGTTCCAATGCTGTGTTACATTCATTTTGCTGTATCTTTGCTTCCCACGTAGGTAAATGGCAAAATTTCTTTCAAAATGCATAGCTCTATGCTTTGCCTCTATACAATTATCCCTTTCCACAAATAAGCCAAATCAACAGAAGAAATTATTTTTCTTGATTAAGCTCCCACATTTCTCTTGGGATGAAACAAAACAAACAATTAATCTTTCCTTATTTGTTCTCAGAAGAACCCGCATCCCTTAAACGTACGATAACCAGGGTACCTGTGGCAGGCAGTCGGCAGCAATTAGGCTTGTGCTGAAAATGAATGAACTAGAGTCAGAATGCCTAATCTGCTGAGAGTTTCTGCAGGAGGGCAAGGTTACACCAGGAAAATTCCCTTGCTGTGGAAATACTGTTAAAAATTACCACTTGACTTCAGCATAATTAACAAGGTTTGGGAATTTATATGAACTGAGTAATTGAAAAGAATTAGCAAGAGATATATGCATTAATCTTCACCAGTTACAGCGTGCCTAATGAAATTAAGGTTCTGCCTCTACTCCATGATTTGTTTCTGCAAACTTTTTTCAACTACGGAAGAAAAAGTATATTAGATAAAACCACAGCAGCTACCAGTAACTTAAAAAAAGAAACTGGACCATAAACCTAACTTTCCTTTATTACATTATATTACAATAATATATACAAAATATATTATATTTTGTATAATATATATACAAAAATATATTACATTATATAGCATTTTTTATGCTATTTACCTTTATCTATATATTCTCCTTTATATAAAATTTTTACAAAATTTTCTTATATAGAATTCATTGTATTTATCACAGTGAATCTCTACTAATGTTTCTGGCATTAACAACCACAGCAAAAATGCACCGCATGATAGAAGTTTACCATTATTTTGTAACACTTACTTATTTGTAGATGTGTGTGTACTTAAATTCAAGTCTGTCTCAGTCAAGACCTTCTATAATCAATAGTTTCAGTACAACGTGCATTTTTTTTTAAGCTGTTGGCTAAATCTTTGTTGTGTTTCCATTACAGAGACAACGAGACGGTGAAAAGAAAACTCAAGGCAAGCAATGCTGATTTGTTCAAAGATTGTGTCAGCAGAAAATAATGAGCATCATCCTCCTACAACCTATCTAAGGAAGACTAGTTGTGTTGTCCACACTTTTGCCATACCAGTCACTGTTCTGTGCTCTTTACAGGCAATATCCATTTTAGGTTGGAAAGGACCCATAAGATCACCAGTTCCAGCCATCACCTATCACTGCCAAACCCAATGCTACACCATTCCCCTAAAAACCATATCTACATCTCTTAAATACTTCCAGGAACTCCACTATGGACAGCCTGCTGCAAAGCAGCCTGTTTCAAAGCTTGACTGCCCCTCCTGTGAAGAAATCCTCCCTGTTAATCAGTCTGTATCTCCCTAGCACAACCTGAGGCCATTGCTTTGTGTCTGTACCTCCCCAGCACAACCTGAGGCCATTGCTTTGCGTCATATCACTTGTCACTTGAGAAAAGAGACTGACACCCCCCCTTGCTGCAACCTCCTTTCAATGAGGTCTGCCCTCATCCTCTTCTTGTCCAGACTAAACAATCCCAGTTCCCTCAGCAGCTCCTCATAAGACCGGTGCTCCAGACCCTTTAGCGGATATAAACAACGCTAGATAAAAACACGGAAGTTATCACACACTTCAAAGCGAAGAACTGTCAGAATAATTTTATCATTCAAACTTCCATTCAGCTTTCTTAAAGAAGATGCATTAACTGTTGCTTACGTGATCCCCTCTTTTTGCCCCCCAAGAGCCAGTTCTTCATCCAAAGCACAGAATGAATGGCGTTCAGTTATTCAGAATGTACTCTCTGTATTGTTTTCAACCTCCCACCTTCAAATATGCCCTAATGTGTAAAAACTCAGGTTTATCTAATGCCATATACTACTGAATAATCATAACAAACCATATTGTATTGCACTACACACGCAGTAATAAAATACTCTTTCACTATTAAGTATTTTTCTCCTCATTAAGTAACTTTGCAGGTTGATTTTAAGAGAAAGCCCATAAGGTTTAACTGGCCTTGAAAGCACAGTTTAAAAAAAGCAATAATCATTTGTACGTGAAAAAAGTAAGAATTGGCTCATGTAAGACAACACAGAGCAGAAAATGAAAACTTGTTTAAAATAATATGTACTGATGAAAAGGTGGGAGCAACTGCCATTCCACCGTAGTACTGGGTGGGGATAATAACTGCCCTTATAAGAACTGCAGCTCCCTCCTTCCCTTACCACAATAGACAAAAGTTGTTTAACTTTTTTCTTTCCCCCCAAACTCAAATCTATTAATATTTATAAAGGAAAAAAAAAAAAAGTAAAATCTATGTGTTAAATGGGGATTCAGCCTTCAGGATCACAGATGGTCACATTTATTTCCTTTCATCATGGATAAATAAGATGAGAGACTCAAACTTCCTATTGCTCTAGAAGGTATCTGGATATTAGAATGATGGAGTCAGCAGACTGCACATAATGGGGACTCCAGATTTAACATCTTGCTCATACAGGCTGCGACACAGGGCAAAAAACTTCATTTCTTTCACTTCCCTCAGAATCTTCTGGTTACTTTGAGCATATGCAGGTCATGATGGAGACCATTTCTCACAGTATATACAATATAAACTGAGTAAAGTTTATTGTCATCAGTTCTGACTTAAGATGAGAATGAGAGAGAAAGTCACGTAGAGTAGCTCTATGTAGCAAAAGAGAATCTACAGATTATTGAAGATAAAGGAAAATATACAAAGCATAAAATTACAAAGTGCCACCACTTAAAAATCAATAAGAAAATCAGGTGACTTTCCTAAGCATTGCTGTAGGAAACACAGCATATAAAAATCTGTAAACAGAGATTGTAATTAAAAAGCCATTTTTAAATTATCTGCAAAATTAATTTTGCTTCCCTCTTTTGTTTTATAGCTCCGCTGAACCAATGTGGAAGTCTGCATCTGTCAAACACACTCCCTGAAAACCCACAGCCACTGAAAACCAGCTACGTATCTGTACCACCAAAGAAACGTGTATGCACAACAGAATCTTAAAAGAGCTGGTCTTAGCAATGATGGATTTAAGTTATTAACCAATCAAAAAAAGATGGATGGTGGTCTGCTTTCCTTAATCTACATCATCATCTAGATCTATTTAAAGATATGTGGTATACTAACAAACTTAGTTAAGGTTTCGATAAAATCAGTAGAATAATCTGCCCTGTTACATTGAGACTGTATCGATCAATAAAATCACTTGTACTAGGAAAGTACTGTTAAGTACTGACAATCCAAGCCATTAATATTATTTAACACTCTGCTCACAGTCTTTAATAAGGACAAAGAACATTTTGCCTTTTTATTCTTGTCATACCATTGCTTTTATAGCTCCTTACAGGTGGAGCTCAACCTCGATTACCGTAGACTAAACGGCATTAGAGAAGGATGACACTGATTAATTTTGGATGATAGAGAGAATTTTTGTTGTGATTAATGGACACGTGTGATCCAACTACCTTTCCAGCAAGACACGAGTTAGATCTTATTTCACTGCTCCCAACTTTCATTTGCGGCTTCCTAAAACCAGCCTCTTCAGATGTATGCATCTGAATTTAAAAGAAAACTGCTTCCCAAAAACAGCAATCAGGAAGATAAGCATCCATTCTGGACCTGATGGGATTTCTTTTCTTTTTTTCTTTTTTTTCCCCCTGCAAATAAGCCAATTTGGTGTTAAATTAGTTAGAAATAGATTCCAACAGAGAATAGGTACATAGGACAAAGGGGAGGACGGCTTCTACAGAAATCTTTGTGGTGATTAATGAATGACATAAGGAAGTCACAGAGAACCCTATCCAGCTCTTGCTCTCAGATACGGTGATAGGTTAAAGAGAAGCACAGTGAGACAAAGCCCACAGAGTAAGGTGGAGAAGAACAAAAATAGGCCCACGTTTTGCACAGAAGTTCCAACGTTTGAAATTTCTTCCTGTGCATTCAGCTTCAAAGAATAAAGCCAGATACCCAACACATGCAAAGCAATTAACCTCAGAGGTGCATTCACTACTGCATCCCGTCCCCAAATCAGCTGTGATAAAAGGTCACCAAGGAAGAGCATAAATGAACAGGACTAGCACGAGATACCTTCCCTCAATAGATCAGAAGCCTCAAAAGTTATTTCCAAGTCACAGACTTCCTAAGATAAGCATAAAGTCTTCCACAAACTTTTCCAGTCTTCCTTTTAAATAGTTTCAACGTTTGCCTTCTCAGTACCTTTATGCATTAACACACGGGTATTCAGGAATAACCCTTGATGGGGAGCACACGTCTGAGAATATAAAGGGAGGATAATTGTAATGAATGTTAAAATTGACAGAATGGGTAATAAAGAACACGGAAATAAAATTTGAATAGCTGAATGATCATTGAGCAGTCCTAAGATCATTTCGCCATTAACATTTATAGAACTAATTAGCAACCAGCAGTATCTGTTGGGCAAAGGGAAAGCAATGTCTCCCAGAAGTGCACTTATCACATACGGAGATCTTTATATTTCTCAAAACACGGTAAAAATGTTCTGAACTCTTTTTATTTCTTCCTCTCTGTTGAGTTTTATTTAACCATTCTTTTTCAGGTAGGATTGGGAGTTAAAATATTTTTAAATATATTTTTAAAATATATTTAACATTCACAAGGGCTCTCTATTATTAATATGTACACTATTCCAATAAGTGCACTAGTGCATTACCAGTCAACTGTCTCACTGTATTAAAAACAAAAGATGTAAATCTCAGACAAGGTCACTGAATATGAAAGTCACTTAAAAATAACAGATATAAACCAATCTTTGACAATTTCAGGAATATCAGGCCACTACAGGACAAACACGTTCTCAGCTAGCTTTCAGAACCAAGAAAAATAACCTGTGTGATGAATTTTAGCTGGCAGAATTTTGCTGAATATTGCTAATATAGCTAGAATACACATTCTCAGTATTCTCAATCTCAGACCATGGAATTCTTTGCTTTCCTTACTATGTGATACAGAGATAGATCAAATGTTCTAATTTCATCTCATGGTTTTCATCCAAATTTCAACCATAGGGAATTATATATTAAAAATATATTAAAAACTCAGCATGATTAGGCTATGTCAGAAAGACGTCTGTGTGCGACTGCAATTGGCATAGCATGTTATTTGTTTTTGGCATTGTCCTTTCAAGTCTTAACCACTGCATATTCTTGCGATAGCCACCAGTGACAGAAGGTGGTATGAGTCAATTACATGAAGAATGCACAATCTAAGACTTGACTAACTCTTCCAGTAGGGGGAGATGTTCTTTTAAAGTTTAATCAGTAATAAAAAAAAGAAGTGAAAGAAAACATCTGTAAAACAAGAACACGCCGATGATTGCACAAACTGTGCTGACAGCCACTGAAACAAAAAAGATCTTTTTTTTTTTCTTTCAAAACCAAAAGGATTTGGCAACTGTGGTGTTATTTTTAACCCACAATAACAAACTGAGCCACTCTTGATGATACTTGAACAGTCACGGTGACTGGAAAAGGCAACGCTGCATCCAGTTATAAGAAGGGTAGGAAGAAGGGCCTAGGGAACTACTACCTGTCAGGCTTACCTCTGTGCCAGGGAAGACCATGGAAGGCACATGGAAGAGTGGGGTGGTGCTATAGGGCAGCTAATTCACCTTCACTAAGGGCAGGCCCTGCCTGACCAACTTTGCTGCTTTTTATGATGGTGTACCTGCACCAGTGGACAAGGAAAGATCCATTGACATCATCTATCTAGACTTCAGTAAGGCTTTTTACTTGGTTCTCCATGACATAATTCTCTCTGAATTAGAAAGACATGGATGTGGGAGGTGATCTGTTGGATGGACCAGGAACTGGCTGCAAGATTGTACTCGCAGACGGGTGGTCAATGGCTGATTGTCAGATAGAGATCAGGTGGAACCCCTCAGGAGGCAGTACTGAGACCAAAGCTCTTTAACATCTTCCTTAATGACATCCACAGTGGGGATGGAACATCACCCTATGAGGACAGGCTGAGAGGTGGGGACTACATGGCCTTTAAAGGTCCCTTCCCACTCAATTCTATGATTCTATGTTTCAGCTGAAAAATAATCACCAAACAAAAATAAACTCTACTTCCAGAAACTCTCCTTATACCTCAGAATAAAAACTGAGCTGATCTTTCCTATTTCTTTCCAACTTGCTTTATAAAGAATATCAGAAATACTTTCTTGCATCACATTGCAATTATTTCCTCCTCCTTAAGTAATCTCTGTTCTGAAAATGAGGGCATTTTTAACTTGCAAGAGAATAATTTTTGAAGCAATCACAGTGAGAGTAGAAATTTCATCTATTAAAAAAGGATGGGATTTATCATTCATATATTTATATATTTGTATGTCCAAATAGCTCCCTGTGGGTTCCCATCACAGTCTGCAGCAAAATGAGTGCCCAGGTAGGACTCTAAATGAAGTGCCCCCAGTGAGATGAATAAGAGATGATGAATGCCTACTTCAACT
This sequence comes from Coturnix japonica, assembly GCF_054131305.1. NCBI lineage: Eukaryota > Metazoa > Chordata > Aves > Galliformes > Phasianidae > Coturnix > Coturnix japonica. The sequence continues at coordinate 574,776 of NC_140702.1, forward strand.
AGATGAACAATTCAGATACAGAGATGTACAGAAGAGGGATATGAATTCGATGAGCTGCTTCTTCTGTAGTCTGCCTAATCTGAGGCCACTTAGTTAAACCCTACTTCTTTTTTAACACTCTTCCTTAGCACAACAAAATCAGATTTTGAAAGAACAGAATTACTATTTTATGTGCCTGTAAGTTTGTGGAAGTCAGACAGCAACCTAATGAGAAGCAGCCTAATCAGAAGCAAAATGCAAACAGTCCAGGTTTCTAGCTGCTAGACTTGCTAAGTGAACACTGTCAGTAAGGATGCAACTCGCTGTCCTCATTTTAAATTGCTTCTTGTTGAAACAGCCCTCTTTATACCTGAACTACCCACAGATGCTTTCAATACTACAGCTCTAAAGTGAGAGGAGACTCACCTGCAAGTACAGCTCCAAGCCTTGTCGTCTCTGCTCCAGCACCTTTGGGACCCAGTTCCTTACGTGCTTTGAGGGGATCTCTGGAGTCCTTATGCATTTCTTCAGCTAAAACAAAAAGAAATCCAGACTAAACGTCTGAGAGAGCTAAACATTTTTCAGTAATCAAGAGAGCAAGATATGCACACCCTCACATTGCCCAAATGGATTGGCAGTTGTGTTTAATAGCTTACATAGAGAAACAGCAAGACTGCCACTGAATATGCTTTCAAAAGAGCTCCACAACTGTTCCTCTGAAGATTCCCATAAGAAATCCTTTGTAGATATATGCAGAAATATGTGTGTGTAGGCCTAAATGAGAGCAGACAGACAGACACAGATATCTATTATGACAGCAGTATCTATTATGACAGCAGTAAGAAATCTCTTTCTAGAGCAACCAGCCAATATTAACGTTTCCCTCAAAACTACGGAGCAAAAACAATAACGGGAATAGGCTTCAGTGCATTTTAATAGGAGGTGACATTGGACATTCTTTCTGTTGTATATCGCCTCTGAGTAAATCTGAGGCAAGGGAGGCAAGGAAAGAAGCTCAAAATTGACTTTGACATGTGTACCCATGGGAGACTGAGAATTTACATTTCATCTTTGAGATTGCTGAGATGTCACTATAGGAAAAAGCAGTGCCAACATTTCGACGTCTCTACAATCACAAGTAACGAAGCTCCAGAGTAGAAATCTCCATTGCTCTGGAAATATTTTGCAACTTCCCGATTTCTTAACAGTGCTAGATTTTAAACCCTTTCCATTACAGCCAGATTGCACAGGAAATTGGTATACAAGAGAAGGTGAGCACAGTAAGACAAATCCAGCCACTTTCTTGGAAATGGCTTTCCTAAAAAATCAAAAACCAAATTCATAACTAAAAGAATCTATTAATTGGCATTATTGGCACTCTGATGAATGAATAATTTCTCATCAGCTATGCTGTCCTTCCCTTCCTAAATAAGATCCTAGTGCAGCACAACCTCCTCAGGCAAAGGAGCAATCTGCCCCACTCTCTACCCCAGCAAAGGCTTTATTTCTGCTGCTCACCACTCATCTCCAGTGCTAAGGGCACCTTGAAAGTGCAGTACATTTAATAATACCTTTATAATTCTTAGGCACGTACAGCATTGGAGAGTAGAACTCACCTTCTGAATTAAAGGGGAAGAAGAGAATCTTAAGACCTTTGGGATTTTCTGTTTTTTTCTAACACAAAACAAATGAATAAATGGTGAAATGATGGTATGTATTGTTAGAGATATTAGGGTTAGGTATTTCTGCAACACCTAAAGCACTGAAGCAGCCTCGCACCAGGAGCTCTTTGGCTCTTTGTTTACTACAGACCTAAGTATTATTGTGGAAGAAAAAAGAAGACTTAAATAGCACGTTGTGCCAAATATGTTGGGTGCTTTGCATCTATGCTGGAACAAGTAAGGAAACCACAGCACAACTTAAGACAGACACCAAGCAGATGAGGTGTAAGATGTATTAAATGGTGATTCAAGAGTCCTGTTTGAGTTTCAGCTGAACATTTTGCTGTTGTTTTGGACAGAGATCCAGTTGTGTGCAATTTTTAGTCAGTACACTCTATTTTGCTTTCACTTGTTGTATGTTTGTGTAAAATGAAGCACATATATGGGAAAGGCTAGGTTGGTTACAGTTGTATTGCTGATTCTGACACTGTTGCTCATGTTATCATATTCAAATAAAACACAAGAAAAAAAAGATGTGACAGAGATCCAAATTAAAGCAATAAACAAGAAAATGCACTTTATAAAGTGGCAGTCAATTACCACAACTCAGACGAGAAGCAAAAGGCCAAGAAATAATAGCACATATTGATTACTGTGCAGTAAAGCAAAATATATTTGTTTATAAAATTCTTTAGGACAAAGACATATCTCAACAGTTTCTTCCTGTTGTCCCAGGTTGGCTCATATCAATGTAAGGCTGTCAAAATTCATTCCCTCTGCCACCTCTCTGCTTCCTCCCTGAATGAGACCATTCCTAAGATGACTCAGGGATACCAAACAAAAGGAGGTTATACCTTCCCTTTAACAGACAGCAAAACAATTAGTGGATGCTCAATCATGAGAGAATTAAGTTCACACACCAGTAAGAGGACTCAGTAGACGGGCTTAAGGGATATTTCCTACCACGTTCACTGTATGAAGAGCAGCAGAGTGAGCCAGCTTATTCAGCCTTTTTCATGCTTAGATTCCTGGTGTGCACGAGCTGTTGCCTCAGCTCAGAAGGTTAGCAATTCAATTTATAGATTTAACATAAATTACTTGCATTAACAGAATAAAAAAAAAACAAAGCCGTATTGCTTTGCTATAGGAACGTGCTGTATTTCATCATTTTATAAGAAAAAAAACAACCCAACATAGTACAGATGGCATTTTGGCAATGCAGCACGTAAAAAACAACCTAAAAGGAGAGTTAGAAATATCAGCCCACTACCCACCATCCTCACTTCCACAATGCAGGCCAGTGCTTAAGCTAAGGACTGTCTTCCAAAGACATGAATCACAAGATGTATTTAAGATAAGGCATAAATGTTAACAATTTCGAGTGAGGGGAAACAATTAGAGTAAAACGAATCTGCTACGTATAATATAAAAGATATAATAGAATATAAAATATAATATAAATATATAATATAATATAATATAATATAATATAATATAATATAATATAATATAATATAATATAATATAATATAATATAATATAATATAATATAATATAATATAATATAATATAATATAATATAATATAATATAATATAAAAGAGATAATTACCTTTTTATGGAGAGCATGGAATTCACTATACCTCTTCTCCACAAAATGCTTCCTTCCACTCATTAGCACTTCTATCTTGAAGACCTGAGAAATTATAAATAATAAAACGTTGAAACAATTGCAGAAATATTTAACACAGTGGGAAGTATATATTAAAAAGGAAGATGGCGGGAATAACAACAAAAAGGCTGAAAGGAAATAAAGGTTATTCTCTTTTCTTACCATGAAAATAGCACGCATGCAGTAAAAACCCAGGTAATAAAAGCCTCGTGCTATGCATGGAGAAAAACATTCAACCACTACTCTGCGGGTTAATTACCTCCTAACCTACAAACTCGGATGCAGTTTCAATCGAGCTACTATCTGTAACCTGGGGTGTGTGGGGGGGACAACAAAAAAAGCCACCGCGAACGCTTGTTTTCTTTGTATGATACAAGTGACAGCTTTTGTTGCTGCCTCTGGGAGGTTGAAGGCCAGGAGAAGCAGCTCTCCGGATGCGCTAATTAGTAGTCACTAACATGACACTTCCTTCATTCTCAGGTTGCGAGGTCAGTACTAAGGGCAAGTGGCGAGAAATATTTTGAAGTACTCAAGAAAACATGGTCTATTAAATGAAGACAAGATCAGCAGAAAAGCAATACAAAAAAAGTGGTTTTTTTTCCTTATTTTTTTTTTTTTTCTGTTTTGCTCAGAATATGCTGGAAATAATTATTTCCAGAAGAATGAAAGACAATGGTCAGGAAAGATGATCACATCAAGACCCTGAGGCTTGGAGCAAGTGAAAGTACTTGCTCCAAGAAAGGAGTTTTCTATCACAGTTATGTACATGGAGCTTGGATCAGAGCAAACAGACAGGAATCCTGCAGGATAAATGCTTCCCTATTGCTGGAACCTATTCCCCATCAGCTGGAACCCACCTTTCTAACACAGGTCTAAACACAATGGCTCTTGATGGCAAGTCAAACCACATGAGAAATAGATGGCACTTGATTCAATCCAGCCCGAAACACATCCACCTCCATTTGAACACGGGATGGATGGGACCAGAGTCACTTCACACCGATGTTTACGCTACCAAAATTAGTTCAGATCTTTGTAATCCATCAAAATAACTTGAGATACATTCCACCTCCTTGAAAAGGACTATTTCTGTGTCCTAATCACTGTGAGCAAATGACCTTATTTGGGCGCATTGATTTTTTTTCTTTTTCCTTGTCTATTTAGACTATTTTGGGAGAACAGCTATAGGCTATTAAAGAATTCTCCTCTCAATGTGCAAAAACTCCAAGGTACCCTCAGGAATATATTTTAAGTTCAGAGTTGTAAAGAGGATCGGATGCAAAGAAAAAAATCAATGCAAACTTTTTTCTCTAGTCCAGACTTAACACCCTAATTATATGAGAGGAAAACATTACTTACATCTTATACTCTACACACCGCATGGAAGAAATAGTTCCACAAGGCACAGAATGCTTCTGATTGCACAGGAAACATGTTGCGGATAAGGAGACTTTACTGGGTCTTCCTGATAGGAGACCTGCAAACACAGAGCCACAGCTTTCTGCACATAGCAGTGCCAAATTGAAGAGCAAAGCTCTGATACCTTCAGATAAGATAGATAACTACAATGTACAATGTAAGAGCAAATAATTGGTGTTGCATCGCCGTGAGTCCAACCTACAAGATCAGGTATTAATTAGAGCCCAGAAAAGAAGACCAGACTATGGACTCTTCAACAGTCTTATAATTCTAGTCTAATAATAATTAAGTATAATCCATATTCTACCCTCTTTTGCAGTACAGGTGTTCCACAGTCATAAAATGGAGTATTGGTAGGAATTACACACAAAAAGCGTGCAGAGGACTCTAGGGTATCCTTTCTGAAGATGGCCTTTAAGTATGTCACATTTCTCAGGGTTTTTAGGGAGAGCTGGTAGAACGATTTATAGCACAACCCGGTGAGACTAACTCCTGAAAGATTGGGAGGCTCGAGGGAGGCTTCTGTGCAAGTGTCACTGCTGAGTGAAGGAGATGCTGACATGGAAGCGTAAGTAGTTTTCTGATTTTTTCAACCCACTTTAAACCAATCTTTTCCAAACACGTCGTTCATAAAAAAAGAAAATAATAAAAAAAATCCCATCGGAGCTTTGCTGTCATTTCCTGAAGAATAACTTTCTTTGGCTTTCCAAGCTAAAAAGCCTTTCCGTTGCTGGTGAAACTATGGAAATCTAATTTGTAACCAAGCAAGAACCTACAAGATCTGGCTTGTTTTTGGTATTTTTCTTTATTAGACCTGCTGAGAACAACTGCTAAGGAGATGGCACCCCTTTAAAGCCCAGCTGTCAGTGTGGGCAGCTATCTGGCTAACATCCTTTGAATTAAACTCAGGAAAAAAATGTCTCGATCTTTTACTGAAAAAGGAAAAGGTTCTGAATCCATCGCAATCCTCACAGTCACACAGAACAAAACCAAAAATAATAGCCTGCTCTGCTCCACTTCTTCATCTGGATTATCTCAATGTCTCTTATCAGAAATATTCAACTAATAGAACAACCATGAGGCTTTGTTATGGGAGAGATATGAATTTCCTAATAAAAACAATAAACTGGGATAAAATACTTGAAAACAAAAAACCAAAAAAAAGATGACAGAAATATATTCATGAGACAGATGAAATCTGGCAAAATGTTAGCAGTCTTATATTTCATCACAAAACACTGCTATTTCATCCACAGACTGCGAAGAATCCTTGCACTTTTCAAGGTAAGAAGCAGCTCCCAGCTACAATGAAAACGTCCCCCTGCTGCAGTTAATTAACTGCAAGAAACTCTAATTTAATGGAAGCTAGAAACCAAAGTTTTCTCCTGCAGACACTCAAGGTCAGGCTGGACAGGGCTCTGAGCACCTGATTGAGCTGTAGGTGTCTGTGTTCATTGCAGGGCAGTTGGATCAGATGACCTTTAAAGGTCCCTTCCTGCTATGCTTCTATGATAATTTAAAGTCTGTGTTATTTTGTTTGCGTTTATAATTGCTGTCTGAAAACTTGTGGGTTATCCAAGACTTCCAAAATGAATGTGTTACATCCTATTCCTCAAGGCTTTGATATATTAAGGAAGGAGTTAACCCAACACTTGGCACAAACAGCGATTACTTAGAACATATGAGCGATGTGTAAAGACTACATTTAGAGAAATATCTGCTAAAGGTTGCTAAACACACAGGAATACTAAATGGGATTTAGCCACATAAAACACAAAGTACTAAAAATCAACTTCACATTCTTCGTAGTGCAAGGCAAAGAAACACTGTTCTGCCTTTCAGAACTGAGTTAAAACTACCTAAGCTGTTGTGTGCTATCTATATGGTTCTTACACAAAACTGGCAGCTTTATTTCAAACATCGGCGTTTGCTTCTGAAGAGCCATTTTTGTCAAATAAGGGAAAAAAAGAAGTCATTCTGCAGGCATTGTTGCCTGCTGTTCTGACTGTGATACAGTCATGGAGTAAAAATGTCCCTGTTCATTGCAGGAGTTGGATGAGATGACCTTTAAGGTTCCCTTCCAACTCAAATGATTCTATGATTCTAAGTCATGGCCGTGCACAGACTATAGAGGAGCCAGCTTGGCTTGGATACTGCACTAATTAAAGCCAGAGGATTAAAGCCCCATAATTATGAGTCTCCAGTACCTCCTTTCAGGAGGGATGTAGACTTTTGTTAATTCACTTGAGTTGAGTTTTCTATTTATTTACAAGAAACATCACTGCTCTGTTCACAGCAACTTACTTTGCCTTGGTTGTATATGAGGTTCTCAGCAGTCAGTTGCACATTACCTTTCTTATATGTGTCTCTGCTTCACTTGCAGGGCTGCCACTGTTGTGGGAACTAATGAGCAAAGCACATACCTTTATGGCTTCTTCCCATGTAGGAATGAGAACGTGAAAAGAAATAGTACAAAAAATAGAGCGTACAGTAAGTATGGCCTTAAGATTAATGCAAACTGTAAATCTACAGACTCTGGGAATTTTGCTATTGCAGAGCTGAAGGATTTAATTTATGGTTTTCCCCAGGAAAACCTACTTAAAGCATCTCACTTGGGCACGATTCAGAGGCCTAAGGTTAAAAGCCTGAGCCCGCAGAGAGCCAACAGATCTAGAACAGAGACAGCCAATATGCTTACACAGACACATTATCCATGACATTTCTCTCAAAACTTCTCTATCATTGAAATGCATTAAAAATATGAAATTAACCCAGCTGAGGATTTTTCAGTAGGAAAAAAAAAAAATCCTTAATTATTATTTAAGCTCGTAGAAAATGGAGGAAAATTCATTAAGACATACAGGTAAAAAAAACCTGCTGCAATAGGTAGAAGGGTGAGATTTTCTTACTCTCTTATCACACCAGCTTTGTAAGATCTTGATCATTAACTTCGTGTATAATTGTAATGTTCTACCGAAACTGAACATTAACATTTCTGATTGGAAAACCTGACAGCATTTCTAATGGACATGAAGGAAGAGAATAACTTTCTCATACATTCACTATTTCCATTCCAAATGAGAATAATATTAGCATAACACTTTTAACACTATGGCTGCAAGCACACGTTTATTACTGTAAACGCTATGCTTGTAAGTAAATCAAGCGCTTGCTTGATTTAAAGCATTTAAAACATTCAGCGTATCAGGAATAGGAGTCTGAAAATAGTTTTAATGTTTTTGCTTGTTTTTAAAATGGGAATCCAGATGCCTTAAATTTTTGGTGAGAGGTCTCAGTTGTGACTAAACAATGACCGAATACCTTTCCTCTTCTACCCTCTCCATACAGACTGGCTCACAGTGGCTGTCATAACAAACTCAAGAAACATTCTTCTGCAGATTATGGTCCAGTCTACAATAACAGCTTAAAATATGCTTCCTCTCTCCCTGGCCTTTTATTTCAAGGCACTTTAATCAGCACAAAGTTGTACTTTCTTGGACTTCTTGGTAGTGTTAAGAAAAAAGATCTCTGACTAAAAAAAAAACCAAAAACCTCAAGTGACTTGCTCCCAAATCGGATTTGTACTGTCCCCATTCAAGACACCTACGTACATGAAATCTCTTATAGTTTCTCTGGCTGTATAAAATGCAGATGACACTGCACATCAGGCCTCTGTTTGCCTCTTTGCACAGACAGTCCAAAACAGTTTTCCTGATCTGTTTCAACTTGAAATGTTGTCAATATATGGATTGTCTTGCTTTCTAATTCAGTGAAAAATCTAGTTTTCCATTAGTCTGCCTTTCTAATTTTCGATACAGCTTTACTAAATGTAATTATTAAAGGCAGATTCAAGAAAGCAATTACTGAGCTACTGGTTTGTATCTCTGAAGTCTTAATAAGGAACAAGAACTTGAAGTGACAGAAACACTGCAAAATCTGTAAATACAAAAATACAACTATATGTTTATCTTATTAGATGCAATACACAGAGGGAAAAAAAAACACACCAGAAGGATATGGAAAATTGATATGATCTCAACAAGTTTGGGTCAACCACACGATTCTCTTATCCTAAATCTGACCATCACCGTGTAGTACATTTAGAATTGCAAGAGTATTCCAGAACTACTGCAGAAATATCTCTAGAAAGAGCTTTAAAAACACAGTATTAAGTGCAAGATTGTAAGCAATGGAAAAACGGAATTTCACACTCTTAATGTGGCAATTTTCAAGGTATTCTGGAGGTTAGAACACTTGGAGGGTCTACACTGGACTGCAAAATATCTAATCTTAACTTGCCAGTGTTAGTAGTCAAATAGAGTAAACTAAAAGTGATTTTGTAAAATAAACTGAATTAATTCAGAGTAGACTCATTTAGAGCTGAAAGCATCTGAAAACACAGGAAAGCACTATGCTGCAGAAAAGCTGATCTTCAGTAACCAACTAGCCTATTCCTCCTATATGAAACAGAGATAACTTACTCCAAATAATTAACAATATAAATGATGGTTAGTCTTACTAAGGCTGTGAATCCTCAATCTTCATCTTCTAAGCATTTTTGCTAGTGTCCAGGAGAGCAAGAGTGGAAGGAAGTGGCAGTGATGGCTGTTATAAATAGGTAAAAGCAGAGATCTCATGCTACTTCACATTACTAGATTTTTATATATATATTTTAAAGCAGATTTGATTTTCCTATTTGCTTTCTCTTCAAATTCACAGCTTCCATGCTTTCCTTCCTGTGATACTGTGAGTATGGGAAGGATGTCTTTGTTTCTTAAGGAGTAAATCAACCCTTAAGACAAAAAGCTCCTTCTTCATCAGCTTAAGTGTCTGTTCATCTCTAAAACCAATTACAGAAACATCCCCATTTCCCATAAAATTGTGCTTGGAATTTGTGGTATAAGTTTCTTGCATTAAAACCTGAACAAAAGTCCATTCCTCAAAGCTGTAAATGCAAAACTGAGTACCACTAACATCTTTTTATTACCAGTTATGCCAGCTAATGCCCTGTTGGAATCATGAAGTTCAATCAAACATTTCAAGTAAGAATAAAACTTCACACTCCATCTCAAATTCATCACAGTGGATTACTTTCTCTTTAATCCTCCACTGTCAGTTCTGAAAGCCATTTCAAAACTACTCCACAATTAATCTAAACCAAAGCAAACAAACAAAAGAACCTGACAACACAGCACAACACTCACAAAGTTCTGATCCTGTGCTTCTCTAATGAAAACCTGAAGTTGCTGATGGAAGTCTATTAGGTGATGGAGTATGCCAACATGACTGGAGACTTTACCCACTAAGGAGACTATCAACACTTATTTAATCTTCCTTTATTTTAAGAGAAGGTTGGAGTCAAGACTTAGTATAAAGACACAAGAATAAAAGGTCACAGGTAAGTAGACCATTTAAAACGCTTTGTCCCGTGCCCTGTAATACAAGAAGGCTTTTTTTCAGTATTTCTGAATTATTTGACTTGTGTACAAGGCACAATCATCTTGCTGCATGCTTATGGAAAATGAAAAATCTTGTCTGTAGCAATATCAAACCATTAATACTCAGCAGACATCCAGCTGTCATCTCATCTATCCCAGCAGCACTCCCCCTCCTGCACTTCTCTCTTTAGTCTAGGTGAGCTGTCAAGTTTCTAGTTTCTGACGTGTATTTACATCATTCAATGACATCTGACAGTAGTGAAAGGCCACAGAAAACTGCTTATTGATCACAGCAAAACTAGTTGACGGAACAGATGAGGTTGTATCACAGAAATGCAGCCACACTCAGGTGATGACATTTTGCTCCCTTGTATACAACTGCTTAATGGAATACAACTTCATTATATCATGCCACTAGCGCTTAAAGAATTGCACATTTCTCATGAGTGTTTTGTCTATGCAGGGATGAGGACAATCTATTTGTACTGGTACCAGTGTATTATTAACCCGATTTGCTCATGAACACTTGCAAGCTACCAGCCAATGTGTCCTGATGAATACACTAAGAGACAATGAAGACTCAATCTTGCCAAAATTTAATTGAGCTGACCTTTTAAAAAAAGATGGAATTACCATTTAGGGAGCCAGATCTACTCAACATTTACTTCTGTAGAATACTGTGCTGCTTAGTAAAGACATTTAAAATGACCATTTTTGTACTTGGGACTGGTACAGTTTCCCAGTGGAAGGGATAACTGATCATTAGTATTACAGAGGTTATTATATCTACTTGCATGAGAGTCTTTCAAACTATATTGATTTAAATGCTGAAGAGTTCTTGGACAGCAGCTTTCCACATGCACTGTCCTACAGTGCCCTACAGAGAAAATATCCATCTTCTTATTTTTATTCCCTTCTTTCTGTAGCCTTGAATAGAATCTCCCTATCACCTTATTTTGCACAGAGTAATTTGTCAGGATGTAACTATACAAACAGTCCTTACAGAACCTATGTTTGTATTAGCTGTATAAATGCAAGACTCAAAGCAGTCACGACAAAGTAACCTGCAACGACTAAAAAATGCCACGTATTAACAGAAGAACTTTAAATCACAAAATTCTGGGTTCTAGGCTGATAAATGAACAGAGCTCAGAAGAACCTGCTCTTCATTTTATATCTTAGAGTGGACATAAGCAAGAAAGTCTTTGCTTCAAACAAGAAAAATCCAAGGGGAAAAAGATGGTCCAAGAGTCATCCTTCACGATTCATAACTATTGCTCAGCCTAAGTTAATCCATACACTTATTTAACTACTTACAATTGAAATTTGTAAATCAAAGTCCCATATAACTAAAGAAATACATGCTTTAAGAGTATCGGAGAAATGTAATCGAATAACTTAATCCACCTGATTTTTCTTAGCAGAAACAACTTGGACAATTCCATCTATAAGCAACAATGGGAAAAGATGGCAAGAGTTGCTGTTTTCTGTTTCACTGAATCTGTACAGTCATAAGAGAGTTACAACTGTGGATATTTTATGTATATCTTAGAATTATTTTATGTGTATTTAAGAAGTTTTTAAAGAGTCATTGCAAAAAATAAACGAAGAAAACAAAGATAAAGAAGTTCTTAACATTTCTGCCCTAACATTACGGCATAAACTTTTATTCTTAAGAACTCTACAGTATCAGAAAGAATATCTTTAGACAAGAAGTCACAGACAAATTACATTTTGTCCTTTCCAAGTCTGGTTCTTGTATGTCGTGCTTATAGAGAAAACAGGAAATTCTATTCATCTCAGTTGTCTGATATATATATAAATATATATATATATATATATATATATATATATATATATATATATATATATAAAAAACTATGTGGGCTCAAAGCCTTGATGCTGATACTGATGATGGCAGCAATTCACAACCAATTAGGAAAAAAACAACTCAAACACTCAAACCAAAGTGAACTTACTTTTAAATGAACCAGAAATCTGACTTTTAATTCAAGTGCAAAGTACCCAAAGCACAAGAAACATTCCTGCTTATTCAATAAACTTGAACCACCCTGAATATCAAGGATATACCACCCTGTATTTATTCCCTATTTTTCCAGGATGCATCTTGTAGCCATGGACTTTGACTGTAACAGAGTAGGAGCTAAAAGGACCAGAAACACAGACTGTATGACAGGCTGTTAACATATGGATCCATGAGGACAAGCAGAATTTGAAGGAGAATTACAATAAACACACTTTACTATCTTAAAGTAAGATATGTGTGTTAACTTAAAAACGTGAAAGCTACAACTTAATCTTTTTTAGATTTAGCTTTCATTTTTCTAAGGCAATAGCCAGCTCCTAACTGCATCATGCAATAATCCAAATTATTTGCTCAAATTTAGGACATTATTTTAATATTCCTTTATTTCATTACAGGAAAACATCCATCATAGGTATGTTTCTCTTTTAGAGGAGACAGAATGCTTTTTCTTCCTTGTGAATGATTCACAGAAAGCCTACATCACTACATCTGACTTCAGAAGAAGAGAAACTGACTCTTTATGACAGGGATATATGAGCTGGGTAAATGCCCCAGCCATTGCTCAAAGCACGCCTGTAGCAGTATCCTCACTTCTTTCCAGACAGGCACACAAAGCTGAAGCAATGACTTTTGTTTTCCTTGTTAAACTCAATGGAGTTAAAGTCAAAGTCAAAAGAAAAGCAAATGCTTGCAATTCATTATGCATCAGAGGCACCTTTCTTTGTTAGTGGAAAAATATAGATTTTAGTGCCATAGGCTGTTGTCTTAAAAAGGCTGGTAAGTATCATCGTGACAAAACCTCAGCAGAATTTTGCCATGTATTCATCTACTGTAGAGTCAGAAATATTCAATTTTCTTGATTTTCGACAAATATGATATAAGGCAATCTGGCAGGAGGCCTGTTTCAAAGTTCTGAGGAAATAGAAGTGTTAAAATGTTATGTTTAAGTGACCAGAACAATTAGTAGACTTAGAGGCAGAGGGAAAGCTCTTATTCTTACAGGCTATAACAGCTTCACTGGAGATGCAGAGAACAAATATAAAGAGAAAGCAAATTAGCTCACACTACACTATGAAACTCTTTAACAGGAGTAATATTATTCAACTAACAGTTGGAACAATATGTTATCACCTCGTCAGAATGATTAAATTTTTTTATTCAATTCCAATCAAGTATTTATCAGTCACTTAAAGACTTTTCTGTGCCTGCAAGCTGTCACTTTCTATAATACCTAATCAACCCACATATCAATTTTGCAAAACAGAAATACAGTGTAAACAGGGGTGTTGCCTTCTGCCAACTGTTATTCCCCTTCTCAATGCTATAATTAATAATAATATAATATAATATAATAATAATATAATCGATGTATAGTAAAGAGAAGATAGCTAAGGAAAAAAAGCAGAAATATTCTTCACAGATACAGAAAACTCTGCCCTATGTTTAGAAGAGGAGATCAAGTAAAGGATATGAAAATTAACATAGTTGGTTCCATTTAATTATGTGCAACGTATACCCCATTGAGAAATTCCAGTAATTAAAGTACTGCAAGTAACAAAGTCTTGCCATTTCTTTCAGAATTTGATAAATTATATTTATGAATAGATCAAGATGCTTATGTCCTTTCATTTTCTTATACTAGAAATATTTAGCTATGGATTTTATAGAAGGGAAAGAGATTTTCCTCAGCACAGCCAATGCAGAAAAACTGGCAATGGATTTTACACAGAGGTTTGAAGTGACCACATTGATTATGAACTAGTTGCATGATAAATGAATAAATAAACCATCAGACTTGGGCAGGATACTATCAACCACCTCCTTAGCCTAATAAATACACACTTAAGTATAAGGCAACACATGCTTGACATCTTTCCACTGGAGTTGTTAAAAGTGGCCTTAAAGTTTCAATTTCGAATTAATTTCCTTAAAAATGTTAAAATAATGTAATTAAAATGACTTTACATACTTCCCAAATTCAATGCACAGAGTGACCCCTGCCGGTCAGCGAGGCACCTGAGCAAAGATAAACCCAGCAGGAACAAATCCATACAAGTTTACATGGACAAACCTCATCTAAGACAATAATTACTTCTTTCAGGTTACAGAATGATTGAGGCTAATTATTTGGAAGCAAAAATCCACCACTGTATTCTAAGGAGTTTTTAAAATTCAGTTCTTTTTAATGTAAATAAGAAAATAATCAAGAAAAGGTCTTGTAAATAACACTTACCATATACCTGCATCTAAGACTGAGGTTATTAAGAATTTAAACTTCCCCCACCAAAAAGTCCTAGAAGGAACAATCTTTAGTCTATTGTCTTTACATGAAAAATACATTTTTTACTGTGCTTTCCCAATTGAACATTAATACCAGTTGCTACAACAAGTCCCCATGAATCAGATTAAGTTTACTTCTATTTATATTACACATATTAGACATATGTGTCATAGAAGTATCTGTCTAAACACTAGCTGCTTTAACATGCAACTAATAACCCAATATTAGGTGACCAATAATGGATTCTGCAATGCACATATCACCTGATACACTCTTTATTAATTTAACAATTGAAGTTGTTGGAGAAACAGTTCAAGATCTTAACAGCAATATGAGAAAGAAAAATTCTCAGCTACAAAACACCATTTTTTCAACACAGCCATTGCTACTAATTATGTATTTTCACCAGCAATGGGCACTGCTGATTTCCACTCCTAAAGGAAGCCTTTGCTCTCCTCTCACTGTTCCAAAATTACTGCAAAGTAAGGGGAATATTCTGTAGTTACTGCACATTTCCACATCAATCCAGCATTGCTCAAGACTTGTTTTCTGTAAGCTCACAGTATGAACATTACCACTCCCAGCTGCTCAGGGCTAGCTGGGTCCTGGAGGCAAAATTAAGACCTCTGAACTTCTCAGTGGTCACAGTCTGGTCTACAACATGATTTTTCACTTCTGACCAGTCAACAAAGCTGTTGAAGTGAACAATTGCAGCCCAAAGATGTTTTTAGAATGCATTCAACCAGTGCTAATTTAGCACACTAAACCCCTGGAGTCTTCAGCTTAAGATACACATTTTATAGAGATTTTATTTTTGGGACCCGTATTTAAATATTTACAACGCTAGACAAAGGAGAATAAAAAGAATAAAAAAAATAACAGCAAAAACAACACTGGCATGCTATAAAACATTTAAGAAGCCTGTAACTTGACTTCTTTTTTCCCCCTCCAAAACTATACAATGAACTTTGATACTGTTTTCACTGAAGTACATGGAGCACTACAACATACCCTGTAAAAATATACATTTAGGCATTAAATGCTCTTCTGTCAATATGTTGGAGATTTGTAAATGGAACTGTCTTTCAATGTCTACAAACTAGCAGCTAAGAACTGCTACCAATGAGGGAGGTAAAAAGAAGCTTCCATCATACCAAGTTTGCATCTGAGGGCTGAGTGAACACTGAGTCTTTGCTTATCATACTGCCCAAAATAATCTCACTGTTTTCCTGAGAAACACAGAAAATGCTTGCATGAGATACGACAAATAAAGACTTTTTGTCTTAGCGACCACTCTTGCTAATAACAGTGATTTTTGCATGCTTTTAATTTGCTCAACATCAAATGTTCTGCAAGCACCAAGGATAGCAATGAAAGACAACTGGCTTCGTTAGTGCTTAGACCAGAGACACACCATCATAATGCTGCACACCCAAGTCTTCTGTTTTTAGTCCTTTAGGAAATGCAGGAGATTGTTTGATCATTTCCTTGATGTTAAGGGGGAAAAGCTACATCTAAAAATCAGCAATAAGTAAATCACTGACGCTGAGAATACAGAGAAGCTAAGCTACCTGGATGTGCTATGCATGTACACAGAGACACAGAAAGGCTTGGTCCCATTCTTCACTGTTAAACATTTTTAAGTCTGAAGTACTAAAGAAGATAAATAATGAACACAAATGCTTTACGGAATAGTATTAGTGGTGTTTAAACAAGGAAAAAAACATCTGTTGTAACAAGTCTGCCTCAAAATGTAATGCTACTTAGGAACAGAAAGAATGGCTAATCCCCCTTTAGCAAACTAAATATGTTTCTTTTCCTGCCCAGAGAAAAAAAAGATGGAGCAGCTCATGATTATTTCAGCAACCGTGCCACTATGAGAAGCTGTAATACTTCCAAAGGGAAGAGAACAGCCCAGAACTTCTCTCAGAAATTGTGTAACACAATAGTATTTTTCTGAATATATTTAGAACAGAAAGGGGGAAGAAAAAAAAATGCAGGCTCACTGGAACATTGTGCTTAGCTAAAGAAAAATGCTAAAAACTGTTAGAGCTGAAGGGGGAAGGAAAATGCTGCATAGAGTTGCTAGCGGGGTGCTCAGAGTTACAGTGCTGTCAGAAATTCCCAAGGTAAAACTGGAAAAAAATAAAATAAAATATGGATTGTGCTCAGGCATTTTTATAAATCCCTCAGAGATGCCATGAATATTAATAAGAACATTTTTTAAAGCAGTTTGTTAAATATTAAAGCATGTACGCCATACTAATGTACAACAACTGATTAAAATTTGCCCTTCCCACAGGACTCGGTAACACACTCTTTTTTTTTTCTGCTCTTCATAGAAATTCTTGTTAACCCAAACTAACATGTTTCAAAACAACAAGATTCGAGGATCTGGCAGTTTTTAAGAACAGATTACTGACATGGTTTTGAATGTCTCTTAGATGAAATCACTAACATTAACACCTTCACATTAATCGATCGGTGTCAGCAGAATTCTGGTGAGCTATGCTGCAGGCTCCAACACAGAAGTAGTAATCAATTTAGGAAGTCAGCTGAAAAATATTAAATAAATAATAAAAATAAAATGATGCAAAGATCAGAGTTGTCAATGGCGAAATAATCTCATCTCAGTGGTGTCAAAGGAAGAGCAAAAAGTCACACATTTATTTTGTAACGAAACAAAACTACTCCAAACAAAGGTTTAATTATCCAACAAGTCTCAAATAGGTAATTAAAAACTACAGATAAACTCATCAGAAATCTACATTCTAAATCAAATTTATCCAATTTCATATCATTTTAGAACAAATTGTACAAGTCCTTCTCTCCCTCTTTGTTTGAAGACCCTAAGTGCTAAAAACATGCAGTGATGTTGCTTAGAGAGTACTACACCTCCAAATAATTAATACTTGGTTAAGCACCAAGGAAATAAAAATGGAATAAATTCAGTTTCCTCCACAGAAATTACTGAACATTTTTACACCCTGCCCCAGCACGAAGGAGCAAAGCCATTTGTTGCCTTCATGCTCCATCCACAAACAGCTCTTAAGCATAAATAATGTTCTTTTCTTGAGCTGCTAAATTCCTGTCTCTGCTGAGTTAGCGAAGGTGTCCGTCCCCAGCAGAGTGTTGAGAAGAGGGGTGTTAAATACTACTGAAAACAAGGTTCCCGTTTCTCCATACTCTCTGTTTGGCTATCACCATCATGAGAGCTCAACCATGTTACATGCCACTGCATTCTTTACCTTCCGCGAGCAAACCATCAGAATCTATTAAAATTACTTTGCGCCGATAGCGCTAGAGACATGACAAATCACAGGCCAAGAGTCAGATACCAAAGAAATGTGTCTCAGGGCATTGGGGCCAGGCCGATTTGCAAGCAAATGATATTGCGTGGAGCTGGCATGCTCAGTGCATGACAAACTGATGCAATTTCAGCACTGTCGGAGAAGCTGGGTGAGATTTCTCTGATGCTGGCTATGGTTAGTGTACGGAATTGTGCAGAGTTCCCAGATTTGAATCACTTGGGGCCTGAGAAGGGCTTCACTTGACAAGCCACAAATAATTACACTACACTCTTTCTATTGTACTCTATTATTTTGCCTCTTATCTGTAAGCTCTGAGCACTCATGAACAAGCAAGGTCGCTTCTATTTTGACCATGATGCAACAAAACATTGCTCTTTTGTGATATGATAAATAAAACCCAGCCCTGCAGACTAAACATTTTTATCAGGTCTATTTACCACTTTTATAAGCAACAACAACTTCTGGAGCTTGTTAGCAGAACAGAGGTTGGAAATAACCATGCAGGCAAGTTCATGAGCTTTTCACTTAGGAGCGTGATACAGCTATCTCGTTATAGTAAAATCTCATTTGAGAAACGGGGCATTAAGTTCCTAGCCCTTAACAGATAACAGTTATATCTGCGATTACCTTAAGCAAGTTTTTACCCCCTTTCAAATCAGCCATTTCTGACAATTCAGTCGGCAAGTCGCACGCGTTAGTTGTGAATGTGCAGCATGTTGCTGGTTCCTTCCCAGGCACCAAATCTATTTCCAGACTGAAGCAACTGCATTTGCTGTGGAAGAGCACAAAATGTGTTATTCAGACACCTAGGTAGTCAAGGGAGCTTAGCATGGGCAGTACTATCTTTCTTTTTTTTTCCAGTCTTAAAACTGTTCAGAGATTTTCTAAAGCTGAAATTAGCACCTAGTAGTAAATGAAAACTTCAGATGTGAATACTAAAATGCGTGCAGACACAACAGGCTTCCTAGAACTGTTTAGGATTCCTATTAATGCACTCCACTTAGATTTTCTTTCCATACAATTCCAATAGCAATTGGAATTTCCATACAATTTCCATAGCAATTATGTGCTAGGAGGTAAAGAGAAAATACTGAAAGACCTCTTAACTGAGAGTGGTGAACTTCAAATATCCTCTCCTGCTTCTTCTCTAATTCAAGCCAAAATGAAGATTGTCTCGTATACAGAGGAGTGTAACTTAAGTCTTCTCTTAACACTCCTAGCAAGTTCTCACCAAGTTCTTTCTTAAAACATCTAAAAAGAAGAAAAAACTATTTGCCAAGGGAAGGCAGAACTGAAAATACCAGAAAACCAGACTGTGATGGACAGGGGAGACTCAAAAGAAAAAATACAGTATATTCAGCCCTACTTCAGATTGTGCTTGAGCTCTGTAACCTGTGTAGAACAGGACTTCTTAAAACACTAAAATGAAATGGCAAAAAGAACAAATCACTGCTCATTCCCTTTTCTGTGTTCAGCACAATGAAAGGCCTATGACGTGTTCAGTTCAATATAGGAACAGATGCATTGGTTCCTTACTGCCCTTCCAGGCTCCTGTACTATGACTCCAAACCAGAAACAAGGTCTTGGTATTTTACAGGGAGATTTTTAATTTTTTTTTAAGATTTTTAAATTAATTTTTAATTTTTACTTAAATTTTAACTTTTAAATGTTTTCTAAGACGTTTTCTGACGTTCCTACGAATCTATTAGTGCTTTAATTTATGACTAAAATGAAGACACATTTATTACGTTTCCATATCTCTAAAGGACAATAAAGTTAGACCGTAATTACTATCGCAGCTTGACTGCAAAGCAGATGTGTGACCAAGCAGTCCTCTTCCTGGAAAGGGCTTGGTTACTGAGTAATAAGAAGGCAATCTAACCCCAAAGAAACAGAAGAGACTTGTGGAAGGGCAGAAGTAAAGGCATTCAGCTAATGTGGGTATGGTCACTTTTCATGTCACTCACATCCATGGTTTGGTCTCCATAAACATTCAGCAGAGTGTTAGTCAGAGATTACTGATGTAATGTTATTCTTCCTGTATGTTGTCCTTCCAAACAGCTCCCCTACCTGAGCTGGATGCAGCTTCAGCACCCTAAAGTAACTCCATGGGTTTCTTGCATGTTTTTAGAGGTGAGAATGCTAAGGATGGGATGGAGGCTCCCATCTGCCAGCTGTGTAGGGACAGAAGAGAGACCTGAATACAAACAGCATCCTGCCCCCATTTCTGTCCCAGCTTATTTCAGACCTTGGAAGTACGCAAGCATCTTTTTCACAGTCCAAGTGCATCATTGAAAACAGAGTAACATACAATATGTATTAGTCTACAAAATGCTAATTGCTTTCAGCATTGTATTCAGGTAGAAATAAGATTAAAACATACACGGAAAGAGAATCTTGCAGGTTGGATATGGATATTTGCCATAAGGAAATCCAAGGGTTAACAGGTTGATAAAAGACTTCATACATTTATCCTTTCATTTCCCGTTAAAAAATACAATGTCAGCTTCAAAGTAAACGACAACGCTTCTGCTTTGTCATCAAAATCTTTCATAGGCCTCTACAAAACGCAGCTTTAGTCTTCCTCAAACCACAGAAATCTAAAGCTTGACGAGAAGTGAAAATGAAAGCCTCTATGTAAGAAATCCTTTAAATACCTTCACAGAGAAAAAAAAAATAATGATTGAAAGAAGCAAAAAGGAGAGACAGCTAAGGATGAGAATAGCGTATTTTCAACTATATGTGGAGTTTAAACTATAAGTGTTAATCAAAAACACAGTAAGCACATGTGTCAGTCAAGTACGACCTCTGCTCTAGAACGTGTTTAAAAGTATGTCACCTTGACCAGCACTGCACCACTGTAAAATTTTTTTGGGTCAATATAAATCAAATGTACAGTAATATATTCAGTAAGTTTCCTAGCATCTGAATCAACATTAGAAATCTAACCAGTATTTATTATTCTGTTATTGACAAAGGCAGCATATTTAAATGATAACAAGAACACACGGGTGTCATTTTGAAGTTAAATTGTTCCCTTGGGATACCCTTAGTAAGGCGTCTACATTTAAAGGTCATTCACTGCCAAATTATGAACAATTGTTGCATTTATTAGCACAGGCTCAATAGTTTGGAAGCTAGTGTCATCAATTTAAACTGACGATGAAATCTAATTGTCCACAAGGAAAACAGACTTTATGTATACACACACAAAAAAAAGGCAGAAGTGTAAGGTTACCCTAGATTTTTCTGGAGAAAAAGAAAGCTTTCATGGCTCTGCAGAACAGAAGAGTGTTTTAGCCTGTTCAGTGCCTGATATAGAACTTAAGTTAGCTATTTATGTAGGTGGTTCCAAAAGTGACACCTCTTATTTATGTCCAGAGAAACTACCACAAAAAGCAAAGTAACACTGTTTGATAGAGAAAACTCTCTACTAAAGAATACTGGTGGAAGGCTCAGCCTTTCCTGCCATACCACCAAACATCCACCTGTGACATCGTGGCCCAACAGAATAAAACAGGAGGCAGACCTCATAGTAAAACACCATTAGGATTGATTTCCATATCCTCTGACCCAGAGGAACTCTGCCTATGCATTTCAGTATGGGTTCATATTCAGGTAAACCTTAGAACTGGTCCAACTTTTTACAGAATTCTTTGCTTTTAATGTGATGTTGTATAGGAATTCTGGCACTGAAGAGGTCAGGTAACCAGGTAGGAATAACCATCCATCAGCACAGAGCTAAAAGCAGGATTTAGTTGCGTGAGCTTCAGCCAGCATTGCTGACCAGAAAATAACAGTGTCATAACAACTTGTCACTTCCAAAATTATTTCTATGTTTTCTGGATAGTTTCATTTCTTATTTCTCTGATGCTTTCCACAGCTTGATGCATGCAAAATAAAGAAACACGGGTCCTCTGAGTAGCAGGATTCAGACTGCAAATATCCAAAAAAATACTAACTCAAATACAAGGCCAGAGCCACATCCAGCCTGGCCTTGAATACCTGCAGTGATGGGGCATCCACAGCCTCCTTGGGCAACCTGTTCCAATGCATCACCACCCTATGGGTGGAAAATTTCCTCCTAAGATCCAACCTATATCTTCCATGTTTCAGTTTAAATCATCCCCCTTGTAATATCACTATCCACCTTCACAAACAGCTATTCCCTGTCCTATTTATATGCTCCCTTCAGGTACTGAAAGGCTTAATGAGGTCTTGCTGGAGCCTTCTCCAAACTAAACAAGCCCATCTCCCTCAGCGTGTCTTCATATGGGATGAGGGACATGCTGCAAATCCATTAAATCCACGTTTTAAACTATCTACCGTGATTTATAGGTGTCCTCTCAGAATCACGCTGCAGGTTACCACTTGCACTCAAGCCAAACTAAGAGGCAAAAATACACATATATTATATATGTATTATATATATATATAGTACATATATAGTTATATATATATATAATACATATATAGTTGTGGCCACGCTTCCACAGCCTGCAAGGACGGGGCCTGTGGAGGCCCCAGCGGCCGCCAATGGAGCCGGGCTCCCTCCGTCCTCCTCCCTCCCCACCCGGACGAGCCCCCTCCTCCCCGTCCCCACCGACCATCGCGACCCCCGATGTGGTCTCATCCCGTCTCGTCTCACCGTGTAGCCCCGCTCCAGCTCGCTTTCCTCATATCGGAACGAGGGGATGTACACCTCCATGGCGACACACCGACACAACGCCGCTCTCAGGCCCGCGGGCTGCAGGCAAGGGGCCGCCCCCGCCGCCATCTTGGGAGGCACGTCACTCCACAGGGGGGAGGAGACATTATAGCGATGTTATACTTAATTATATACTACTTAATTATATGCTACCTAATTACACACTACTTAATTAAATACTACTGAATTATATACTACTGAATTATATACTGCTTAATGATATACTACTTGATTTACACAATACATCCTCGTTAGTTTGTTCATCTCTAAAGCCGCAGCTGAAGGAGGAAAAGCAGGATTTCTCCACACAGAGGACCGTCCTTCCATCTCGTAACGTTGAGAAACAAGGATTTAAGAAGCGGTAAGTCAATTTATGCGGTTTTGCCGTCAAAAGTCATGCAAAACATCGGTTTGCTGACTAGCCCAGGTGGTGTTATGTAAAATGGTGACCAGACAGACATTGGTCTCCTAAATACACAGCAGGAAATCAATCACAGAATCACATTATGACCCGGGTTGGAAGGGACCTCAAGGATCATGTAGTTCCAACCCCCCCTGCCTGGCAGGGCCACCAAACATATACATTTACTTTATCAGGTTGCCCAGGAGACCCCATAGACTCCATAGAGACCCCATAGACCCCATAGAACCCCATAGACCCCATAGAGACCCCATAGAACTTCAGAGACCCCATAGACCCCATAGAACCCCATAGACCCCATAGAGACCCCATAGACCCTATAGAGACCCCATAGAACCCCATAGATAGCCCATAGACCCCATACATCCCATAGATCCCCATAGAACCCCATAGAGACCCCATAGGCCCCATATATCCCCATAGAGACCCCATAGGCCCCATAGTTCCCCATAGATCCCCATAGATCCCCATAGAGACCGCATAGAACCCCATAGACCCCATACATCCCCATAGAGACTTCATAGATCCCCATAGAGACCCCATAGAACCCCATAGAGACCCCATGGACCCCATAGATCCCCATAGAGACCCCATAGACCCCCATGAGACCCCATAGACCCCATAGATCTCATAGAGACCCCATACATCCCATAGATCCCCATAGATCCCCATAGAGACCCCATAGACCCCATAGAACCCCATAGAGACCTCACAGACCCCATAGATCCCCATAGAGACCCATAGATCCCCATAGAGACCCCATAGACCCCCATAGAGACCCCATAGATCAGGTTGCCCGTGGCCCCATCCAACCTGGCCTTGAACACCTCCAATGACGGGGCATCCACAACCTCCCTGTGCAGCCTGTTCCAGGCCCTAACCACTCTTCCCCCTAACATCCAACCTAAATCTTCCCTCTTTTAACTTAAAGAGTGCAAACAGGGCTGCGATGGAACAAAGAGGTGGAAAAGGCTGAATCTGGAAAGATCAGCCATTTTTCTGTAGTAACTCACAGTACCAAATGAAAAGCTTGTCCTTCCTCCTAATGGCCAGAACTCTTGGAGCTGACAAGGAGTTAGTTTTCTGAACAGCAAGAGTGCATGTATCAGGTGGGTTGTGGGGCAAGGGGGAAATGAGTCTGTTACCACTACATGAGATAACCACAGGCTTTCATACAGTGCTCCTCTAACCTGCTTCCCCCCCCCCCCCAGAGCACCACAATAGATTTGAGGCTAAGATAAAGGCATTTTATTTCTCATGATTCGTGCTACCCTCCTTCCTAGTTCTCTTCCTATCTTGGTATCTCTAAACCACAGCTATATGGTTTATCTTGAGTCTCCTCTCCCCTTTTCATTTCTGCTGCTTATTTCTTTTATTTTCAAATAAATATCTGCTCTGTAAGCTATGTTCTGACACCTACTTTACTAACCTTCTCAATGACAGGAGGCAGATTTTGATTATATTGTTTGCCTTCTTGATGTTCATCATTCCCTTGCTGATTCTGAGGGAGAAAAGTAGAAGAAAACGGAACAATCCTGCTGCAAACTACTTCTGTAGCATGTCCAAATGTTACTTTGCTTATTCACAAGCTCTTCCTCTTGACAAAAGAAGACAAAAATGAATGAAAATAAAACAAGAAACAACAAGAGACACAAAGAATTGCTTCCTTCAGTTTTGGAGTTTCAGGGATGTCCTTCTTGTGCTGGGCACATTGCAGGTAAGGTAGAGGGAGAATATGAACAAAATAGATCAGCAGGTCCTTGAAACAACAAGGGCTCCAAAAATGCAACTGAACTTACCATAGGCTTCTTGTTTTAGGAAGAAAAGCATACCTAAGCCTTTTCTGTTTTCAGTTGTCTAGTACTGGAGATGAACAAGTCCCAGAATACTTATGTGAAGGCTATTTCTCATTCTCCTATTGGAGACAAAAGAGACTGCATCCTGAATTCAACTGTAATCTAATTCTGATATAAGCAAAACAAACAAGTTCTAAAAAAAGCTGGGCAAAACAATGATAAAAACTACATGATGCTCTCCACCAAATGACTGGCTTTTCCTCCTCCTTTTATTACCAGTCCTGTAGGACCATACAAGTAATTTTAGTCCTTCACAAGCTCTGTATGAGATTGTACATGTCTTTTGACTATGAATATTAATGCAATGGTAAATTTAAGTGAAAAGAACACCTGTAAAAAAGCAAATTAGAATTAGAAAAGAGTTTACCATAAGTAATTATCTGTGGATCCTTATTGCCACCTTCAGAATCCTTTCCTCAGTGTGGGTCCATGCAATCTCAAGCTGTTACAAATCCTACTTCAAATAAACAGCAGACACAAAGGCAGAGCTTAATGTTTCACAATGAATATCCCCTTTATTACTGTGATCACAAAAACATGATTTTTGACAGGAATGTTTAAGTGAACGTTAATCGAAGCAATTAGATTGTTTCACAAAGGATCAGATAAACGAACTACAGAACACTGTATCATAAAGAACAAAAATACCAGCTTTCTGGCCTTGCAGTGCACGTTTCAGTGCAAGTATTAAGACACAATAGTGTTCAATTCAGCAACGTATTGCAGAACATCATGCCACAGTCCACTTCAACGAGGGTCAGGACGTGCAGCTTGTTAATAAAATGCTGTAGTATATAAAAAAAGCCACATGTTAATTCATAAAATATATAGTGGTTTATTTCGATGATTTAAAGTGATTTCACTGTGGAATTTAATTTTATCCAGGAGAAACATATAGAGTGTCTTCTCATTTGGAATATTCTTCCTTTAGGCAATGGCTTTGGCTTCAGGTAGGAATGCCTCCCAGTACTTTATTAGCTTGAAGGAAAAAGAAAAACACAAAAATAAAGAATCACTACAGCAACAAATACTGGAAAACAAATATACCTTCCTCCTTCAAAGTACACAGATGCTGAATATCATCACTCACATCATTACATGATGCAACAAAAAGATGATTAATACGTCTGGTTAGCAGGAATTATTACACAGTGAGCACTGTACTACAGAATACACTTACAGAGAATGGGTTTAATTTGCTACTTTTGCCTCTAACGTGCATCACATTGCTGTTGTTCACCATTTATTCCAGTCCAGCACTACTGGAAGTAGTTCAAAGATTGTCCTTTGTAATTAAGCTGGTACGTAACATCTTAAATATTAATATATATGAAACTTTATATATGAAAGTTTTTCTTACCTGCTGTTGTGTTTGCACTAACGACTCTAAGTACTTGATAATAACAGTTTTAAAGTCTTTCACTCGTTCCTTCTGTTAATAAATAAATTATGGCACATTAACCTCTTCACCAATTTTACTTTGCATGTCAGTATTATCTAAAGTAAAGCTAACATTGACTTAGACAAAATTATACGTGCCTCAAATCTTCCCACTTCCTTGCGAATCGTTTTGGAGATCTGTTCAAAATCTTTTTCCCCTTGCTGAACTTTTGTCTCCCACTGGCAAAGGAAAGACACGCAGAGATGAGACTTTTGTGTTTCCCAATCAATATGTGAACTTTGTCATATGTTAATTAACATTAATAACAACATTAATTCAGGAAATGAAAAGGACCTGTTCATCCTTTGGACAAATAATAACTTCCACGTAACAATTTGCAAATACGATGACATCAGATTAAACAATGGTACCTCTAACATAACAATATCTGTAGATGACAAAAACAGCTCAGTATCATTACTAATAAAAGCTTTTTAAAACCTTTTAGAGAACCTTTAGCAATGGAAAAAGACTTCTACAGCTTTATTATACATTACTTTGCAGGTACTGCTATAACAGGAACCTAAATCTATGAGCTATCTGCTTCTGCCTACCCAATTGTTGCTGTTGTGTTATGAGATGAATCTGTTCCAATAAGTATCTGGACACTTATATTTTTGGTTTACATTTACTCAGAAACTCCTCATGTTCAGATACACATTTATGAATGCACACATTATGTCATAACTGGATTTGCTTCAGGGAAACACAACCTGAGCAGTCATAACTAAAACAATACAAATCTATTTGTATCTATTTGAATCTATTTCAATGGCAA
Source organism: Coturnix japonica (assembly GCF_054131305.1). Classification (NCBI taxonomy): domain Eukaryota; kingdom Metazoa; phylum Chordata; class Aves; order Galliformes; family Phasianidae; genus Coturnix; species Coturnix japonica. Next base: position 601,787 of record NC_140702.1, read on the forward strand.
AGCCAAGTTAATGAGAAACTTCAACACCATATACAAAATACACTGAAATGTAAGAAGAACAAAGCAGCTTGTGATTAGAGAGCAATGAGGAAGCCGAACAAAATAACTGCATAAAAGGGTTTGAAATCTACTGTTCTCCCATTATTTAATGAGAGAATACTGGTGCATAATCAGAATGCATTAATGTTAAATAATTAAGTTGTCCTACCTCTTCAATTTCCTTAGTGAAGCATGATAGAGAAAGTGTATAAATTATGACACTTCAACATGTAAGACTTATTTTTACTGAAATCACACCATATATACATACATATATATATGGGTAGATACACGCTGCACAATAAAGCAAAACATGGGAACAGTTCTCCATTAGTTCTTTGTGTTGATTGTTTTTTTTGGAGAAATTTTAGCATCTTAGTCAAGATGCTCCTGTCTCTATCCAAGTCACTTGTTAAAATGTAAATGCAATTCAACTTGTCCTTTTTCCCCTCCTCCCATTTCCCAGACTCTGTAGAGACAGCCTTCAACTGCCTTCCAGATCCCTACAACGTGTAGAAATCGTGCACATTTTAAAACTAAATTTCAACAATTTCAGTAAATATGGCGGACAGCAAAATGAGCAAGCAGTTCTTAAATAAAAATGGTATAAAGTAGTGCATCGATGCAGAATGAATGAGTCGAAGCAGAAAGTCTGATCTCCAAAAACAACGTTTGATAACATTACCTCTTTTATCTCATCTTTAGCTTGCTGCAGCTTGTCAGGTTTGTTGGCAAGCTGGAGCTTTGCTTCAGCTTCACGTTTCTTTTGTAAAGTAACTTGAGCGTCTTGCCACTTCTGCCAGCATTTCATTCGGTGATCAAACACACCCTGTGAGAACGAAGGCATTTATTAAACAGCTGGTATTCTTAGAGGTACTTACATTTCTTGTAGGAAAAGGTATTTCTGAATAAAGCTAGAACAATTATGCTTGCACAGCTAAATACCATCTATAAATAACAGAGGGCATTCAGGAAGCCTGTGTTTCTCATTCCAACAAAATATTACCAAAGCAACCAAAGTGGGTGGGAATGGAGAAAGGGAATATTTTGAGAAATCCAGAGGTAATTCTGGATGAAATTCTCAGACATCCCTTCAAAGCCGAGTTACACTCTACAGTATGACTGACAACAGAATCCAATGCTTTCTTTAATGGCACGTAGATCCAAATTCTATACTTGTTTCAAATTTAAGGAAGCTTTTGGCTAGCCAACAAATGTGGATAAATTATTCTCATGCTTAGACTTCGTGGCATATAGCATGCCCCAATCCTATGTACAATTTGTTCTGCTTAAAGAAGATATCGACCAGTTACATTTTTAATACATCCTATAAATTTGTCCATGTTCTTATTGCTGTAATAACTGATCACAAATTCATTCATTTTACTCTGAGTGAAAGGCAAAAGCTTTGTCTTAAATGTGTAAAAAACGTGCGTGTACATACAAATATTCATTTACCTTGTAGGTAAAAATTGAGGATTGCGACTTTAAACACAAAATTAGCTCTTTTTTGACCAGTACTCACTTTTACCGCAGCAATGAGACGAATGTAATCACCAAGCAGCTCCGAAAACATGTAGAAATCAGCAAAAGCTTGTTCCTGATGCAATTGATCTATCTTCTCCTCAACTTCTGCAAGCTGAGACAAAGCCCTAGATAGAGCAGTGTGGTCCTCAGAGTTACCTAACATGGCAGCGCTTTTAGCAAAGGCAGCTGTGTTGGCTGAAAGTTCTAAAATACAGAAATAATGTTCAGTACAATGTAGTTGACTTGCTTTGCAGCACAGATCAGATTACCTATCGACTGAAGTTCTTTAAGCTGAGCATAACGTAACACACTGTTATCTTCTGAATCTCACCTTATAGGAAAAAAAATACAACAAAAAAACACAACATATACCTGCATGACTGGCTAAGTATCTTTGAAACCAAAGTTCTCAGCTTATTTACTATTAAGTACTATGGCAATTGTTTCATCAAATCCCAGGCAAGTTATCTTGTACAAAGTTAACTCCTACAAAGGGCCTTTGGATGTATATATATTTATCCAAAAGACTTAAGAATTGGAAGTGCAAATAACAGTGGTTTTGTTGTTCTGTTTTTAATCTAATGGAAAGCATCCTTTGACATAACAGCTACACAGGTGATTAAAACATAAACTTGTAGGCAATACTTCCCTCTAATACAAATAAATTAAAAATTTGATATTCTTAGATTATCTTTTCAGAGAAGTTTACCTAAACAGCAGCTTGATGATGTATCATAATGCGCACCAAATGAATAACAGAAAATTCCTATTTTAGAGCTTAGACTCATTTAGCAGAGCAGTAAAGAACCGTAAGATGTTTGAATGGATTTATGCAATAACTTTTTTCTCAAAAAAAAGAAAAAAAAATTACTCTTGCCATGAGACCTACAGATATATTTATAGATGCCTACTGCATAGAATCACTTGCTAGGTATGGTATTAGATCTCTGCAAGAAAAAACCCATACTAAATCAATATAGTAACTTTTAAGGTCAACAGAAGGGATGGTTGATATTCTGGAGAAAATTAAAATGAATATCAGGTATATCAAATCGCAACAGCAGTTTATGCTAAAAGGTACAACTATAAGATTTTTGCACTAAAATTTCCTATATAACTCTACTCATTAGTCAAGAGTTCTGACACGGTAATTCTCCCTCCATCACCATTTCCTACACTTAAGTTCATGTAGACACACAAAAAGAGAAGCTACCTTTTCTGTGGCAGACTAATGCTTCAACACTGGCATGAAGTTTTCTAAGTTGCTGATCCAGATTCTCAAATTGCTGCTGTTTTTCTTCAAACCACTGACAAAAGATGAAAGAACCAAGCGTTACAAATTAGATTACCAACAACATTTCTTGTTTAAAGAAGCAAATTACCCATGTACTGCCAGGGTGGTCAACTGATACAGCTAAGAATCCAAGCCAATAAGCAAATTAATAACACATTTTCTACTTCTACAGCCTTAAAATGCAATTGTTGAGCCTCATTAATTCGTCTCATTATTCAAGTCGAAAATTCAGCTCTTACTGCATCCGATTCATTCATCTTGATTGTCATTTTGTTGACAGCGTCGGCAGCCTTGTTCACCATCCTCAATATTCCTGCTCCACTCAGAGCTTGGGTGTTAACCGCTCTCGGCAGCTGGAATTGAATGACAAATAAGAGCAAACAGACTGGTTAAAAGGATGGAGGTTTAACGGGGCACAAGGGGGAAAGGAAAGGATATAGTGCTTTCTTTAGTCCTGTGTGTTTCAATATAGTGGAATCTAATTTCTTGGATTTACTACTTTTACATTCTCAGAGGAAAACTTAAAAATATAGACTATTTACTTTTCTTCTACATCTTTACATTTAAATGGAACAATCAGCCAACTTGTCCAAAGTTATTATGAACTAGCTAAAGGTCCTAACTAGCCACCTATACGCAACAGAGAATAAGCTGCCGCTACAGGAAGAGCAATGCTTACAATTAGAAGGAAGAAATTATGTCAAACACTTCATCATAAAGCAAGATTTATACTGTATAAAATCATAAAAGGTGGACATATTTTTGCACCTAAACGCTGAGTATTCAGAGAAACTGCAGGACGCAGGGTGCAATCCAATTCTATCTTAGATTATCTTATGAGATTAGGCCTCAACAGAAGGAGAATATATTACCTCATATGTCACTATATCAAAAAATAAACAAGAGAACTTGAAATACCTCAGAATTTTCCAAGAACTGCCTTAAGTCTGGATCCTGTAACAAGGTTGGGTGTTTTACTGTTCGCTGTAGATACCTATGATTTTAAAAATTAAAATATTAGATAACAGATAAGAAATCCCATCTAAAAACCTGTTATAAAAGAGCAAGCTGAATCACATTTATTTGGTTTGGATTTCTGGAGCATATTAGTATGTTTCCCTTGGGAAACAACTAAACCACCACTTTTAGATCATATTTGAACACCTTGACAGGGATGTAACTTTAAGATTCTGAAAGCAAAAGCCAGCTAAAACTGACACGATAAAAAAGCTGCTTTTTGCCAGGTAATATTTTCACAGTGTTTCTGAAAAACATCATCAAATATCCTGATGAGCCCATTCCTCAGTATAGGAGCTACACTCATCATCCACTAGAACTAGTAGATCAGCAAAACTCCTTCAACAAATAAATGGAAGAAAAAAAACCCACAGCATTTAAAGCACATACACAAGTTCATGAATTAAACTTGTCCTAATCATAGTTCTATTGATCACATGAAAAAACAAAGGGGGAAAACAGTGATCTTTGTTACTGACAGAGACTTCAAGTTTTCAACACACATGATGTTTTACAGTTCTACTCCAGGTGATGGAACTACCTCGTTAACTTCTGGGTGTAATTTTAAGTGGTAAATGTTAAGTCATACACCAATTTTCAGTGACAGGTAAGATAGTACAACCTATCGGTATCTGGAAGTTCAATATCTGTTCAGATGTTTTTCTATTATTAAGAAAATAGATAGATACTAGCAACAAGAATCTAACATGATATTTCTTTGTTAAGATTGGTTTTTTTTTGTGTTTTTTTTGCACAAGAAAATAGACAGCTGCACACACTCTTCAGAACACACCTAAGCACAGATGGTTCTGATCCCTGTTAATGGAGGCTAACAAGTCTTAGATATACACATTACCTTTCCAGAGCTGCTCTTCTTTTTTCCACAAACTCAGTAGATGAAGAGTCTTCCTTCCCGACTTTAACCTTGGTCATGCCTTTGAAGAAAATGGCATCATGTTGATTTTACTTTATTACACAGAAATCATTAGTATAGCTGATATGATTAGAAGATAAAGCTCATCTAGGTTCAGGTATCATAAGTAAAATTGCTCTAAAAATTACTATACCAGATCAGAAAGAACAAACACTGCAGGCTGATGGTTTTGGAACAGTCCTGTGAAATACACAATTCTCTGAACTACATTATTGTGGTTAAAATATTAAAAAAAAGAGAATATCTGAATTTGGGTTTATGAGGACAACATAAATGATCAGGAGTCTTATTGGTCAGTCATCTTCAAAAGAAGAAAACACACTAATAAAGCAGAATAAGAAGATAAGCTTGTGACATTCAAAATCACTCATATGGGAGAGTTATGCTATAATCCAAACATCCCACTTCTACCTGTAGAATATTTATGTTCCAATTGCTTTTGTTTTGTTTTGTTTTTTTATTTTAACTTAGAACTCCAAGCCCTATAATAGAATGGAAAGATTAAGGATTTTGTACAACACACCGCACATAAAACTGGATGTAGATTGTTTCATATTACATCTTAAGATATATGTGCGATCTAAACTCATTTGCTATCTTTTAGCTCTCAGATGTATCTTAAACCAGAATCCTTTTACTCCTCCAGAATTAAACCACATATTCCTTGATAGAAATAAACAGCAAACTTGCTCTGAATGGCAGGCAGTTCAACTTTAAAGTATGATTTTCATGCCCTCCTGAAAACAATCTACATAATCAAGTCTTCCCAGAGTATCTGTATCTTAAAGTCAGTCTCTACCTTAATGACAAGCTGTTGCTCTGATCAGCTTTACAGATGAAACAACTGAGAAGAAGAAAAGTCCTGTCATTCCCTACAGATCAAATTGCATTCTAATGTCCAGTGATTTATTTACACTAGACTTCCACAAGTTTCTTATTTTAAATGTTTTATTATCTAAGATCTCCTCCTAGTTAGAGCTAAAAAACTTAACTTACTTAACTATGTTCTCTACCAGATGGAGCAAAAATCTTATCCATATTTTTAAAATTAGAGCTTTAAAGAATTAACTGAGCATTCCACCATTCACTACCATTAGAAGAAACAAACTGAAGTATCAGAGGGGTGAAGTATGTATGAAGCTCTGCGTATTGTGAGCAGCTGATAACAACACAAGTTAAAAATAAACCTTCCTTCAGCATCTCTGTTTTGACAGACTAATTGGCTCTTGAGGGGCAACAGTGAAGAAAGACTAGTAGATAAGAAACAGAGCACCATGCATTAAGATGAATGTCTTTCTTATTACCAACACTGATGTGAGTTGCCACAACCTATCTTTTCAGCTTAACCCTAACTGTTTAAAAATTGAAAACAGGAGGACTATATGGTAATTTGGAACACCTGATAAGAAGGAAAAAATATCCATGCAGAACAGTAATTACTTTAGAAGCTCAGTTGGGTATTAAAATGTTTCATTTCTACTATGCTAATTAAATGACATGCACATACACCTTCAAATGTGCAGGAATTACTTACCTACAATACTTTTTTCAGGAGCTGGAGGCACAATGTACCCAATATGCATGTATTTTGTTGCTAACTTGCTGTGCAAGCCCAGAAAATCACTGAATCTTCTTTTAACAGAGAACTCACTTTGGTGAAACATAGAAATGGATGTCTTGGAAAAAAAAACAACAGTAATTTTAGTGATGACTTGCTGATGTATTTACCTAGATCTGATACAAACGTACCTGCAAATACTTGTTGAACTAGTTACCTTTGTTGTTACTCTGTATGCCATATAAGCGTTCATGCCATCCCCTGAAAGAAAATTAAAACATTTATCCTAGAATTAGTTACTTTAATCCTTCCAGATACTTTTTGATCCAAAATACACATTACATGTATTTATTTCCACTTGGATACTACAAGCACCAAAGATAGCTGAGTAAGAAATAATGCTACAATCTTAGAACAGCCTCTAACAGGACACAGTCTGTGTTTGACTTTTAATCCGAAGAAACTTACCAACTTTCTCTGGGTCTGACACATTGATTTCTATATCAAACAAATCTCCATTTGCTTCCTCTTCAATCTAGGAAATGAATATTTAGCAAGTTAATACACACTCCTATTATATGCAGGTACAAAAATAAGAGAACAGTGGAAGCAGAAGTCACTATGCTTGTGTAATTAAAATCCCTTCCAGACCCATCATTCAACATTATGTGAACGTAATTTCTTATAGTTCTCTTAATTTCAAGCCTTCCTGCAAAGCCTTTTAGTATGGCAGCTTCTTCTCAGGTCAAGTCAGCCTCAGAATTTTTAGTAAATATTGATCTTGTGGGTTTACTTATTTCATTGCCTCCAATCCCAGCAGATGCTGGAGTTAAAAAAATGAAAATAAAAATAAAAATAAAAATAAAAATAAAAATAAAAATAAAAATAAAAATAAAAATATGCTCTTGTTAGAAGTATTTCTATAATCTTTAAATCAAAATACAGATATTTGGGAAGGAAGAAGTCGCAGGTAGATAATTCTAGATACTTGCCTAGGTGAAATTATATTTAGGAACTGGAATTTAAAACAAAACAACAAGAAAATAACCCAGAACATTCAAAGTCCAAACAAGACAGTTCTAAACTCGCAGTATACCTCTTCTCTTGATCTATCAAAACTCGCAGGGGCTGTTCCACTTTTTGATTCCATTCTAGGAGCTATTAATGTAGTAGGAGTTACAGGAGTGATTGCAGGAGATGGATCTGGTGAAAGTATTGGATCCCTCTCAGGACTGTCCAGTGCGACTTCTTCTGTGGCTTCTAGATAAAGAAATTGAGACAGTTTTTGTGTAGCTGAGATAACAAACACAAACAAAAGTATGACAGTATACAAGTCTAGTAAGAGCATCTGTAACAAGCACCTACTTGTGCTGGTAACTTCTTTAAATAAGTAGTAAAACTACATGTATCACTTATATCAGCCTACAGTATGATTAGTGTTATAGTTATCTTTTTATACAGTCAGGTAAATACTCTTTCAGAGCATTCATAGAAAAAATTGACTAAAAAGATACTTTGAAAGAGAATTAAGTTTTTTCTGTCCTTAAGACTATTTTGGTTTTGTATCCTGAATGACTAATTTAGTCATAGGCTGACTAAAGCAATATGCTTTAAAGGAAATTACACAATCATAATGCAGCCTTCCGCCCCAAAACCCATAGCCTAACAAACAAATATTTTTATCAGATGAGGCAATCTGACTTTCAAAATCATTTTGACTTTCTACAATCTTCTCAGGGCTTATAACAACTCATTAGAAGCTGAATACTTGTTTCAGAACATATAGTGACATCTGATACAGAGACTGACTTATGAGATCCAGACTTACATCCATACAGATTAGGAAATCATAATTTACTCTGTCATCTTTTTTTTAAGGTTTCATTATTTTGATGGATAACGAAAAAAAACACACAATAAAATGTTTTTCTCTAGCTCCTGTAGGCTTGAATATCTCCATATTTTTAACAAATACAGCTACAAAACTGCCACTGTTTATAGTCCCAAAGAGCAGCCCCTCTTTCAGGAGCCATCCACAGTATTCCCTTTACCTGGATTTTATATTAATTCAATATGAAGGAACTCCAGAAGTTATGAAAAGTAGAATTCAATCATTTTCCTCTCCATTTAATCTGTTCCTAGAGGCCAGGAAGGCACGCTCTTATGGAACTTCAAACCCAATTGATTACATTCATATTTTAATTAGGCCTTTCTTCCATAGAAATTAAGGCTGATGCAATTAAACTCCACTGTGCCTCAGTCTGTACATAAACTGCCCCTCACAAATATCAATATTTAATCCAGCCACCTTCTTTTATATTATCCAGCCAGCTTAGAATTGGCTTTCCTAAAACATATCCATTCCAGAAAGCTCTGGAATGCCTTCATATACTCTCTTTCTTAATATATTTTCTTAATATCTCTTTCTTAAAACTCTCTTTCTTAATATATTATACTTTCTTTCTCCTCTCCTTTCTTAAAATAGTTTGAGAGAGTCAACAAACTGGTCAATATATATTTGAAGGTGCCATAAGTAAATAATAGTTCAAGTGTATGGATATATGATAAGTTCAGAATAAAGATAATGGAGCTGTGTACACAGATATCTATAAAAAATAAGCCCAGAATTTATTTAACATTTTCACAATGTTCTATCGGTATATTGTCAATATCAAGCAATTACAGAACAAAAAGTTCTGAGCAAAGAAGAAACTCATCTCTCCTTCCTTATTGCTCCTGCCATAATTCAAGTTCAGAAATATAACAGCGTATTTCATAAGATCACAGGGCTTGAAATAAATATAATTAATAAATATTGGTGAATCCAGTGATGATGAAAGCTCCTGCAGTAAGAGTTTACACAGACACACTAGAAGAAAAAACTAATTACCAGCAAAAAGATCTTCTCTATCATCATCTATTATTTCTGCTGGCTTTGGACCATTGGAGTTAGTGCTGAGATCTTCTGCTGGAAGACTTGCTGGCTCTGGAGATGAAGGACTTGACTGTTAAAAAACAACAACAATAAGTGAAATAAATGTCACTGAAATAACTATCACACAACCAGTTCCTATGTATCAGCATGTAGGAATTACTGCAACAAACATTCTTTCATTGCAAAGAAACAAGGGAAGATGTGCAGAAAAGAAACCACGTCAGCTATTTCCATTTCCTATCCTAGTGTGATAACAATGAACAAAGGATATGACACAGCCTCCATGTCTTTGCTAGGGGAGAAAAACTCATTTCCTCAAACTTAAGTAACATGAAACTAAAGCTGCTACAGAACTATCAATAATAAATTAATTAGTATTGCTGATCGTAATTTGATTACTGAGCTCTTTTATAGACTTATAAGATTTATATTTTTTAGGTTTGGATGTGTATACAAAAAATAACTAATAACCATATCTTCAAGTTCTCTGTATCAGTTTTTCAATGATTTTTAAAAGAAGTTGATCCTAAGTTATATTACTTATATTACTATATTATAATATATTATTTAGAAGAAATAAACTATGAAATTTAAAATTAACTTTATTTCTTGACACGCTTTGTTATTCTACAGATGATAGTACAGATAGTTTGCATTATGGGGGTGTTCTCAAACTACTTAAATACATAAAGATCACTGAAGATTATTCACATCTTCATGGCATTCCCCTAATCTACCTTATATTATATATATAATATATATAGACAAACCCTAGAGGAACCACAGCCCAAGAAACAAAGGTTATTAATGCAGCTGTTAATAAGTTAAAATATCTAAAAGTGACTCTTTACAGTAATATTCACAGTGAAAAAGACACTCTATTAATTATTTACTATATGAACATAACATAAAATGTGTATGTGTTGCATAATCTGACTGTTTTTAAGAATAATAAATATTGAAGTTTAACTTTAAGATGATTTCTAGGTAAAGCATCTTCCCTTCCAAAAGCCTTTTGCTGATAATTCCCATCTTTCAATGGCCCTCAGGAATTATTCAGCTTCAGTCAGGGTTTATTCCTTGTCTGAACATTAACTTTGGATACAGCACCAGTTTCACTGCAGTCTATCTAAATGGACAGTAAAAGACTCCAGTAACACTGTGTTGCACGGGGATGGACAGAAGACTGTTGATATAATGACATCAACTGCAGGTTGACAACACATTATGAGACCCCATAGACCCCATAGAATCCCATAGAGACCCCATAGATCCCCACAGAGACCCCATAGAGAACCCACAGACCCCCATAGAGACCCCATAGACACCCCATAGAGACCCCCCATAGATCCCCATAGACCCCCATAGAGACCCCACAGACACCACATAGAGACCCCACAGACACCACATAGAGACCCCCATAGACCCCATAGAGACCCCACAGATCCCCATAGAGACCCCACAGATCCCCACAGAGACTCCATAGGCCCTCATAGAGAACCCATAGATCCCCATAGAGACCCCATAGAGACTCCATAGACCCCCATAGATCCCCATAGAGACTCCATAGACCTCCATAGATCCCCATAGAGACTCCATAGACCTCCATAGATCCCCATAGAGACTCCATAGACCCCCATAGATCCCCATAGACCCCCATAGAGACCCCATAGATCCCCACAGACACCCCCATAGACCCCAAAGATCCCCATTGACCCCCATAGAGACCCCATAGAGACCATAGATACCCCATAGACCCCATAGAGACCCCATAGACCCCCATAGAGACCCCATAGATCCCCACAGAGACCCCCATAGACCCCAAAGATCCCCATTGACCCCCACAGAGACCCCATAGAGACCATAGATACCCCATAGACCCCATAGAGACCCCATAGATCCCCATAGAGACCCCATAGACCCCCATAGAGACCCCATAGACCCTCATACAGACCCCATAGATCCCCATAGAGACCCCATAGATCGGGTTGCCCATGGCCCCGTCCAACCTAGTCTTGAACACAACCTCCCTGCGCAGCCTGTTCCAGGCCCTAACCCCTCTCTAGTAAAAAACTTCCCCCTAACATCCAACCTAAACCTTCCCTCATTTAACTTAAAACCATTTCCCCTAATTTATTATTCTTATTATTAATAATATTGGCACTATATAGATCTCAAGCAGCGGCGGCTCCCTGAGGGGGGCCGAGCAGCCTGTGGGTCAGAGCCGACAGAAGGAGGGGCCGCTCCCAAGGCAGGGCTTTATACCGCAGTGTCAGGCAGAGCCAAGCAGGCAGGGGCCGAGCTCTCACCTCCATAGTGGACACGGTGCTGGTGAACAGATCCTCGCCGTCCTCCATCTCCTCCAGCTCGGCCGGCCGTGCCTCCCCCATCGGAGGGGGTTCCCGCTCCGCCGCCATCTTGCCTCCAACCCCGGCCGACAGAGCTCACGTGACTCCCCGTCCCGCCTTCTCTGTGGGGCACGTGATGTGGGGAGGCGGGAGCGCGCAGGGAGGCGGGAGCGCGCGGCGCTGTGTGGTACGGCAATTAAATTAATATCGGTTTTAATGTTATTTTTTAATACAAAAATGGGGATCTAAGGGGTCTCTATGGGAGTCTATGGGGTCTCTATGGGAGTCTATGGGGTCTCTATGGGGGTCTATGGGGTCTCTATGGGGGCCTATAGGGTCTCTATGGGGGTCTATGGGGTCTCTATGGAGATCTAAGGGGTCTCTATGGGGATATAAGGGTTCTCTATGGGGGTCTTGGGGTCTCTATGGGGATCTAAGGGGTCTCTATGGGGGTCTATGGGGTCTCTATGGGGATCTAAGGGGTCTCTATGGGGGTCTATGGGGTCTCTATGGGGGTCTATGGGGTCTCTATGGGGATCTAAGGGGTCTCTATGGAGGTCTATGGGGTCTCTATGGGGATCTAAGGGGTCTCTATGGGGGTCTTGGGGTCTCTATGGGGATCTAAGGGGTCTCTATGGGGATCTAAGGGGTCTCTATGGGGTCTATGGGGTCTATATGGGGGTCTATTGGGTCTCTATGGGGATCCAAGGGGTCTCTATGGGGGCCTATGGGGTTTCTATGGGGGCCTATGGGGTCTCTATGGGGATCTATGGGGTCTCTATGGGGGTCTATGGGGTCTCTATGGGGATCTAAGGGGTCTCTATGGGGATCTAAGGGGTCTCTATGGGGGTCTATGGGGTCTCTATGGGGATCTAAGGGGTCTCTATGGGGGTCTATGGGGTCTCTATGGGGATCTAAGGGGTATCTTTGGGGTCTATGTGTTCTCTATGGGGATCAAAGGGGTCTCTATGGGGGTCTGTGGGGATCTATGGGGATCTAAGGGGTCTCTGTGGGGGTCTATGGGGTCTCTGTGGGGGTCTATGGGGTCTCTATGGGGATCTAAGGGGTCTCTATGGGGGTCTATGGGGTCTCTATGTGGGTCTATGGGGTCTCTATGGGGATCTAAGGGGTCTCTATGGGGGTCTATGGGGTCTCTATGGGGGACTATGGGGTCTCTATGGGGATCTATGGGGTCTCTATGGGGCTTCTAAGGGGTCTCCATGGGGGTCTATGGGGTCTCTATGGGGATCTATGGGGTCTCTATGGTGGTCTATGGGGTCTCTATGGGGGTCTATGGGGTCTTTATGGGGATCTATGGGGTCTCTATGGGGATATAAGGGGTCTCTGTGGGGGTCTATGGGGTCTCTATGAGGGTCTAAGGGGTCTCTGTGGGGGTCTATGTGGTCTCTATGGGGGATCTAAGGGGTCTCTATGGGGTCTATGGGGTCTCTAGGGGTCTATGTGTTCTATGGGGACCCATGGGGTCTCTATGGGGGTCTATGGGGTCTCTATGGGGGTCTATGTGTTCTATGGGGATCTATGGGGTCTCTATGGGGTCTCTATGGGGATCTAAGTAATCTCTATGGGGGTCTTTGGTGTCTCTATGGGGGTCTATGGGGTCTCTATGGGGATATAAGGGGTCTCTATGGGGGTCTATGGGGTCTCTATGGGGGTCTAAGGGGTCTCTATGGGGATCTATGGGGTCTCTATGGGGATCTATGGGACCTCTATGGGGGTCTATGGGGTCTCTGTGGGGATCTAAGGGGTCTCTATGAGGACCTAAGGGGTCTCTATGGGGGTCTATGGGGTCTCTATGGGGATCTAAGGGGTCTCTTTGGGGTCTATGGGGTCTCTTTGGGGTCTATGGGGTCTCTCTGGGGGTCCATGGGGTCTCTATGGGGGTCTATGGGGTCTCTATGGGGATCTATGGGGTCTCTATGGGGGTCTATGGGGTCTCTATGGGGATCTAAGGGGTCTCTCGGGGTCTATGGGGTCTCTATGGGGATCTAAGGGGTCTCTATGTGGGTCTATGGGGTCTCTATGGGGATCTAAGGGGTCTCTATTGGGGTCTATGGGGTCTCTATGGGGATCTAAAAGGTCTATATGGGGGTCTATGGGGTCTCTATGTGGTTCTATGGGGTCTCTATGGGGGTATATGGGGTCTCTATGGGAGTCTATGGAGTCTCTATGGGGATCTAAGGGGTCTCTATGGGGATCTAAGGGGTCTCTATGGGGGTCTATGGTGTCTCTATGGGGATCTAAGCGGTCTCTATGGGTGTCTATGGGGTCTCTATGGGTGTCTATGGGGTCTCTATGGGTGTCTATGGGGTCTCTATGGGGCTCTAGGGGGTCTCTATGAGACTCTATGTGGTCTCTATGGGGATCTAAGGGGTCTCTATGGGGGTCTGTGGGGTCTCTATGGGGGTCTATGGAGTCCATATGGGGGTCTATGGGGTCTCTATGGGGGTATATGGGGTCTCTACGGGGGTCTATGGGGTCTCTATGGGGGTATATGGGGTCTCTACGGGGGTCTATGGGGTCTCTATTGGGATCTAAGGGGTCTCTTGGTGTCTATGGGGTCTCTATGGGGGTCTATGGGGTCTCTATGGGGATCAAAGGGGTCTCTATGTGGGTCTATGGGGTCTCTATGTGGGTCTATGGGGTCTCTATGGGGATCAGTGGGGTCTCTATGGGGGTCTATGTGGTCTCTATGGGGGTCTATGGGGTCTCTATGGGGATCTAAGGGGTCTCTATGGGGGTCTACGGGGTCTCTATGGGGATCTAAGGGGTCTCTATGGTTTCTATGGGGTCTCTATGGGGGTCTTTGGGGTCTCTATGGGGGTCTATGGGGTCTCTATTGGGGTCTGTGGGTCTCTATGGGGATCTAAGGGGTCTCAATGGGGGTCTATGGGGTCTCTATGGGGATCTAAGGGGTCTCTATGGGGGTCTATGGGGTGTCTATGGGGGTTTATGGGGTCTCTATGGGGATCTAAGGGGTCTCTATGGGGTTTATTGTGTCTCTATGGGGATCTAAGGGGTCTCTATGGGGGTCTATGGGGTCTCTATGGGGGTCTATGGGGTCTATGGGTCTCTATCGGGGGTCTATGGGGTCTCTATGGGGATCTAAGGGGTCTCTATGGGGGTCTATGGGGTGTCTATGGGGGTCTATGGGGTCTCTATGGGGATCTAAGGGGTCTCTATGGGGGTCCATGGGGTCTCTATGGGGGTCTATGGGGTCTCTATGGGGATCTGTGGGGTCTCTATGGGGGTCTATTGGGTCTGTATGGGAATCCAAGTGGTCTCTATGGGGGTCTATGGGGTCTCTATGGGGGTCTATGGGGTCTCTATGGGGTCTATGGGGTCTCTATGGGGATCTATGGAGTCTCTATCGGGATCTAAGTGGTCTCTATGGGGGTCTATGGGGTCTCTATGGGGATCTAAGGGGTCTCTCTGGGTCTATGGGGTCTCTATGGGGATCTAAGGGGTCTCTATGGGGGTCTATGGGGTCTCTATGGGGATCTAAGGGGTCTCTATGCGGGTCTATGGGGTCTCTATGGGAGTCTATGGGGTCTCTGTGGGGATCTGTGGGGTCTCTGTGGGGATCTAAGGGGTCTCTGGGGGTCTATGGGGTCTCTATGGGGATCTAAGTGGTCTCTATGGGGATCTAAGGGTTTTCTGGGGGTCTATGGGGTCTCAATGGGGATCTAAAGGGTTTCTATGGGGACCTATGGGGTCTCTATGGGGGTCTATGGGGTCTCTATGGGGATCTAAGGGGTCTCTATGGGGGTCTATGGAGTCACTATGGGGATCTATGGGGTCTCTATGGGGATCTATGGGGTCTCTATGGGGATCTAAGGGGTCTCTATGGGGGTCTATGGAGTCACTATGGGGATCTGTGGGGTCTCTGTGGGGATCTAAGGGTTTTCTGGGGGTCTATGGGGTCTCAATGGGGATCTAAAGGGTTTCTATGGGGGTCTGTGGGGTCTCTATGGGGGTCTATGGGGTCTCTATGGGGATCTAAGGGGTCTCTATGGGTTCTATGGGGTCTTTATGGGGGTCTATGGGGTCTCTATGGGGGTCTCTATGGGGTCTCTAAGGCGATCTAAGGGGTCTCTATGGGGATCTATGGGGTCTCTATGGGGAACAAAGGGATCTCTATGGGGGTCTATGTTTTCTGTATGGGGGTCAATGGGGTCTCCATGGGGGTCAATGGGGTTTCTATAAGGGTCTATGGGGTCTCAATGGGGAACAAAGGGGTCTCTATGGGGGTCTATGGGGTCTCTATGGGGGTCTGTGGGGTCTCTTTGTGGGTCTATTGGGTCTCTATGGGGATCTAATGGGTCTCTATGGGGATCTAATGGGTCTCTATGGGGGTCTATGGGGTCTCTATGGGGGTCTATGGAGTCCCTATGGGGATCCAAGGGGTCTCTATGGGGCTCTAAGGGGTCTCTATGAAGGTCTATGTGGTCTCAATTGGGGTCTATGGGTCTCTATGGGGAACCAAGGTGTCTCTATGGGGGTCTATGGGGTCTCTGTGGGGGTCTATGGCGTCTCTATGGGGATCTAAGGGGTCTTTATGGGGGTCTATGGGGTCTCTATGGGGTCTATGGAGTCCCTATGGGGGTCTATGGGGTCTCTATGGGGATCTAAGGGGTCTCTATGGGGATCTAAGGCGTCTCTATGGGGGTCTATGTGGTCTCTATGGGGGTCTTTGGGGTCTCTATGGGGATCTATGGGGTCTCTATGGGGGTCCATGGGGTCTCTATGGGGATCTAAGGGGTCTCTATGTGGGTCTATGGGGTCTCTATGGGGGTCTGTGGGGTCTCTATGGGGGTCTGTGGGGTCTCTATGGGGATCTAAGGGGTCTCTATGGGGGTCTATGGGGTATCTATGGGGATCTAAGGGGTTTCTATGCGGGTCTATGGGGTCTCTATGGGGGTCTGTGGGGTCTCTATGGGGGTCTGTGGGGTCTCTATGGGGGTCTATGGGGTCTCTATGGGGATCTAAGGGGTCTCTATGGGGATCTAAGGCATCTCTATGGGGGTCTATGTGGTCTCTATGGGGGTCTTTGGGGTCTCTATGGGGATCTAAGGGGTCTCTATGGGGGTCTATGGGGTCTCTATGGGGATCTAAGGGGTCTCTATGCGGGTCTATGGGGTCTCTATGGGGGTCTGTGGGGTCTCTATGGGGGTCTGTGGGGTCTCTATGGGGGTCTATGGGGTCTCTATGGGGATCTAAGGGGTCTCTATGGAGATCTAAGGTGTCTCTATGAAGGTCTATGCGGTCTCTATGGGGGTCTATGGGGTCTCTATGGGGACTATGGGGTCTGTTCGGGGGTCTATGGGGTCTCTATGGGGATCTAAGGGGTCTCTATGGGGGTCTATGGGGTCTCTATGGGGGTCTATGGGGATCTATGGGGCTCTAAGGGGTCTCTACGGGGGTCTATGGGGTCTCTATGGGGGTCTATGTGGTCTCTATGGGTTCTATGGGGTCTCTATGGGGATCTAAGGGGTCTCTATGGGGGTCTATGGGGTCTCTATGGGGGTCTATGGGGTCTATGGGTCTCTATCGGGGGTCTATGGGGTCTCTATGGGGATCTAAGGGGTCTCTATGGGGGTCTATGGGGTGTCTATGGGGGTCTATGGGGTCTCTATTGGGATCTAAGGGGTCTCTTGGTGTCTATGGGGTCTCTATGGGGGTCTATGGGGTCTCTATGTGGGTCTATGGGGTCTCTATGGGGATCAGTGGGGTCTCTATGGGGGTGTATGTGGTCTCTATGGGGGTCTATGGGGTCTCTATGGGGATCTAAGGGGTCTCTATGGGGTCTATGGGGTCTCTATGGGGATCTAAGGGGTCTCTATGGTTTCTATGGGGTCTCTATGGGGGTCTTTGGGGTCTCTATGGGGGTCTATGGGGTCTCTATTGGGGTCTGTGGGTCTCTATGGGGATCTAAGGAGTGTCTATGGGGGTCTGTGGGGTCTCTATGGGGGTCTATGGGGTCTCTATGGAAGTCTTGGGGTCTCTATGGGGATCTAAGCGGTCTTTATGGGGGTCTATGGGGTCTCTATGGGGGTCTATGGGGTCTCTATGGGGATCTAAGGGGTCTCTATGGGGGTCTATGGGGTCTCTATGGGTGTCTATGGGGTCTCTATGGGGGTCTATGGGGTCTCAATGGGGATCTAAGGCGTCTCTATGGGAGTCTATGGGGTCTCTATGGGGGTCTATGGGGTCTCTGTGGGGATCTATGGGGTCTCTCTGGGGGTCTATGGGGTCTCAGTGGGGATCTAAGGGGTCTCTATGGGGGTCTATGGGGTCTCTATGGGTGTCTATGGGGTCTCTATGGGGGTCTATGGGGTCTCTATGGGGATCTAAGGGGTCTCTATGGGGGTCTATGGGGTCTCTATGGGGGTCTATGGGGTCTCTATGGGGGTCTATGGGGTCTCTATGGGGATCAAAGGGGTCTCTATGTGGGTCTATGGGGTCTCTATGTGGGTCTATGGGGTCTCTATGGGGATCAGTGGGGTCTCTATGGGGGTCTATGTGGTTACTATGGGGGTCTATGGGGTCTCTATGGGGATCTAAGGGGTCTCTATGGGGTCTATGGGGTCTCTATGGGGATCTAAGGGGTCTCTATGGTTTCTATGGGGTCTCTATGGGGGTCTTTGGGGTCTCTATGGGGGTCTATGGGGTCTCTATTGGGGTCTGTGGGTCTCTATGGGGATCTAAGGGGTCTCTATGGGGGTCTATGGGGTCTCTATGGGGATCTAAGGGGTCTCTATGGGGGTCTATGGGGTGTCTATGGGGGTCTGTGGGGTCTCTATGGGGATCTAAAGGGTCTCTATGGGGTTTATGGGGTCTCTAGTGGATCTAAGGGGTCTCTATGGGTTCTAGGGGGTCTCTATGGGGATCTAAGGGGTCTCTATGGGGGTCTATGGGGTCTCTATGGGGGTCTATGGGGTCTATGGGTCTCTATCGGGGGTCTATGGGGTCTCTATGGGGATCTAAGGGGTCTCTATGGGGGTCTATGGGGTGTCTATGGGGGTCTATGGGGTCTCTATTGGGATCTAAGGGGTCTCTTGGTGTCTATGGGGTCTCTATGGGGGTCTATGGGGTCTCTATGGGGATCAAAGGGGTCTCTATGTGGGTCTATGGGGTCTCTATGTGGGTCTATGGGGTCTCTATGGGGATCAGTGGGGTCTCTATGGGGGTCTATGTGGTCTCTATGGGGGTCTATGGGGTCTCTATGGGGATCTAAGGGGTCTCTATGGGGTCTATGGGGTCTCTATGGGGATCTAAGGGGTCTCTATGGTTTCTATGGGGTCTCTATGGGGGTCTTTGGGGTCTCTATGGGGGTCTATGGGGTCTCTATTGGGGTCTGTGGGTCTCTATGGGGATCTAAGGGGTCTCTATGGGGGTCTATGGGGTCTCTATGGGGGTCTATGGGGTCTCTATGGGGGTCTTTGGGGTCTCTATGGGGGTCTATGGTGTCTCTATGGGGATCTATGGGGTCTCTATGGGGATCTAAGGGGTCTCTATCGGGGTCTATGGTGTCTCTATGGGGATCTAAAAGGTCTATATGGGGGTCTATGGGGTCTCTATGTGGTTCTATGGGGTCTCTATGGGGGTATATGGGGTCTCTATGGGAGTCTATGGAGTCTCTATGGGGATCTAAGGGGTCTCTATGGGGATCTAAGGGGTCTCTATGGGGGTCTATGGGTTCTCTCTGGGGGTCTATGGTGTCTCTATGGGGATCTAAGCGGTCTCTATGGGTGTCTATGGGGTTTCTATGGGTGTCTATGGGGTCTCTATGGGGCTCTAGGGGGTCTCTATGGGACTCTATGTGGTCTCTATGGGGCTCTAGGGGGTCTCTATGGGGATCTAAGGGGTCTCTATGGGGATCTAAGGGTCTCTATGGGGGTCTATGGGGTCTCTATGGGGGTCTATGGGGTCTCTATGGGGGTCTATGGGGTCTCTATGGGGGTCTATGGGGTCTCTATGGGGATCAAAGGGGTCTCTATGTGGGTCTATGGGGTCTCTATGTGGGTCTATGGGGTCTCTATGGGGATCAGTGGGGTCTCTATGGGGGTCTATGTGGTCTCTATGGGGGTCTATGGGGTCTCTATGGGGATCTAAGGGGTCTCTATGGGGTCTATGGGGTCTCTATGGGGATCTAAGGGGTCTCTATGGTTTCTATGGGGTCTCTATGGGGGTCTTTGGGGTCTCTATGGGGGTCTATGGGGTCTCTATTGGGGTCTGTGGGTCTCTATGGGGATCTAAGGGGTCTCTATGGGGGTCTATGGGGTCTCTATGGGGATCTAAGGGGTCTCTATGGGGGTCTATGGGGTGTCTATGGGGGTCTGTGGGGTCTCTATGGGGATCTAAGGGGTCTCTATGGGGTTTATGGGGTCTCTATGGGGATCTAAGGGGTCTCTATGGGGGTCTATGGGGTCTCTATGGGGGTCTATGGGGTCTATGGGTCTCTATCGGGGGTCTATGGGGTCTCTATGGGGATCTAAGGGGTCTCTATGGGGGTCTATGGGGTGTCTATGGGGGTCTATGGGGTCTCTATGGGGATCTAAGGGGTCTCTATGGGGGTCCATGGGGTCTCTATGGGGGTCTATGGGGTCTCTTTGGGGGTCTATTGGGTCTCTATGGGAATCCAAGTGGTCTCTATGGGTGTCTATGGGGTCTCTATGGGGGTCTATGGGGTCTCTATGGGGTCTATGGGTGTCTATGGGGATCTATGGAGTCTCTATCGGGATCTAAGTGGTCTCTATGGGGGTCTATGGGGTCTCTATGGGGATCTAAGGGGTCTCTCTGGGTCTATGGGGTCTCTATGGGGATCTAAGGGGTCTCTATGGGGGTCTATGGGGTCTCTATGGGGATCTAAGGGGTCTCTATGCGGGTCTATGGGGTCTCTATGGGAGTCTATGGGGTCTCTGTGGGGATCTGTGGGGTCTCTGTGGGGATCTATGGGGTCTCTGGGGGTCTATGGGGTCTCTATGGGGATCTAAGCGGTCTCTATGGGGGTCTGTGGGGTCTCTATGGGGGTCTATGGGGTCTCTATGGGGATCTAAGGGGTCTCTATGGGTTCTATGGGGTCTCTATGGGGGTCTATGGGGTCTCTATTGGGATCTAAGGGGTCTCTAAGGCGATCTAAGGGGTCTCTATGGGGATCTATGGGGTCTCTATGGGGAACAAAGGGATCTCTATGGGGGTCTATGTTTTCTGTATGGGGGTCAATGGGGTCTCCATGGGGGTCAATGGGGTTTCTATAAGGGTCTATGGGGTCTCAATGGGGAACAAAGGGGTCTCTATGGGGGTCTATGGGGTCTCTATGGGGGTCTGTGGGGTCTCTATGTGGGTCTATTGGGTCTCTATGGGGATCTAAGGGGTCTCTATGGGGATCTAATGGGTCTCTATGGGGGTCTATGGGGTCTCTATGGGGGTCTATGGAGTCCCTATGGGGATCCAAGGGGTCTCTATGGGGCTCTAAGGGGTCTCTATGAAGGTCTATGTGGTCTCAATTGGGGTCTTTGGGTCTCTATGGGGATCCAAGGGGTCTCTATGGGGTCTATGGGGTCTCTGTGGGGGTCTATGGTGTCTCTATGGGGATCTAAGGGGTCTTTATGGGGGTCTATGGGGTCTCTATGGGGTCTATGGAGTCCCTATGGGGGTCTATGGGGTCTCTATGGGGATCTAAGGGGTCTCTATGGGGGTCTATGGGGTCTCTATGGGGATCTATGGGGTCTCTATGGGGGTCTTTGGGGTCTCTATGGGGATTAATGGGGTCTCTATGGGGGTCCATGGGGTCTCTATGGGGATCTAAGGGGTCTCTATGTGGGTCTATGGGGTCTCTATGGGGGTCTATGGGGTCTCTATGGGGATCTAAGGGGTCTCTATGGGGGTCTGTGGGGTCTCTATGGGGGTCTGTGGGGTCTCTATGGGGGTCTATGGGGTCTCTATGGGGATCTAAGGGGTCTCTATGGAGATCTAAGGTGTCTCTATGAAGGTCTATGCGGTCTCTATGGGGGTCTATGGGGTCTCTATGGGGGTCTATGGGGTCTCTATGGGGGTCTATGGGGATCTATGGGGCTCTAAGGGGTCTCTACGGGGGTCTATGGGGTCTCTATGGGGGTCTATGTGGTCTCTATGGGGGTCTAAGGGGTCTCTATGGGGGTCTAAGGGGTCTCTATAGGGATCTAAGGGGTCTCGATGGGGGTCTATGGGGTCTCTATGGGGGTCTATGGGGTCTCTATGGGGGTCTATGGGGTCTCTATGGGGGTATAAGGGGTCTCTATGGGCTTCTATGGGGTCTCGATGGGGGTCTAAGGGGTCTCTATGGGGATCTAAGGGGTCTCTGTGGGGGTGTATGGGGTCTCTATGGGGATCTATGGGGTCTCTATGGGGGTCTATGGGGTCTCTATGGGGATCTAAGGGGTCTCTGTGGGGGTCTATGGGGTCTCTATGGGGGTCTATGGGGTCTCTTTAGGGATCTATGGGGTATTTATGGGGATCTATGGGGTCTCTATCGGGGTCTATGGGGTCTCTGTGGGGATCTGTGGGGTCTCTATGGGGGTCTATGGGGTCTCTGTGGGGGTCTATGGGATCTCTATGGGGATCTAAGGGGTATCAATGGGTGTCTATGGGGTCTCAATGGGGATCTATGGGGTCTCTATTGGGGTCTATGGGTCTCTATGGGGATCTAAGGGGTCTCTGTGGGGGTCTATGGGGTCTCTATGGGGGTCTATGTGGTTTTTATGGGGATCTAAGTGGTCTCTATTTGGGTCTATGGTGTCTCTATGGGGGTCTATGGGGTCTCTTTGGGGATCTAAGGGGTCTCTATGGGGATCTAAGGGGTCTCTATGGGGGTTTATGGGGTCTCTATCGGGATCTAAGGGGTCTCTATGGGGATCTAAGGGGTCTCTATGGGGGTCTATGGGGTCTCTATGGGGATCTAACTGGTCTCTATGGGGGTCTATGGGGTCTCTGTGGGGATCTGTGGGGTCTCTATGGGGGTCTATGGGGTCTCTATGGGGGTCTATGGGGTCTCTATGGAAGTCTTGGGGTCTCTATGGGGGTCTATGGTGTCTCTATGGGGATCTATGGGGCTCTAAGGGGTCTCTCGGGGTCTATGGGGTCTCTATGGGGATCTAAGGGGTCTCTATGTGGGTCTATGGGGTCTCTATGGGGATCTAAGGGGTCTCTATCGGGGTCTATGGGGTCTCTATGGGGATCTAAAAGGTCTATATGGGGGTCTATGGGGTCTCTATGTGGTTCTATGGGGTCTCTATGGGGGTATATGGGGTCTCTATGGGAGTCTATGGAGTCTCTATGGGGATCTAAGGGGTCTCTATGGGGATCTAAGGGGTCTCTATGGGGGTCTATGGTGTCTCTATGGGGATCTAAGCGGTCTCTATGGGTGTCTATGGGGTTTCTATGGGTGTCTATGGGGTCTCTATGGGTGTCTATGAGGTCTCTATGGGGCTCTAGGGGGTCTCTATGAGACTCTATGTGGTCTCTATGGGGATCTAAGGGGTCTCTATGGGGGTCTGTGGGGTCTCTATGGGGGTCTATGGAGTCCATATGGGGGTCTATGGGGTCTCTATGGGGGTATATGGGGTCTCTACGGGGGTCTATGGGGTCTCTATTGGGATCTAAGGGGTCTCTTGGTGTCTATGGGGTCTCTATGGGGGTCTATGGGGTCTCTATGGGGATCAAAGGGGTCTCTATGTGGGTCTATGGGGTCTCTATGTGGGTCTATGGGGTCTCTATGGGGATCAGTGGGGTCTCTATGGGGGTCTATGTGGTCTCTATGGGGGTCTATGGGGTCTCTATGGGGATCTAAGGGGTCTCTATGGGGGTCTATGGGGTCTCTATGGGGATCTAAGGGGTCTCTATGGTTTCTATGGGGTCTCTATGGGGGTCTTTGGGGTCTCTATGGGGGTCTATGGGGTCTCTATTGGGGTCTGTGGGTCTCTATGGGGATCTAAGGGGTCTCAATGGGGGTCTATGGGGTCTCTATGGGGATCTAAGGGGTCTCTATGGGGGTCTATGGGGTGTCTATGGGGGTTTATGGGGTCTCTATGGGGATCTAAGGGGTCTCTATGAGGTTTATTGTGTCTCTATGGGGATCTAAGGGGTCTCTATGGGGGTCTATGGGGTCTCTATGGGGGTCTATGGGGTCTATGGGTCTCTATCGGGGGTCTATGGGGTCTCTATGGGGATCTAAGGGGTCTCTATGGGGGTCTATGGGGTGTCTATGGGGGTCTATGGGGTCTCTATGGGGATCTAAGGGGTCTCTATGGGGGTCCATGGGTTCTCTATGGGGGTCTATGGGGTCTCTATGGGGATCTGTGGGGTCTCTATGGGGGTCTATTGGGTCTGTATGGGAATCCAAGTGGTCTCTATGGGGGTCTATGGGGTCTCTATGGGGGTCTATGGGGTCTCTATGGGGTCTATGGGGTCTCTATGGGGATCTATGGAGTCTCTATCGGGATCTAAGTGGTCTCTATGGGGGTCTATGGGGTCTCTATGGGGATCTAAGGGGTCTCTCTGGGTCTATGGGGTCTCTATGGGGATCTAAGGGGTCTCTATGGGGGTCTATGGGGTCTCTATGGGGATCTAAGGGGTCTCTATGCGGGTCTATGGGGTCTCTATGGGAGTCTATGGGGTCTCTGTGGGGATCTGTGGGGTCTCTGTGGGGATCTAAGGGGTCTCTGGGGGTCTATGGGGTCTCTATGGGGATCTAAGTGGTCTCTATGGGGATCTAAGGGTTTTCTGGGGGTCTATGGGGTCTCAATGGGGATCTAAAGGGTTTCTATGGGGACCTATGGGGTCTCTATGGGGGTCTATGGGGTCTCTATGGGGATCTAAGGGGTCTCTATGGGGGTCTATGGAGTCACTATGGGGATCTATGGGGTCTCTATGGGGATCTATGGGGTCTCTATGGGGATCTAAGGGGTCTCTATGGGGGTCTATGGAGTCACTATGGGGATCTGTGGGGTCTCTGTGGGGATCTAAGGGTTTTCTGGGGGTCTATGGGGTCTCAATGGGGATCTAAAGGGTTTCTATGGGGGTCTGTGGGGTCTCTATGGGGGTCTGTGGGGTCTCTATGGGGGTCTATGGGGTCTCTATGGGGATCTAAGGGGTCTCTATGGGTTCTATGGGGTCTTTATGGGGGTCTATGGGGTCTCTATGGGGGTCTCTATGGGGTCTCTAAGGCGATCTAAGGGGTCTCTATGGGGATCTATGGGGTCTCTATGGGGAACAAAGGGATCTCTATGGGGGTCTATGTTTTCTGTATGGGGGTCAATGGGGTCTCCATGGGGGTCAATGGGGTTTCTATAAGGGTCTATGGGGTCTCAATGGGGAACAAAGGGGTCTCTATGGGGGTCTATGGGGTCTCTATGGGGGTCTGTGGGGTCTCTTTGTGGGTCTATTGGGTCTCTATGGGGATCTAATGGGTCTCTATGGGGATCTAATGGGTCTCTATGGGGGTCTATGGGGTCTCTATGGGGGTCTATGGAGTCCCTATGGGGATCCAAGGGGTCTCTATGGGGCTCTAAGGGGTCTCTATGAAGGTCTATGTGGTCTCAATTGGGGTCTATGGGTCTCTATGGGGAACCAAGGTGTCTCTATGGGGGTCTATGGGGTCTCTGTGGGGGTCTATGGCGTCTCTATGGGGATCTAAGGGGTCTTTATGGGGGTCTATGGGGTCTCTATGGGGTCTATGGAGTCCCTATGGGGGTCTATGGGGTCTCTATGGGGATCTAAGGGGTCTCTATGGGGATCTAAGGCGTCTCTATGGGGGTCTATGTGGTCTCTATGGGGGTCTTTGGGGTCTCTATGGGGATCTATGGGGTCTCTATGGGGGTCCATGGGGTCTCTATGGGGATCTAAGGGGTCTCTATGTGGGTCTATGGGGTCTCTATGGGGGTCTGTGGGGTCTCTATGGGGGTCTGTGGGGTCTCTATGGGGATCTAAGGGGTCTCTATGGGGGTCTATGGGGTATCTATGGGGATCTAAGGGGTTTCTATGCGGGTCTATGGGGTCTCTATGGGGGTCTGTGGGGTCTCTATGGGGGTCTGTGGGGTCTCTATGGGGGTCTATGGGGTCTCTATGGGGATCTAAGGCATCTCTATGGGGGTCTATGTGGTCTCTATGGGGGTCTTTGGGGTCTCTATGGGGATCTAAGGGGTCTCTATGGGGGTCTATGGGGTCTCTATGGGGATCTAAGGGGTCTCTATGCGGGTCTATGGGGTCTCTATGGGGGTCTGTGGGGTCTCTATGGGGGTCTGTGGGGTCTCTATGGGGGTCTATGGGGTCTCTATGGGGATCTATGGGGTCTCTATGGAGATCTAAGGTGTCTCTATGAAGGTCTATGCGGTCTCTATGGGGGTCTATGGGGTCTCTATGGGGACTATGGGGTCTGTTCGGGGGTCTATGGGGTCTCTATGGGGATCTAAGGGGTCTCTATGGGGGTCTATGGGGTCTCTATGGGGGTCTATGGGGATCTATGGGGCTCTAAGGGGTCTCTACGGGGGTCTATGGGGTCTCTATGGGGGTCTATGTGGTCTCTATGGGTTCTATGGGGTCTCTATGGGGATCTAAGGGGTCTCTATGGGGGTCTATGGGGTCTCTATGGGGGTCTATGGGGTCTATGGGTCTCTATCGGGGGTCTATGGGGTCTCTATGGGGATCTAAGGGGTCTCTATGGGGGTCTATGGGGTGTCTATGGGGGTCTATGGGGTCTCTATTGGGATCTAAGGGGTCTCTTGGTGTCTATGGGGTCTCTATGGGGGTCTATGGGGTCTCTATGTGGGTCTATGGGGTCTCTATGGGGATCAGTGGGGTCTCTATGGGGGTGTATGTGGTCTCTATGGGGGTCTATGGGGTCTCTATGGGGATCTAAGGGGTCTCTATGGGGTCTATGGGGTCTCTATGGGGATCTAAGGGGTCTCTATGGTTTCTATGGGGTCTCTATGGGGGTCTTTGGGGTCTCTATGGGGGTCTATGGGGTCTCTATTGGGGTCTGTGGGTCTCTATGGGGATCTAAGGAGTGTCTATGGGGGTCTGTGGGGTCTCTATGGGGGTCTATGGGGTCTCTATGGAAGTCTTGGGGTCTCTATGGGGATCTAAGCGGTCTTTATGGGGGTCTATGGGGTCTCTATGGGGGTCTATGGGGTCTCTATGGGGATCTAAGGGGTCTCTATGGGGGTCTATGGGGTCTCTATGGGTGTCTATGGGGTCTCTATGGGGGTCTATGGGGTCTCAATGGGGATCTAAGGCGTCTCTATGGGGGTCTATGGGGTCTCTATGGGGGTCTATGGGGTCTCTGTGGGGATCTATGGGGTCTCTCTGGGGGTCTATGGGGTCTCAGTGGGGATCTAAGGGGTCTCTATGGGGGTCTATGGGGTCTCTATGGGTGTCTATGGGGTCTCTATGGGGGTCTATGGGGTCTCTATGGGGATCTAAGGGGTCTCTATGGGGGTCTATGGGGTCTCTATGGGGGTCTATGGGGTCTCTATGGGGGTCTATGGGGTCTCTGTGGGGATCTATGGGGTCTCTCTGGGGGTCTATGGGGTCTCAGTGGGGATCTAAGGGGTCTCTATTGGGTCTCTATGGGGTCCCTATGGGGGTCTTGGGGTCTGTATGGGATCTAAGTGGTCTCTATGGGGGTCTATGGGGTCTCTGTGGGGGTCTATGGGGTCTCTATGGGGATCTAAGTGGTCTCTATGGGGGTATATGGGGTCTCTATGGGAGTCTATGGAGTCTCTATGGGGATCTAAGCGGTCTCTATGGGTGTCTATGGGGTTTCTATGGGTGTCTATGGGGTCTCTATGGGGCTCTAGGGGGTCTCTATGGGACTCTATGTGGTCTCTATGGGGATCTAAGGGGTCTCTATGGGGGTCTATGGGGTCTCTATGGAAGTCTTGGGGTCTCTATGGGGATCTAAGCGGTCTCTATGGGGGTCTATGGGGTCTCTATGGGGGTCTATGGGGTCTCTATGGGGATCTAAGGGGTCTCTATGGGGGTCTATGGGGTCTCTATGGGTGTCTATGGGGTCTCTATGGGGGTCTATGGGGTCTCAATGGGGATCTAAGGCGTCTCTATGGGGGTCTATGGGGTCTCTGTGGGGGTCTATGGGGTCTCTGTGGGGATCTATGGGGTCTCTCTGGGGGTCTATGGGGTCTCAGTGGGGATCTAATGGGTCTCTATTGGGTCTCTATGGGGTCCCTATGGGGGTCTTGGGGTCTGTATGGGATCTAAGTGGTCTCTATGGTGGTCTATGGGGTCTCTGTGGGGGTCTATGGGGTCTCTATGGGGATCTAAGGGGTCTCTATCGGGGTCTATGGGGTCTCTATGGGGATCTATGGGGTCTCTATGGGGGTCTATGGGGTCTCTATGTGGTTCTATGGGGTCTCTATGGGGGTATATGGGGTCTCTATGGGAGTCTATGGAGTCTCTATGGGGATCTAAGGGGTCTCTATGGGGATCTAAGGGGTCTCTATGGGGGTCTATGGGGTCTCTCTGGGGGTCTATGGTGTCTCTATGGGGATCTAAGCGGTCTCTATGGGTGTCTATGGGGTTTCTATGGGTGTCTATGGGGTCTCTATGGGGCTCTAGGGGGTCTCTATGGGACTCTATGTGGTCTCTATGGGGATCTAAGGGGTCTCTATGGGGGTCTATGGGGTCTCTATGGGGGTCTATGGAGTCCATATGGGGGTCTATGGGGTCTCTATGGGGGTCTATGGGGTCTCTACGGGGGTCTATGGGGTCTCTATTGGGATCTAAGGGGTCTCTTGGTGTCTATGGGGTCTCTATGGGGGTCTATGGGGTCTCTATGGGGATCAAAGGGGTCTCTATGTGGGTCTATGGGGTCTCTATGTGGGTCTATGGGGTCTCTATGGGGATCAGTGGGGTCTCTATGGGGGTCTGTGTGGTTACTATGGGGGTCTATGGGGTCTCTATGGGGATCTAAGGGGTCTCTATGGGGTCTATGGGGTCTCTATGGGGATCTAAGGGGTCTCTATGGTTTCTATGGGGTCTCTATGGGGGTCTTTGGGGTCTCTATGGGGGTCTATGGGGTCTCTATTGGGGTCTGTGGGTCTCTATGGGGATCTAAGGGGTCTCTATGGGGGTCTATGGGGTCTCTATGGGGATCTAAGGGGTCTCTATGGGGGTCTATGGGGTGTCTATGGGGGTCTGTGGGGTCTCTATGGGGATCTAAAGGGTCTCTATGGGGTTTATGGGGTCTCTAGTGGATCTAAGGGGTCTCTATGGGTTCTAGGGGGTCTCTATGGGGATCTAAGGGGTCTCTATGGGGGTCTATGGGGTCTCTATGGGGGTCTATGGGGTCTATGGGTCTCTATCGGGGGTCTATGGGGTCTCTATGGGGATCTAAGGGGTCTCTATGGGGGTCTATGGGGTGTCTATGGGGGTCTATGGGGTCTCTATTGGGATCTAAGGGGTCTCTTGGTGTCTATGGGGTCTCTATGGGGGTCTATGGGGTCTCTATGGGGATCAAAGGGGTCTCTATGTGGGTCTATGGGGTCTCTATGTGGGTCTATGGGGTCTCTATGGGGATCAGTGGGGTCTCTATGGGGATCTAAGGGGTCTCTATGGGGTCTATGGGGTCTCTATGGGGATCTAAGGGGTCTCTATGGTTTCTATGGGGTCTCTATGGGGGTCTTTGGGGTCTCTATGGGGGTCTATGGGGTCTCTATTGGGGTCTGTGGGTCTCTATGGGGATCTAAGGGGTCTCTATGGGGGTCTATGGGGTCTCTATGGGGGTCTATGGGGTCTCTATGGGGGTCTTTGGGGTCTCTATGGGGGTCTATGGTGTCTCTATGGGGATCTATGGGGTCTCTATGGGGATCTAAGGGGTCTCTATCGGGGTCTATGGTGTCTCTATGGGGATCTAAAAGGTCTATATGGGGGTCTATGGGGTCTCTATGTGGTTCTATGGGGTCTCTATGGGGGTATATGGGGTCTCTATGGGAGTCTATGGAGTCTCTATGGGGATCTAAGGGGTCTCTATGGGGATCTAAGGGGTCTCTATGGGGGTCTATGGGTTCTCTCTGGGGGTCTATGGTGTCTCTATGGGGATCTAAGCGGTCTCTATGGGTGTCTATGGGGTTTCTATGGGTGTCTATGGGGTCTCTATGGGGCTCTAGGGGGTCTCTATGGGACTCTATGTGGTCTCTATGGGGATCTAAGGGTCTCTATGGGGGTCTATGGGGTCTCTATGGGGGTCTATGGAGTCCATATGGGGGTCTATGGGGTCTCTATGGGGGTCTATGGGGTCTCTATGGGGGTCTATGGGGTCTCTATGGGGATCAAAGGGGTCTCTATGTGGGTCTATGGGGTCTCTATGTGGGTCTATGGGGTCTCTATGGGGATCAGTGGGGTCTCTATGGGGGTCTATGTGGTCTCTATGGGGGTCTATGGGGTCTCTATGGGGATCTAAGGGGTCTCTATGGGGTCTATGGGGTCTCTATGGGGATCTAAGGGGTCTCTATGGTTTCTATGGGGTCTCTATGGGGGTCTTTGGGGTCTCTATGGGGGTCTATGGGGTCTCTATTGGGGTCTGTGGGTCTCTATGGGGATCTAAGGGGTCTCTATGGGGGTCTATGGGGTCTCTATGGGGATCTAAGGGGTCTCTATGGGGGTCTATGGGGTGTCTATGGGGGTCTGTGGGGTCTCTATGGGGATCTAAGGGGTCTCTATGGGGTTTATGGGGTCTCTATGGGGATCTAAGGGGTCTCTATGGGGGTCTATGGGGTCTCTATGGGGGTCTATGGGGTCTATGGGTCTCTATCGGGGGTCTATGGGGTCTCTATGGGGATCTAAGGGGTCTCTATGGGGGTCTATGGGGTGTCTATGGGGGTCTATGGGGTCTCTATGGGGATCTAAGGGGTCTCTATGGGGGTCTATGGGGTCTCTATGGGGGTCTATGGGGTCTCTATGGGGATCTATGGGGTCTCTTTGGGGGTCTATTGGGTCTCTATGGGAATCCAAGTGGTCTCTATGGGTGTCTATGGGGTCTCTATGGGGGTCTATGGGGTCTCTATGGGGTCTATGGGTGTCTATGGGGATCTATGGAGTCTCTATCGGGATCTAAGTGGTCTCTATGGGGGTCTATGGGGTCTCTATGGGGATCTAAGGGGTCTCTCTGGGTCTATGGGGTCTCTATGGGGATCTAAGGGGTCTCTATGGGGGTCTATGGGGTCTCTATGGGGATCTAAGGGGTCTCTATGCGGGTCTATGGGGTCTCTATGGGAGTCTATGGGGTCTCTGTGGGGATCTGTGGGGTCTCTGTGGGGATCTATGGGGTCTCTGGGGGTCTATGGGGTCTCTATGGGGATCTAAGCGGTCTCTATGGGGGTCTGTGGGGTCTCTATGGGGGTCTATGGGGTCTCTATGGGGATCTAATGGGTCTCTATGGGTTCTATGGGGTCTCTATGGGGGTCTATGGGGTCTCTATTGGGATCTAAGGGGTCTCTAAGGCGATCTAAGGGGTCTCTATGGGGATCTATGGGGTCTCTATGGGGAACAAAGGGATCTCTATGGGGGTCTATGTTTTCTGTATGGGGGTCAATGGGGTCTCCATGGGGGTCAATGGGGTTTCTATAAGGGTCTATGGGGTCTCAATGGGGAACAAAGGGGTCTCTATGGGGGTCTATGGGGTCTCTATGGGGGTCTGTGGGGTCTCTATGTGGGTCTATTGGGTCTCTATGGGGATCTAAGGGGTCTCTATGGGGATCTAATGGGTCTCTATGGGGGTCTATGGGGTCTCTATGGGGGTCTATGGAGTCCCTATGGGGATCCAAGGGGTCTCTATGGGGCTCTAAGGGGTCTCTATGAAGGTCTATGTGGTCTCAATTGGGGTCTTTGGGTCTCTATGGGGATCCAAGGGGTCTCTATGGGGGTCTATGGGGTCTCTGTGGGGGTCTATGGTGTCTCTATGGGGATCTAAGGGGTCTTTATGGGGGTCTATGGGGTCTCTATGGGGTCTATGGAGTCCCTATGGGGGTCTATGGGGTCTCTATGGGGATCTATGGGGTCTCTATGGGGGTCTTTGGGGTCTCTATGGGGATCTATGGGGTCTCTATGGGGGTCCATGGGGTCTCTATGGGGATCTAAGGGGTCTCTATGTGGGTCTATGGGGTCTCTATGGGGGTCTATGGGGTCTCTATGGGGATCTAAGGGGTCTCTATGGGGGTCTGTGGGGTCTCTATGGGGGTCTGTGGGGTCTCTATGGGGGTCTATGGGGTCTCTATGGGGATCTAAGGGGTCTCTATGGAGATCTAAGGTGTCTCTATGAAGGTCTATGCGGTCTCTATGGGGGTCTATGGGGTCTCTATGGGGACTATGGTGTCTGTTCGGGGGTCTATGGGGTCTCTATGGGGGTCTATGGGGTCTCTATGGGGGTCTATGGGGTCTCTATGGGGGTCTATGGGGATCTATGGGGCTCTAAGGGGTCTCTACGGGGGTCTATGGGGTCTCTATGGGGGTCTATGTGGTCTCTATGGGGGTCTAAGGGGTCTCTATGGGGGTCTAAGGGGTCTCTATAGGGATCTAAGGGGTCTCGATGGGGGTCTATGGGGTCTCTATGGGGGTCTATGGGGTCTCTATGGGGGTCTATGGGGTCTCTATGGGGGTATAAGGGGTCTCTATGGGCTTCTATGGGGTCTCGATGGGGGTCTAAGGGGTCTCTATGGGGATCTAAGGGGTCTCTGTGGGGGTGTATGGAGTCTCTATGGGGATCTATGGGGTCTCTATGGGGGTCTATGGGGTCTCTATGGGGATCTAAGGGGTCTCTATGGGGGTCTATGGGGTCTCTATGGGGATCTAAGGGGTCTCTGTGGGGGTCTATGGGGTCTCTATGGGGGTCTATGGGGTCTCTTTAGGGATCTATGGGGTATTTATGGGGATCTATGGGGTCTCTATCGGGGTCTATGGGGTCTCTGTGGGGATCTGTGGGGTCTCTATGGGGGTCTATGGGGTCTCTGTGGGGGTCTATGGGATCTCTATGGGGATCTAAGGGGTATCAATGGGTGTCTATGGGGTCTCAATGGGGATCTATGGGGTCTCTATTGGGGTCTATGGGTCTCTATGGGGATCTAAGGGGTCTCTGTGGGGGTCTATGGGGTCTCTATGGGGGTCTATGGGGTCTCTTTAGGGATCTAAGGGGTCTCTATGGGGGTCTATGTGGTTTTTATGGGGATCTAAGTGGTCTCTATTTGGGTCTATGGTGTCTCTATGGGGGTCTATGGGGTCTCTTTGGGGATCTAAGGGGTCTCTATGGGGATCTAAGGGGTCTCTATGGGGTCTATGGGGTCTCTATGGGGGTTTATGGGGTCTCTATCGGGATCTAAGGGGTCTCTATGGGGATCTAAGGGGTCTCTATGGGGGTCTATGGGGTCTCTATGGGGATCTAACTGGTCTCTATGGGGGTCTATGGGGTCTCTGTGGGGATCTGTGGGGTCTCTATGGGGGTCTATGGGGTCTGTATGGGGGTCTATGGGGTCTCTATGGAAGTCTTGGGGTCTCTATGGGGGTCTATGGTGTCTCTATGGGGATCTATGGGGTCTCTATGGGGATCTAAGGAGTGTCTATGGGGGTCTGTGGGGTCTCTATGGGGGTCTATGGGGTCTCTATGGAAGTCTTGGGGTCTCTATGGGGATCTAAGCGGTCTCTATGGGGGTCTATGGGGTCTCTATGGGGGTCTATGGGGTCTCTATGGGGATCTAAGGGGTCTCTATGGGGGTCTATGGGGTCTCTATGGTGTCTATGGGGTCTCTATGGGGGTCTATGGGGTCTCAATGGGGATCTAAGGCGTCTCTATGGGGGTCTATGGGGTCTCTATGGGGGTCTATGGGGTCTCTGTGGGGATCTATGGGGTCTCTCTGGGGGTCTATGGGGTCTCAGTGGGGATCTATGGGGTCTCTATGGGGTCTCTATGGGGTCCCTATGGGGGTCTTGGGGTCTGTATGGGATCTAAGAGGTCTCTATGGGGGTCTATGGGGTCTCTGTGGGGGTGTATGGGGTCTCTATTGGGGTCTATGTGGTCTCTATGGGGGTGTATGTGGTCTCTATGGGGATCTAAGGGGTCTCTATGGGGGTGTATGGGGTCTCTATGGGGATCTAAGGGGTCTTTATGGGTGTCTATGGGGTCTCTATGGGGGTCTATGGGATCTAATATATGGATCTAATCTAATATACGGATCTAAAATATGGATCTAATATAAAAATATTATACAGAATATTATAAATATAATTATATCATATATAATTATATTAATATTTCATATATAATTATATAATTATATAATAATTACATATATCATGTAATTACATATATATAATATACTAAAATATAAAAAATAATATATTAAATATTTTAAAATATAATATATAATATATTATTATTATGTAATTTATGTTTATTTATTAAACATATATTATTATATGTTATATTATGAATTTATTATTTATATTGTATTGATCCATATATTAAATATTAGATATATTATTGTATAAATAATAATAAATACATATTTCATATATATATAAAATTAAAAAATAAAAATATTTTATTTATATAAAATAAATATCTATATAAACATATATTTATATATTATATAAATAAAAATAAATATATTATCATATATAAGTAATAAAAATATTTATTATTATATTTAGCAATATAATATAATATTATTAAATAATATATTATTAGATATTATTTAAAATATTATATAATTATATAATTTATGATATTATATTATTATATGTTATATGTATAATAATATAATATCATAATATAATATCATAATACAATATTATATATTATAATAATAAATTATAGTAATATTATAATATTATATTATAATATATATTATATAATTATAGTAATAATTACTATATTATTATATATATAATATGCTATATGTTGTATATAATAAATGAAAAATATATATAATACAATTATATATTATCATCCTATATATAACTATGGTGACTGTTCTTTGGTGTAGCATATGGCATTTTTATTTTTATTTTTATTTTTATTTTTATTTTTATTTTCATTTTCATTTTCATTTTCATTTTCATTTTTATCTTTATCTTTATCTTTATCTTTATCTTTATCTTTATCTTTATCTTTATCTTTATCTTTATTTTTATTTTTATTTTTATTTATTTTATTTTTTTTATTTTTATTTTTTTCATTCTTATTTTTATTTTCATTTTCATTTGTATTTTTATTTTTATTTATTTTTATTTTTATTTTTTCCATTTTCAAAATCATTCATATCAGATAAGAACCAAGAGGTAAACCTTGGTTACCATAGTACACATTCATCATTTATCTGCTGTCATCATCATCCTCTGCTGTTTATGCTTTAAAAGAGACAGAAAACCCTCTAGAAAATATTTGTTTTTATTTTAGCACTAATAGACTTAAATCTTCAGCATTTCCGTATATACGTAGGGTTTAACTGTCTTTAGCTTTCTAAAAGTCAGGAATCTACTGTAACGTATTCAGCTCAGTTTGTAGGGAATAGAAAGAGGGAGTCAAAATAAAAGGTGATTCCTCTGCAATCCTACCTGTCCTAAGCTGCTGCATTAGAATGAATAGCGTGATGTCTGCCTATTTCCACTGTGTAGCGGGTGATTATAGAAATCACCTACATACGTAGGTGCTGAACCTTAGGACAACTGCACTTAGGTGAGAAAATCTCATTCACCAAACCATGAATGTATATACTAAAGTGTAAACCCTCTTCAGTATTGAGCCTTAATTATAAAGTAATTAGAATTAACTAGATTCAATGTACTACTGATAATACTCAGTCCAAAATCAGCCTGCCAAAAAATGGACTTTCCTTCTTTTACAGGCATAAAGCTCTGCTCAAAAAAAGTAACAAATGGCATAAATAAAACAAAACATGACAAACGAAAAACCCAGATCCTTAGAATTAAAGAAAATAAATACTCAAACTTAAAAATATCTATCAAAATATTTGCTTTTGCCTGCGTTAAGAGAGGGAGGTACCAGAAAAGGATGTTTCAAGTATCTCTAGTCATTTTTTTTTCCAGAGCACAATTTCTGGCCTTCTGATTTCTTTTTTTCCTCTTTGGAAACATGTAACATAAGGGTACACGAGAGCAATTATTCATTACACATGAAACAGTATTTGCTTTATTTCAGAGTTCCACAGCCCAAATGCAGCTGTAATTTGCATCGTTTACAATATTGCTGTAAGCTGACTTGGGGCATCTGTCTACATTATGGCCAGGCCAGGTGAAAGATAAGTAGGAAAAATGAAAATCTTCCAACACAATTGATTTCCACCAAATAGCACTGTCTCTGGCTGTTACAACAATTAGTTTATCAATTTAATGTTGATTATGCCTTGACCTGTAAGTAACAGGGAACCAACACAAAAGAATAAGCTGGCACTGTAGCCACAAAAGCATTAATACGTGTATTTTCTATAAGTTATTTTCATGTGTATTAGGTAAAAATCTGGTTTTACTGCAGTGCCCTTTAATCACTCAAGTACACCAAGAAAGTAAAAAGTATACTGTATAAATAAATGATTGCTTTTTAATTATTCTATTAAAATTAATTTTTTTTATTATTATTATTTTATTTTTCTAAGAAAGCTACTTAATGAGCTCGGAGAAGTTTATAGAGGAACACAGCAGTCCCAAGACAGAGAGGAATTCATTGCCATAGAGATGGGAGCATCAGAAGTGAGTTGCTGAGATTCGCTTGATGTCTTAGAAGGTTGTTTATAAATGGTTGACCTACATTAGCTAGAAATTTAGCTAAAAACCTCGTGCATATTGCTTTTTTATCTTCTTTTTGTGTGGGTTATGCGCTATATTCTAGAGTGAAATTCATTTTCTTTGATTAAAGCAGCGCTATGCATGTCAAAAAAACAGAGTTTCAAGCATCTCGTTTCAATAGAATAGGTGATACAATATGATTCTGCCAGCAGGTTAAATAGTACAATCACTTAACCTGTTCAGGGAAAAATTAATAAGTTGAAGTGTTATTAATATAATTCTGTCTGAGCACGTCGAAGTATTATGTTGTACAATTGTGTACGATTTCTTAGCATACAATAAAAACTTTTGTTTTTCCTGGAGAACACGGAGCCCTCTTCCTGTGTACTGATGCATTAGTTTAATGATAGTGAACTGATATCTCCCCTTCTTGTTTGCAGTTTTGTAGATTAACATGGAAGAAGGAAAAGTAACCTCCCAGTTCCTGCCTGGCGATAAGAAAATAGGCAATTCATAACTGACATAGAGAATGTGGTGAAAACGTGGTGGATTTGGAACAGTAACCCTGAATAAATATCCATGTTTAGAGAATGCATACTTTGTTATGTACAGTGATTAAACTATTATTCAGCTGCCATACACCTTTTTTCTGTAAAGTGTTGAAATGATGAAAAGGGCTTAGACGTTCATAACACCTAGTGTCACCCACAGTTCATCCAAATAATGTATTTATATGTTGAATTAACCTTCAGGTTTTGGAATATAAATGCTCTGTTTGATAAGATGCATAATCATGGGATCATAAAATGACTTGGGTTGGAAGGGACCTCAAAGATCATCAGGTTCCATATATATATTTTTTCCAGGACTTACATGTCTTGACTTAAGCAATTTAGAACTTAGAGGAAATAAAAGTCTTCTCTGATAGCAAAGGACGAAAACTTAAATACTGACTAAGTCCTGCTTTCTAAACCCTATGTACTGCTTTCTAGATCCAAGCACTGGCATGTAAAAATGAGATCAAATTGAAAACACAAGTGGATTTGTAGTGATGACCTCAGTATGACAGGAATGCATTGTTGAGTTTTCTGGTTTGGGGAACAAATGTTACTAAGAAGCCATTTCTCTTTAAAAAAACTGTAAGCATAAGACATCAACTTAGGAAATTCTCACGCTGTTATTTAATCAGAAGTATAAAGAACCAAAACAAATGCTATTTTGGGCCAGTGAGCTTTCTGTTCTAAGCTACTGCCAAGGACATATTTTTGTCTGCTAAGTCAGTATGCTGGTGTGGAACCTATTGTTTTAGATGAACAAGTTATTTCTGGAAAAAAATAATCATTTTCAGTCAAAGGATTTTGTTTTTGTTTTTTTTTTTTCCTCAAAGAAAAACAATGTGTTAGATTATTATTGCTATTTTTTTATTTTTTTTTATCCAGACATGTCAAAGCTGGCAGGCAGAAGCAGCACAATGCTTGATGAAGGCAATAGAATACAAGACTTCCTTTTCTATGTGCTTAAAACACACTTGGACACAAAGATTATGCCTAGAACTGCAAGGTTGCCACTCATGTTTTCATATTTCATAGATGCGTTGTCGGACTTTATATATTATTCATATTCATATAAAATTTATGATCAGAAATACTTTCTCCCCTTTCTTTTCCTCTTTCCTCCTTGAGTATTTTGCGCTGGATGTGGAGCTATGTAAACTCCCTCTGGCGGTTAACTGCAAACCCAGATCACTCAAGGATTGCTGCATTTCTAGGTTGATAACATAGCTATGCTGGTGAATATGTGCCAAAACTTACCATAAAATTAATTTAACTGGAGTCTGCCTTCACACTCCTTCATAAAGTGGTTGTCGAATTCAATCACAAAAGCCATGGATCCATGCACCAAAAAAGTATCATAAAAACTTGTTAGGCAGATGAAATGAGCTCTGTGCACTGTCCATCCAAAAGGATAAGAAAACACTAAAAATCAAAGAAAAAAGAAGTTACATGTGATATTGAAACATGGCAATCAGCTGGATCAAAACTATTGTGAACCACTGGCTGGCAGCCCTAAATACTTCGCTGTGCTTAGGAAAATAAAATATTTCACTTCATATTTTTGAGTAATTATTGTAATCTGCGTTTTAAAAGACATATCCCCTTCCTTATAAAGCCATCTGAAGCCACTGGGGAGGTGGCTACTAGTTGCTATCACATCTCTCGTGACAAGGAGTGAAATAGTCTTATCAAAACCAGGCAATATTTCTGGACTATTAACAGAAGCATTTTATGTAAGAATGAAAAAAAATAATAGTTTTTGGTTTTGTTTTTTTTTTCTACACAGCTCAGACTGCAGATCAATAGTTGTGTGTCTTTAGTACGCAATGGTCTAAGTAGTGTCTGTCTAAAAGGGCCTTCCTCAAATCAGGGAGAGACTTGGGCCCCTTTTTTTAGGTCACGGGATGGGACCTCTCACCTCTGGATCTACACAGCTCCTGTAGGATAACTCCTTTTGCTCAGTTTTAGACTGTAGCCATAAAGGCACAAAAAAAGCAGAGGATTCATTCACTGCATTGAAGATATCTATGTTTTATGGATATGTGAAGACTATTGAGAGGTGCAGAATTCAACTCATTTTTTCTTGCCTCACATTTTTCTTGAGAAAGGTGACTGGTGCATTAAGTTTGTAAAACTTGTTATTTTTGGCATCTGCTACCACTGAATGGTACCAGGGAGTCTGGATGTGTTGCTTTTTTCCTTCATCCACACTTCACATATTTTTTTCCAGCTTTATTTATATCTGAAAAAGAAGCCACGGGGGAATTTTTAAACGGGAAGCATCCAACACAAACAAGTGTTCCAATTCATGTGTAGCAAGATAGTAATCCTAAAACATGAACCAAAAGCACCGAGATCATTCTGTCACAATATAAATCCTGTATACAGTATTTTCTTAAGGGCTCTTTGAAAAAAAGAAAAAGATCTCGTTTCTCACATTTGTTCAACCTGATCAGTTATTTTTGTCAGCTGTGTGTCTGCCTGTGATAACTTTTTGCTTTATCGTGGGGTTGTAGGAGGTGGAGCTGGAATAGATCTCAAGAAATCTCTCGTTCATCCCACCGCCTAATGCTCATCTGTCTCCTGCCTGACAAAATGCATAGGTCCATTTTTAGAACATGAGCTATTTTTCTTCTCATTCTGATCTTTGGAAAAACTGAGATGAAAATTTCATGGTAGAAAAAATAGTATTTCGGGCCTAAATAAAATGTGGTAAAATATGTCCTGCCCATCTTTCAGTACGTTGCTCTGTTGACTGATTTTGTTTTTCTTTTCTTCCTTGGGCTACTTTACAGCTTTCTCTCCCTTCCTTCCTTCCTTCCTTCCTTCCTTCCTTCCTTCCTTCCTTCCTTCCTTCCTTCCTTCCTTCCTTCCTTCCTTCCTTCCTTCCTTCCTTCCTTCCTTCCTTCCTTCCTTCCTTCCTTCCTTCCTTCCTTCCTTCCTTCCTTCCTTCCTTCCTTCCTTCCTTCCTTCCTTCCTTCCTTCCTTCCTTCCTTCCTTCCTTCCTTCCTTCCTTCCTTCCTTCCTTCCTTCCTTCCTTCCTTCCTTCCTTCCTTCCTTCCTTCCTTCCTTCCTTCCTCCTTCCTTTCTTTCTCTCTCTCTCTCTTTCTCTCTCTCTCTCTCTCTTTCTCTCTCTCTCTCTTTCTCTCTCTCTCTCTTTCTCTCTCTCTTTCTCTTTCTCTCTCTCTTTCTCTCTCTCTCTCTCTCTCTTTCTCTCTTTCTCTCTTTCTCTCTCTTTCTCTCTCTCTCTCTCTCTATCCCTCTCTCCCTCCCTTCCTCCCTTCCTCCCTTTCCTCCCTTCCTCCCTTCCTCCCTTCCTCCCTTTAATTTTATACCCTATATACAAAAAGAAAAAGAATTTAAGTAATTAAGAAGCATGCTGTATTTCTCAGCATCTAACAGCAAAGATTTGTTTTTGCTTGGAAACAGGGAAGAAGAGAACACTTTGAGCATGCATAGTAACATCCAGTTGTCTGGATAATGCCCACCCATTTCAGTGAGTACCCTGGGAAACCCCAAAGAGTACTGGGTCTTACCCAGGCAGCCATTTGTTTTGATGTAGGCAAGAATGGTGAGTTTTGATAACAAGAACACCAAGAATTACAAGTAAGAAAGTGTGGAGACGATAGAAAAAGAGGAATTGAAAGTAACCTTGGTATGTCCTTACTATAAACACTCATTATAATTCTGATAATGTGCAGGGGCTCCTATAACTCCTTGGAGATGTATTTTGGAGGTACTAGCAATCTTTGATGCTAGGAGAGATACTCAACAGCATCCATCTCCAAAGGATGTGCTAAAGCAGAGATGATGGTGAAGAAGACAGGAGCCCAAGGTTATGAGGGCATGAACATCTTCTTATCTTACCTGCTTTTATCTTCTGTAACATTAACCGTGAGTCTCAGAACATTCTGCCAGGTGTTTTTTAATCAAAAATAATTCTAAAACCTAAATTCTTCTTTAGTCATTGATGATAAAAGCACTCCAGAGGTGAACGTTTTGCTTCTATTTCATTTTTAAGGGAAAAGACTTGGACTGAGTATTGCGCTGTCAAATTTGTTGTCCTCAAACCAAGAGAAAAAGGCAAGAAAGGAAGAAAGGAAGAAATAATAGCGAGCACTCTGAATACTAACCAGTAGAACTAAGGCGTAAGTTTAACAGTTGATATGAAACAAGGGTTTATTTGCCACAGGACTACCGCTAGACCTGCTGATGAGTACGCTGACCATGCTTTCTTATTCTGAGCAGCACGACTTTCTGCAGGTAAGCTCATTAGGTAAATAAATTATGTTTGCGCACTCATAGTGTATATTTCATAAGAAGAGATCTTTGAACTCCCCTATTTGTATGATGTACCGTGTATTACAAAATGCAGAGCGTAAATGGTTGCTTATGGCACCTGGCATGAAAGCAGCACATTTGTCACGTCAAGAGATGGTCACCTGCCAAAAGTTGCCCACAACTTTTTATCTGTTTATGTGTCAATAATATGTTAATCCTGGTTGTCTACGGGTAAATGAAATACGCCAAGTTTCCAAGGTGTATCCAATGGACACTGGGGAGCATCCAAAAGATCGTTATGTTCATGCATATTCATGCACCCTAGTCTGCACAGTTGTGCTATACCCGGTGATGTTTGCTGTGAAAGAAAATAACCTGTTAAAACTCAGCAAATCCATCTGTTGCCTTAAATTGCCCGGATGTTTTTGATATGGGCAGAACATTCCAGTAGTGAGAATCTCTGATACCTTTAATATGGTCCCAAAGAAATACCTGAAAAACAAACCTCCAAATTACTTTCTTGGATGTCTAAATTGTTGGTGTCAGGGTGCAATGGGCAAGGACAAGTGTTATTTCTACCTGCTGCTGGATGAATCCTTGTCACCCTTTCTGCCCTGGCGGGCACATCCAAGATCAGTAAGACAGGGTCTGTGTGTTATCTGGAAATCACCAAGATACTGGACTGTGTTTTGGTTTCACAGCAAGTAGTTGAGACAGGTCAGTATAAACACCTGCACTGTATGTGAGCTGCTGACTTCTGAAGAGGAATTTCTCCTAATTGGTCTGTGTAAAGGTAGTTAATATAAGGGGGGAAAAAAAGCATGTGTTGGTTGGAGAGTGGATAAGAACCTCCATCTGACCCAAAAGTGTCTTGTCCGTGACAAAGAAAAGTGAAATAAATTGCAAGGTCACTGCACTCTGCTTGTCTCAGACTGTCTTTCACGTTCAATAAATGATGTGCGATTACAGTAAGCAGCAAGCTTTTAGGGAGTGTATTTTGGCAAGGCCTCTCCCCTCTTTCCTCAATGATGGTACCATGGCGTTGTGCCATGGTATCCTTCTATCCTCCTACCTGTCAAAATACTTCAATCTGAGAGCAGCTACTGACTGTGGAGTAAACCTTGTGTTACACAGCTGTGTCTGGACCGTGTCTTGCAGTAGCGAAGTCACTGGGCAGAGGCCATGGCCCCTGACATCCACAAGGACTATACTGATACCAGTGGGAGTTTCCTCTCCGTACCATAAAGAGATGTTTTTTTGAGCTAACAGGCTATTTTATCTAGGTCTGTTTGAGCAGCACAGAGCAAAGTGATTGTCTCCCGCATCTATTTTTCTCTTTTTCGCTCTCCAAAATGTCTCTGTCAGGATGTGGATTTTATTTTTTTTATATACAAGAGTTGTATTTTTTTCTCATTGCTTTCCCACAGAAGCTCTGCGTTTGAATTTGTTTCTTTTATGTGTAGCATAAGCACAAGACGGATTTTGTTCCTTCCCCCCACGGAACATCTCTTGTTAAAAATGAGTGATGCTTGTTTACCCCTTCTTTTGTACTTTGAACAGATATCAAATCCTATGCTTTGAAAATATATATATATATAGTAGGGGATCATGGATTCATCATCATTCATCAAACACTTTGATGTGCCTGCCCTGCGAACCTGGAGCACAGATACATTTGTCTGCTTGCAGTGAGTTGTAATTAGACTTCTGGCGAGCTAGAGAAGGTTTACTTGCAATGCTGCAACACCGCAGAGCTAAACTGGCTTGTTGCACTTTATGGCATTCACTGGATAATAATAATATCATCAAATAACTTACTAGTATTTTGCAATGCAATTGAATGCTTGAGCCCATGTCATCAGCTGGGAGCCCACTGCTTTAGGCGCTTACAAGCACTGTGTTTTGGCTGTCAAAAAAGGTCTTACAGTCTAATTGATCATTGCTGAGTTAGATGTGGCTTTTTTTGAGCCAATTTAACTTCCCACACAACTTTATATCTTTTAGCTTCACAACTGTGTCCCAGAACACAAGCAGCATTTAAGGCAACCCCATTTCATTTCTCCTTTACAGTGGGTGTCTTTATTGGCTCCGCTGCCAAGGGAGATGGATTTCCAAAGGCAGACTTTGTCCATCTATAAGAGGATGGCTCCAGTAAACACTGGTGTCAGCCTCTGGCTGGCTCATAGCACATGAGAATGGCCACTGTTTGTGGACACAACCTTTGCCAACTTCTGTCTTGATTCCTAAGCATTATGAATGACTGCTATAGCTTCAAGGAATACTGGAAGAGAAGACTGTTGAATGGCTGGCCCAAAGCAGGAAGGCAAAAAGACCTTAGTTGTGCCATCTAGCATAAATAAGACTTCTGTAGACTCTAACCAGGAAGATAAAATCCTATTTTGATTGGTAAAGCCTTCGCATTTAAAAATTGATTGCGTATATTTGTAATGCAGCTGGTATTTGTTCCAATATATCAAGCAGCAAAACCTAGAAGAGCTTCAAAGCTCTACCTATACATACTATCCTTTATATATTGTTATCTATACCTTTTCCCCACTTATTCTAACATGGATGAATTCATTTATTTATTTGGAACTGCTTTATACAAGCTGAAGGACAGCTTTCACGCATACAGAACTTCACATGAGAAAGCTTGCAA
The DNA here is from genome assembly GCF_054131305.1 of Coturnix japonica. Lineage (NCBI taxonomy): Eukaryota > Metazoa > Chordata > Aves > Galliformes > Phasianidae > Coturnix > Coturnix japonica. The sequence continues at coordinate 645,737 of NC_140702.1, forward strand.
ATGTTTTTGTACTGGATCATTCTACTTGCTCATATTGCCATATCCCCAGGAGATCGAGTAGCCAGTGGTACTTTAAATAAATCTTCTATGTCACGAAGGTGGTAGCTTAGACATTTCGGTGAGTGCGCTCCACTTCTATTATTATTATCTTGCTTCAGCAGTCCCAGAGAAATCTTTGTACATTCAGGAAGGAATATTAAATAGCCTTTGCCAAATAGAAAATTGAATCAATTTGCTCCACAGTTAATTAAAGGTTTTTCATTTCTTCAGTGTAGTTTATTGTTTCTCAGAATATCCTTATATTAGCAGCATAGGAATGAAGTCTTGCGGTGGTGTGTATGCCGTTAAGGTCCTGGTTTGGGTTAGAACATGAAGTATGACACAGATGTGAATAATAGGGATATATTTTTCATAGGATATTTGGTTTTTACTATTCCCGTGAGCCTAACTACTGGTTTGAAAGGGAAGGTAGAAAGCTGTACAGAGATAAAACATCTCTTCTGTATTAACAAGTACAAAAACGCAGTGCTAGAACCACAGGTACACGGTCTGATTTCTGAATGTGTCTTGTATACACATTGAAAGCTTAGATTTTTGTATGTTTCCTGGGCAAGATTATGCTGTGTGATAAGATTCAGATTGCTTAAGATCTAAACGTGTGACACTTTGCTGGGCATTTCTAGATTTTATTTTTGGAAGATTTACTACACTCAGATCTTTGAGGTACCAACCGATCTTAAAAAGAAAGATAAGACTTTGAGACCAGATGTGAAAACTGTGAAGGCCTTCTGCATGGCCTACTAAAAACCTGTAAACATAATCTAACCATTTCATTATTACAATTGTAAGTGAAATCAGGTATTCATGGGAGTGGAACACCAGAAAACTGTTCTATCTCATGGTTTTTAACTTAAAATCTAACAGTCCTAAGGTTCTTCCTATCCCCAAACTTCTGAGATATTAACCTAAATTATTGCCTCCTTCTTTCCCAAAAGTCTTTCAGTATCTCTTTTTCAGAGATACGTTGTCCTCTTCAGACTCATCTGCACAACACAGTGACATCCCAGTTTATCTACACTAACCTCATAGCACTGATAGCAATAACTGCCATTGCAGCAGCAATTTTAGCGTGTGCTATCAGGAAAGAAACTCTCCAGGGACACTTAATTAAATTAGAAGCAGTATACTAGGATGTTATACAATTGCACTTTCTTAGGCAGACATATCTTTAATTTCCCATCAAAATCACCAAGAAGGTTAGGAACACAAATCTTTATTGACTGCCAGTAAAATTTGTTATACTAACTCAGTGAGGCACTTCATAAGTCTTCCTCTAACTTATCTCTGCAGCACATACATGTAATAAATATTGCTCTTCTATCTGTCTATCTATCAATCAGTCAACAACTGGGGCTGCTTGTGCTAGTGCCAAACTAATGATATACTAACAGTTCTTTCCAGCAGAACAAAATGTGCTTCAGCTTTTTAAAAAGTAATAGTTCCTCTCCTGCTCTGAATTTGATAAATAGTTAAAACATTCCCATAGAAAATATCCTAACTACATCTGTGTGAATAGGATGTGTTAATTTGTGTGCTAATTTTTCTTGTTATGAACATTTGCGACGGCTCTTAAAGCATGAGCTGAAAACACGTATTATTAAACTCTATTATAAAAGTTACTGCTGTTCGAAGGTCCCAAGATGTTGAGTGGCATTCCTGTAGGAATCCTCTGTTGCCAAGTAAATGGGACACAGAAGGCATTTCAATTCTTCAATAAGAAATAAAATCCAGGTATAGCGCATACAGTACAGACAAGCAAGATAACTCTTAGAGGAGCTTGCAAGTAACATTTTAAACTACATCCCTGGAATAAATAGTATTTTGCTTTCCATTTCAGAGATAGCTGCTTTGAGAGCTGGCGGTTTTGTCTAGAATGTGCAGAAAAATCAATCTGAATTAACTTTTAAAATGGATCGGCTAAACCGCATTAAGTGTCTGCATAGCCAACTCTCATTTAGAATGTATTCATTTACTTGGCAAGTAAATCTAGTTATATCTCACAGAGAATCACACACTGAATGGATGAGGGTGGGAACTCTGGAGATGGTTGAGTCCAGTCTCATGCTACAGAACAAGCTTAGTAGAAAGCAGGGTGTACGTGCATGGCAGGTGGACCTGATCCTTTCAATTTAGTTGTGGAAATGAAATGAAGTGTCAGAGAGGTTTTCCTTGGTTTGACTATATGATGTTTTCCCCAGCTTCTTCTTTTTTGAGCAGTTTATCAAATGAAAATGCTCTGCAATCTTTTAATTTAGAATGTGCATCTCAAGGTAGAGGAACTTTCACGTGCTCCAGGGCAAACTGTAATGAAAATTCTGGGTTTAACAATATCATCTTAATGGCAGAATACTTATTTTATACTGCACAACTGTATTTAAGCCGTGGACTCTCTATTATGATAATTTATGGTTATCATTTTGGCCGCTCCAAGCAGCAATGTCTGGGCTTAGTTGCCTTCTCCACTCAGGATGAAAAATGAAGTTTAAAAGAATGTTCATTACCTTCACGACATGTGTTGACTGCACTGATTCTTCATCTGCCAGACTGCATATGCTGGCTTCTGTCTCATCTGGAGACCCTTGGAACTAAAAGTAATTGATCAAATTAATTCTAATATAATCCCACACAGACTGTGCTACCACTGCAGCTTGTTAACCTTATATGCAAACAGTTTATTTAAACTACCTGGATGACATCATAAAAACTACCTCCAATACATCAAAAAGACCATGAAATGAAAGCCTGTTTCAACATATTTTCCAAGATACAATTTGGTTTTTGCTACCTTCTTTTTCTTTTTTTTTCTTCCTAAAAGATAAAGACTGGAACCTCTAGCCCCTCCGAATTAATTTCAATTTAGTTGACCATATCTCTCAAATTACTGGGATTTTTGCCACTCTTGAAAAGAAAAAACAAACCTTCTGTCATGAGATCCAGCACAGTGACTCTATAGACAGTACAGAGTCGCACATGAGTGATCCCAGTAGCAATCTTCTGAAACATGCTCCACATTTTCTTTCTTCCTGATGATTCTAATTCCACCATTTTGTGGATTTCTGTCATTCTGTATGGACTCCAATGAGCCTGCAGCCTCCCCATGGCAGCCACCAGTTTTGGTTACACAAAAAGGTAAAGCTGTCAAAGCAAAACACATCATTTGGTATAAAAGTAACTATTCGTAAAGCAAATTATGTGCCCAGGGTACGTTAAACATCAGAAAGTGATTCCCACATCAAAATAGGAGTGAGGACTGGTCCTGACCTATAGTTACAAGTGTTCCCCTTCTGCTTCAGAATCCCTTTCAAAACTAGAGAAAATACAGTGAAAGTGAATAAAAGACAATCTCAGCTTCATGAATTTATCACTTAAGCCCAAGCACTTAGCTATGATGATGTCGTATTTATATTAAATCACTCTGTAAATTGTAAAAAGCTGAAGACAGTAGTAAAGCTCTATAAAGATCAGTATCAACACCATGAAAATAAAAAAGAATAAGTATTTCTCGATCATTTTTTCTTATTGCCAGAGCTTGGCTCCTTAGTAGCCAAGAGCCATTAGACCATCTGATGCTGACTACCTCAAGGAAGATATTTAATACTTATTAAACATGGCTTCTGAGTGGAATGGATGAAGAGTCTCATGAGAGAACTCCTGAAAGGACAATACATTGTCATCATGTCTTGTGATTATTATGCTACTTAATAATCAAAAATGTCCTCTTTAGGTCAATGGGACTGGTCCTCGTAGGCTTTCATGACAGCTTCATAAATTCTCTTGGTTCTAACCTAGCAGGCAGTTTTCCCAAAACACCTCAGTTTCAGTAGAAAGGATGTAAGACTTATTAAAGTCTATTTCTTCCACAGTCACTCTGTGCTATGTATTATATTCTGTATTCTTGTTAGGGATAATTGGCAACTTTTCAGCAAAAATGTTTTCTGAAAGCGTATTGAGATGTGAACTTTTTACAAAAGCACTGTTTTCTCAGATCTAGAATAAATCTTGCAGTGAAAATGAGAGATGTAATTCTGAAATTATGCTGTTTTTCTCAGACATAGGAGCCCTAAGTTCAAGTCCCAGCTATAGATCAGTTTTCCTGCAATAAACGAGGAAGTTAGTTCTACCATTCGGACAATGTGAAAGATTTTATTATTCTGGTTAAAGGGAACAAAACAAGCAAACAAACAAAACAAAACAAAGAAGAAACCCTGATTTATTCAGAAAAGTAAAAAACAAAAAACAGAAAAGGAAACTGGCTTGTTTCTGAAGACATCCATCCAAACAGCTGCTAAGAAAACACAGATATCTGGCAAAAACTGTATACACCGTGTTCCAGCCAATCTTGAGGGATATCAGGATCTGAAATGTGAAATATGGCAGTTGTTTTTTAGCTGACATTAAGCACATATTAACCATGGCAAGATGTGGCTACATTTCATGTCTTAAAATTCCCCGAAGCAAAACAGAGTGCTGGAAATCCGATCTATTTTCTATTTTCTGGTTGTATCATCTTAAGTATTGAAAAATTATTACATTTCTCATGGGCTTTCTACAAATATGGAGTAGCCCATATTATATATGATATATAATATATATATATATATTAGACCGTTAAGCAGGGACAAATTCCCAAAGATAAGAAAATGGAAATCGAATCATTGGCAGGTAATGTAGTTTTCCTTCTCCAAATCTCCCAGTAAACTCCAACATCTATTTACCTAGTTTTCAGCTGGGCACGCGCACAGGATGGCCAGGTTCCCTGCTTGCACAGTCTTATTTGATTTCTTTCCACACAGCACATAACTCTATGTTAGCCTTTCGTAAACAGTTCATGGTATGAACAGGCACTAACTGCTTATAGCTAGTGATGCTTTAACGCCATGTATGTGGACAAATTCCTCTTGCTCTTATAAATTATGTACTTAAGTTGAAAGTAAAACTAATTCCAACACAAATTATTACTGTAATAAAAAAGCAAAAGGAGGTTGTTCCTTTGGGCTCACCTTCAAGTTCTTCATAGATTAATCAAGAAAAACATTGACAAGAACTGCAAGAAACAAACAGATAAGACGTATTTATTTATTTCCCTTTAGAAAACAGGAGCGCTATGGACGTACTATTTATAAGAGTGCCACTGGTTTATGCACCACTGCAGCTAATAACTTATGCCAGGTATTAAAACTGTCACATTCCTTTGACTTAGAATAGAATTGAAGAATTTACTGCCAGAGACCCAAATCTGACCTAGCAATTTAAAAGCACAACAGAGATATAAATCCAATTATTCTCTGTCCAAACACTGGCACACATACCTTGTATCTGAGAGGCATCTGAACACGTCGTATTTAATAATCATACTGAAGTGACTGCAAAAATGAGAGCATGAGGATTATTAAACACTCATTTGTTGAAGAGAGTTCACTCCTGGAAAGAGACCATCAGCCAAATTTCCTTGATAATGTTAGTAAGTCTTTTCAAAGGAGAATAAATTTGGTCCACTCGCCCCCACGTCTCATGTTTATAAAAACACCTGTTTGTTTCGCGCTCATTCAAAATCAGTCTTCATCTTCACAGATATCTTTGTGGCAGCAGTGATATTAACATTGCATTTTTAAGATTCAAAGGATTCCTTCCAGTTTTAGGAAGATTTTTTAAGCCATGCCAAGCAGAACTGCGCAGTTAATAAAGATGGAAGCACAACTCCGAAAATCTCTCTTTTTTTTCTTTCATAAAGAGAACAGAAAACCTTATTTTCTGTGTTATTCAAGGCATTGTGAGCTTCAGGTTGTCTCTGATGTTGTAAAAGAGTGAGAACCAACATCTTCTCTTGAAGACACCACCTCCAGAGGGTGGAAAATTCTCCTGTGTAGAGATGCAGTGAAATGAGAGGGCTGAGAGTCAGCAGCAAGGTAGGACCTGCCACAGTAGGCACTATGGAGATGTGATGACCACTGGGACCCTGAGTTTAAAGGAGTGGGACCACAGACCCCTCATCTCCCCATGGGTCCAGCACTGCCTGGTCAAGCTGTTTGTGGGGCAGTGGGGGAAGCAGAAGGGAGCTGCTCTTCACCTGGATTTGGGATGGGACCCCAGGAGGGGATGGAGCCTGAAGCCTTCAGTGTATTTCAGTTGGTTTTAGTTTCCATTTCTGTGATGTATAAATGTGCATATCTAATCTCCCAGGATGTCTGCACATTTTCCCCAGCAGCTAGGTGTTGGCGGGGCCACATGGTGAAAATCTTCCTGATATATGTCCAAATGGGGAATAAAACCTAGAAAGAGAATGAGCCCTTCAGGTTTCAGACACAAACCTATAATCCTCTGCTTGAGTCAGTGGCCACCTGTGCATGGTGTAAATCTATGCAGGGACAGCTTTTAGGTCATGCGAAAGCAGAAAAAGGTTAGGAGATGAAATATCCAATTGGACTGGCAAGGAATAGGGAAGGAGAGCTGATGCAGCAGCCCATGGCAGCCACAAAGCAGTGAGCAATGGAGAAGGGTTCCATTGTGAGATGGCAAATTTTGTCTGATGCAACAGCTGCACACTTAGAAATAACGGGGAAATTTCTTGGTCATGAAAAGAGGAATCTTAACATCCTATTTTCTTCTTATTGTTGATATGATCCTTGTTACAGTGGTCCCAGAAAGGAGCATGTGAATAGCTCACGCGTTAAGAAAAGTGATGTGCTTCTCTAAATTGGCAAGGCTAATGAGAAATAATAACAATAAATTAATTTATGAAAACATCTGACATCAGAAGGCAGGAATAGGAGGGAATGCTGCTGTCAGTCTGGTGTGATAAAGCCCAAGCCAGTAGAGCTGTGCTTAATCATTTTGATTCACTAACAGAGCTGGGCTTGGGAGAGAAACAGGTTTAGATGATGAATATTAAGTAAGTTAAGAAAAGGCTGATGACTGCGTGATAAACTTTCATTTGTTAGTGTACTGGAAACATACTGATAATGAAAACAAGTAGAAAGGACTCCATTGCATGCCACTTAATTCAAACTCTGTATACCAGCTTTGTTTTACCTTTGCTTTTGAGCTGCTAGAGTGAACCATTTTCTACTATAGATTGTTTTCTGCATATGGGAACATGAAGAAACAGCAGCAGATTGAAGGGATCTCTTTGGAATTCAACTTTCTTTGAAAATGCATATTAACAGTGTTGCTAGGAGTAGTGGTGGTGTGCATACACAGTCTGCTAGCACACATACCCAAATGGCTTGAGGGGCAGTAAGCGTACTCTATGTGTGCCCTTCAGTCTAGAAATAGCATGGAGATAGGTGATGCAGGAACAAACACTGAGAGACAGCCAGATGGCAAGGAGGTCTCAGTCCAGTCTCTTGCAGCATTAAAGGATAATGGACTGAGAGTGAGGACATAAGGTGTCAGACAGCAAGTTATCATCTCTGTCATCTCATGTCAATACCATATGGTGAAGGCAGCAATGATTTACAAAGTGCATGTGTGAATACACATCCATTATTAAGTAGTTGTTTCCTGCATAACACTATACATGGTCTATCACAAAAGAACAAACAGATTCAGCTAAAAACTCAAAAAGCATTTTCCTTTCCTTTCCTTTCCTTTCCTTTCCTTTCCTTTCCTTTCCTTTCCTTTCCTTTCCTTTCCTTTCCTTTCCTTTCCTTTCCTTTCCTTTCCTTTCCTTTCCTTTCCTTTCCTTTCCTTTCCTTTCCTTCCCTTCCTTTCCTTCCCTTCCCTTCCCTTCCCTTCCCTTCCCTTCCCTTCCCTTCCCTTCCCTTCCCTTCCCTTCCCTTCCCTTCCCTTCCCTTCCCTTCCCTTCCCTTCCCTTCCCTTCCCTTCCCTTCCCTTCCCTTCCCTTCCCTTCCCTTCCCTTCCCTTCCCTTCCCTTCCCTTCCCTTCCCTTCCCTTCCCTTCCCTTCCCTTCCCTTCCCTTCCCTTCCCTTCCCTTCCCTTCCCTTCCCTTCCCTTCCCTTCCCTTCCCTTCCCTTCCCTTCCCTTCCCTTCCCTTCCCTTCCCTTCCCTTCCCTTCCCTTCCCTTCCCTTCCCTTCCCTTCCCTTCCCTTCCCTTCCCTTCCCTTCCCTTCCCTTCCCTTCCCTTCCCTTCCCTTCCCTTCCCTTCCCTTCCCTTCCCTTCCCTTCCCTTCCCTTCCCTTCCCTTCCCTTCCCTTCCCTTCCCTTCCCTTCCCTTCCCTTCCCTTCCCTTCCCTTCCCTTCCCTTCCCTTCCCTTCCCTTCCCTTCCCTTCCCTTCCCTTCCCTTCCCTTCCCTTCCCTTCCCTTCCCTTCCCTTCCCTTCCCTTCCCTTCCCTTCCCTTCCCTTCCCTTCCCTTCCCTTCCCTTCCCTTCCCTTCCCTTCCCTTCCCTTCCCTTCCCTTCCCTTCCCTTCCCTTCCCTTCCCTTCCCTTCCCTTCCCTTCCCTTCCTTTCCTTCCTTCCCTTCCCCTTCCCCTTCCCCTTCCCCTTCCCCTTCCCCTTCCCCTTCCCCTTCCCCTTCCCCTTCCCCTTCCCCTTCCCCTTCCCCTTCCCCTTCCCCTTCCCCTTCCCCTTCCCCTTCCCCTTCCCCTTCCCCTTCCCCTTCCCCTTCCCCTTCCCCTTCCCCTTCCCCTTCCCCTTCCCCTTCCCCTTCCTACCCAAATTGTCTCAGCTTTAGGGAAATCACAGGAAAGGCAGACTACCTATAACAAGGTGCTTCACTACCAAAGAAAAATATCACCCACTAAGGTGAGGGTCTGGACTTGGATCAAGTCTATGCCACGGGCAGGTAGCAATAGAGGAAAAACCTGCTGTGAAGTCATTCGTTTTTGTGATTCTTTAACAATTTGCAGAAGAAATGTCACATAATAGAAGTCTTACTTCTGTATTTTTGTTTCCAGCTTGATATTTCAAGAAACGAATTTCTCTGAATGTTCTGGATGCTTGGTTTCTAGGAACAGGTGGTGTTTGGCAGACGACTGGGTTTGATAAAACATTCCACAATGTCTCCAGCTAATCTCTGTTCCACATACACAAAACTGTGTTGAAGTTTACACACACTGACAGACCTGACCATAATGCGTGTGTATTACATAGGAAAGTACATTTTCCACCTAGAAGCCTTTTGATACTCTGTTGGAGTGTGCAGATAGTCTTTCAGTCATCACATTCTAGCTGTCAGTCATGAGTAATCCAAAGTTCAAGATGATGGCACGCAGAAAAACGTTTGCCCTACAAAGTTATATGTAAAAGTTAGAAGGGGTAACAGAGAACTCTGTGATGTCAATCTGAAATGTCACTCCCGTGGTATCCCGAAGCATTAACCAGGATCTTTAGAAAGGCCAGGAGAAATAAGACAGTTCTACGTTTCCATCCCTACATCAGTTGAATTTCTGCTAATTTATTAAATGGGCTCAGCTTAGACCAAGTTACAAAGAACAACTCACGGCAGTTGAAATAAACTTTCCTTAATGACCCAAATAGTTGGCTTCACATGATCTGCCTTGTTGTGATTGGTCCCAGCATTGTTCTACCTGCTGACCTGCGTGACGCCAAGCAATTTTAGCCGCTTACTGTGACAGATAATTGTGCTCCTATGCCAGAAGATGTTTCCCGCGTGCTCGAATACTTTGCCGTGTAACCAGCATGCGTTGTTAAGAAAGCAAATTGCTCTCAAGACTTTTATTTATTTCTCTTTATATTTAATGCAGGAAACAGGAATCTGTTTTGCTCTTCTTGTTAGATACAAATATTACAGATTACTTGAAGGGAGGTGGTGAGAGACCAAGTTTATTTTATCTACTTTTGTCGCAAACTGAAAGCGCAGGAAGATCCAGGAGTCATTTGTGCTACATCACTCGATTGAGATGGGGAGCTACTGTTCCCTAATGTACCTACCACAATGCAGATACTAATGGCAAATAACAAATATGTAGATGGAAATGGTGTTCAAACTGAAAGGCTGCTGAATACTCTGGGACAACAATCTGGAATCCCTCTTCCCCAGCAAACTTAATGCATCCTTCTACTAGGCAATATGATGTTACCACAGCTAGGGACTCACCTAATTCCCCTAGATATAGTTCTAACTGGTTCTCAATATGAAAGAGACCACTCCTCCTAAAATTAGTGACAAAAAAATACCAGAATGTCTTAAGAGAAGAGGATTTTTAAATGTTTTATGCTGAGGAGATAAAAACCAGCAGACAGTGGGATGGACAATCATGCAAGAATAATATTACCTCTGTGTGTATTGTGAGGTAACTGGGGAATGAAGGATGCAATTCTGTTTATTTACATTCGTTTTCAGTTTGAGAGACAGCCCAAGAAGTAAAATAAAATGAGGCTCTACTCAAGTACCTGCTACATTTCCCCTTAAATTGAATTTCTCATTTTATCAGGAAGCAATACTTGCTCTGATGTTAGACAGGCAGCTAAAAGGTCAGCAAGTTCCCTTGGTTGCCTTTTGTCAAGGGTTTTTGACTTGTCTGTGAATAAAGATCCCCCAGGAGGAAGGCAGACCTGAATTTCCTGTCATCTTGAAGACAGCAATGAATTTGAAAATGTTACAAAAAGCATAAGGGACTTAAAGCACACCTTCAAATGCACTGCTAATGCCAATAGTTTCCCATGTAAACATGCACACAGAGTTGTTTTGGATTTGTTCTGTCAACTTTTTTTGTTGTGAAACAAATTGTTATACAGCTGCCCACCCTGAATACTGAATGAATCAGAGGGTTTTCCATTACTGAGCTCTACCTAATCGGGTCTGCAATCTGTTTGGGTTAGCAGTAGAGCTGGGACGCTCTTAGCGCAGTGTATGCAAAACCCCTTTTCCTGCGGCTATCCTGCCCTGTCCCACACAGATATTTGATTAAAGTCAAATAATATTAGATTTGTGACTTTTCTGATTCTTTTCTAAAGCTTAATGTAGCTCCAAAGAACATTCACTTATTGCTTCTTGATTTGAGCTGTCTGATAATTGTCAAACCACTGCGGCTCATACTTCTGCTCGTATATTTTTGGTTACAAATAAAATGCAAAGCTCAACACAAGTTACCAGGACTCCCAGAAGGGGAAAAATAAGCAAAAGTATGTAAAAGCCACTAAAGTAATTTGGTTTAATTAAATAAGGCCTAACATTTTTATTTCCCTGATGGATGCATTAGTTGAATCAATAAGAAGTGTGTAAAGAATAAGGGCGGAAGAGTAGAAATCTAATCACAAAGTCTTCTTTCCATTATTGTACTGAACAACTGAAAATGGTTCATCTGTTAACATACTCAATTAAAAATCCTAAGTACATATTTCATGAGGCTCTACAAAGGCAGCAAATCCTAAAAGCCTTTTGACTTGTAATGATCATTTACTGAAGACTACTCCTGGTAATGATCTGTGAATCAGCTACAGTCTTTGTGGGGGCTTTAAGGTCCCCTCCAATACAAGACATTCTATGACCCTGTGATTTTATCATTCTGTCTCCAAATATATCCAGTATTTGTCAAATTTTTAAAACTTTTTTTTTTTTCCCATGAAGATATTGAACCTTTCTAATCATAAATATTCCACTTTCAGTCTCTTCTGAGCTTTTGTCTAATCTGTAGAAGAAATCTGCAGTTACCTTGCACCAAATTAAACTGAGTCATTCTTCTGAAGCTGAGGGAGTTGCAGCAACACTCAGCACTGAGGAATCTATCTGCAAATGGCTGAAAATTTAACTTCAGTTTAATATGAATTACATTGTTTTGGCATGAAGAGGCATGGAAATAGATCAGGAGGAGAAAAGCAGGCAGCTTAATTGTGTGTTTTGTCGTTCTCAGTCAAAGCAGAGAGCACAGTCTCATACCAGATATTATTTTTTATTAACCTACAAGGCAGCCCGTAGCAGTAAATGGACAAGAGTCAATGCCTTGAAGAAGACAAACACAGTTTACTGTTGCCACACAGATCTCTCTCTATTACTTTTCCTTGAGTTGTAATGTTTGGATACATCTTGATAGCATCTCCCCCATGTAAGCTAAAGATTGCACAAGATCAGGGTATTTTTCAGAGTCACATTTTTGTCTCCCAGCAAAACGTTGATACAATCAAGACTGGCTCGATTACAAGCAATCACAAATTTTCTAAAGTCATGTTTGGTATTAGCACAATAAATCTATCACCTGAACAGATAAAATCATACAAAAGATAAGATCTTATATTTTATTTGTTTACAAAACCGCCAAGATGATCTTCAAGACCTTATTTCGCTGTGTCCATGTAGACATGGCTGATATAAATGCTAAATAAGGTTACAGTTTTGTTCTGCCTTCCCCAAAATGCATCATACCGTTCCTTTGTTAGGAGGAGTTGGCATGACTTTGTTTTATCCTGACTATTTCCAGGCAGGGGCTGGAGATTGTTTTAGACATACAGAAACAACTGTGAAACTACTTTAATACTGCACTATACACTAGACAGAGTGGTCAAAACAAGCTTTTGGCTCAGCAAGAACTATCATGATGAAGGAAAAGAGTTTTCTCATCTCTGATTGTGTGTTTCTGTCATGACTTACAGTGTTTGGATCAGTGAATGCTTCTCATTAGAAAACTACTTGTTGATACAGGGCTGTCATGAAGCACCGGGCTTGGAGGACTGGAAGACTTCCCTAGATGAAACTCTGGAAACAATATGAAGAAAAGCATAGAATCATGGTATCATAGAATGGTCTGGGTTGAAAGAGAACTTAAATATCTTGCAGATCCAACTGCTTGACAGTGACGCCATCCATTGAACCTGACCTTGAGCACCTCCAGGGGTGGGTCCTTCCGAGTTAAGCCTTTGCACTTTGCATCAGTGAATGAATGCACTGTTCCTTTATCAATTAGGAAACAGGCAATCATATTCATTCAACCCATTCAACTTCTCCCAGACAGCATGACCATCTGTGTAAGGCAAGCAATGGGAGTTCTCCTGATACTCCATACCTAAGCCTCTCACTCAGAAGGCAATTTGTTTGTGCAGACAGAGTGTTTAATAGGTATGAACTGTACAAACAATGAAATCAAAAGCAAAGAGAGATAAGAACAAGAAAAATAATGTAAATAGATCGTATAAGCAAACTGGAAAAGTAAATGCAGTCAGCGATAGTTAAAACTGAGCACAGGCATTGAAGAAAAATACCAGCAACAAATATGTATAAAATGTTGAGAGAAGCCAAAGACAAAACCCCATGTATAAAGCAAGAAATTGTTCAGGCAGTAACAATTTTCCCATGCTTTTCTTTGTTCACATCACTGCTTCAGATATTACACCACACAGAAACTCAGGCAGGGAGATGGTTTTTAGCAAGCTCTGGTAAGCACATATTTGCCCAATCAATAATTTGAATAATTGGCAGTTGTTTAGCCTGGAGAGAGAAGGACCTGGGGAGCCCTTGCAGTGGCCATTCAGTACCTAAATGGGGCTACAGGACAGAGATGGGAGAGTCTTTTAGCAGAGCAAGTTAACTACTTGGAAACAATTTAATCAACGCTTTTTTTTTTTAATAATGAGAAAAAAAGGAGGGTGTGGTGGCAGTGGTTTCCTTAGAAGGAAAGGCAAAGATTTAAGCCACTGGCCTCCATGACCTGTTGGGACCTGGTATCCCAGCTCTAGAATTAGTTCTTAATTCTAGATACTCATCAGTTTACTGAGTCTTACAACTACTACAATTTAACTATAACGAGGTACAAAAAACAGGTGGAATATTCTGTCTAAACAACTTATATTTTCATTATTCTACACAAACTCTTTTCAATAAAAGTGCCTTGTTGTTTCATTCTGTTTTGTTTGATTTTCAATATTAAATATTTCAAGAGTACCACGTCCATCATATATTCCAGATAAAATGTTTAGGAATGCTTCCATGATATTTATTAGCTTATACAGCTACAACTCGAACACAGGACTAATAACTACTCAGTCTGAAGGAGTGTGAAGATAGAAGAGAAATTACCCACAGTACCTGTAATTGGAGTTCTCTTAAAGGTCATAACCCTCTATAGATCCATACTTACTCTCTTTCTTCCTCTCGGTATTTGTAATGCATTATGCTTAGGATAGATTGTTTAGTTCTCTTTAGACCATAAAGAATCTGTCGAGGAATAATTCACATGGCATTCCCTGCAAGGCTTGTATATAACCTGGCATATATGTTAGGCTGATAGATGGCCAGAAATAAGCTTTCCAGTGACAAGATTCAAATATAGCACTAAAAATAATCTCGGTCTTTTGAGTTCTTTCAGTAATGTAAATGCAGTTTAATTTCTTTCTACATTTACAGGATCTGCCATGCCTCTTCTTTCAAGAGCATGGAAATGCACAACCTTGTCTAATAAACAATACCACTAGCTTTGGGTGAAATATCAAACAAATGTGAAGCCATGGAAAATATTCTTTTCATGCTGTAAGAGGATTCTAAAACTTAACTGCAGAAATTGCTGTTCTTAATGCTGACAGTGATGTGACACTCATCCAAAAGAGTGATTTTATGCTTTATATGCAAAAAAAGATAAAGATTCCCACTTCATCTTACCTCTCCTGTCTTGAGTGTATGAATTTCAAGGGCAGGTTTGAAGTTATAGCTTTCAGAGTGGATAGCAATTGTTGCATTATAACTCTGGTTTTATCCCAAATACATAGAAACGCCTACTTTTACACAAAGATTCCCCCCCCTCCACCCTCCACCTTTGTTATAACTTCTATTAGTTATTTCAGCATCACGTAGTATTAAAATGCCTCCATCGAAAAGGTCACTCTTTTTTCTTTCAAAACATTTCTTTGTGAGTTTTGTTCCCAAGGGGAAACGCAGAATCAACAATCGATAGGAGAACATCACATAACACTCTGACTTACCTTTGAGGAATATCATTTAGGTCAACACATTTTGTCAGGATAGGACTTTTACAGCCAATCATTTTTCTTTTTAATGGCATTTTCTAATCACCAGGCAAATTTTCCTTCAGTAACAGAAATGATGTAGTTTGTTTATTCCGTTTGATGCGTTTTAGAAGCAAAAAAATCACTTTCGGACTTCATCCAGACAAATCTTCTTTTTCTTTTGCAGTTTGTTTTTTATGAATTGAGATGCTTCCTAGTTATAATTCTGAGCATTCCTGCGTTGTACAGAATCCTGATATCCTAAAGGACGGCTTGCTAAGTTTCCACTGGACCATATAACAAGTAGGGCACTAGCAGAATCCTAACAGTGATATCCTGTGTTTTCTTACTAACTCTGAAATCTTGAATTTTAATGGAGAATGCCAAATACACACAGTTCTACTGTTCAAGATAAAACACACTGTTTAAAGTTGAGAAAGGCTTTCAAAGCTCCCACAAAATGATGGAGAATTGCTCCCACAAAAGGCTTGGTTACTGGTTGCACTGTGCAGGGTCACTTTTTGAAGGGCACTGTTAAGAGAGAACGTCACCACCATGTAAGGTAGTTAAACTCATCGCTTTCCCAGTTTTGGAAGACATAGAATAGACAGAATGGTGCTGACTTTTGAATCATGTTAGATGAGAGGAAACGGAGATGTTGAGGAAATTGATTTCTACATGATTGGATACGTATTTTTTTAAGTACCTATCAGTCAGTCACTGAATGTGGTCAGTACAAATGTGCCTCTCCAGGAAGGCGTATGTAATACATATATAGGGAAAAAGCACATTTTTTTTAGGAAACATCTCCATTGAAATATGTTTACACAGGGAATTGCCCTCAAAAATGCAATGATGCATCATCTAGTTGTATATTTCATGAACACATACTTTACAAAGGTTCATTTTATTATTTAGCATAGCCTGGTCAATATTTTGTTTTCTCTGCACCATCTGGGACTGTCCTATGCACGGGATACATCCTTAACGTCTTGCATTGCACAAAAGGAACTTTACCTGCCCCTTAAACATTTCTATGCCACTTACCATTTCAAGAAATGGAAGAAAATAAACTCTGACAAAAAGCAATATATTCATTCTTTTAATTTAGTCTCTGGGTCAGTGTGCAGTCATCTAGTGGAAGAAAATATTAAGGATGCTGGATGTGACAAACAGGAAAGACACAAGTTCAAATACTCTTATGAACAAGGATGGTTAAGAGAAGAGTTGGCTAGGGATGCAAATGATACAGGCTTAGTTTTGGACGGACAGCTATTGCTGCCCTTGTGAGAGAACTGCACTCTCCCACCATCTGGAGACCACAAACTGGGGTATAACCCATTGCACCTGGGTTGCATTGCTGTCCTGGGACCATGTTCAGCCTCTACTGTGCGGAGCATAAGTTTGAGGAGCCTAAAATGTCTCTCTGATAGCAATACCAGTAAAATATTAGTGCTGGAGAAGCTTCAGAGTTCTTACATTTTGTCATTTATGCACAGTGATGTCCAGGCTCATATCTTGTTGTGACAATATTATTAAGCTTGCTAGCAATTGTTGATGGATACTTCTGCCCTGCATTTGTTTAGATAACAGGAAGAGCTGTGTCTCTGTACTAAGGAGATAAGGAAGTTCTGCAGAGTCTTTGTACCAAGGAAATAGGAGGTCTAGCCCAGAGAAATAGGCTCAATATCATTGCTTGTATTAGCAGGATCGACTAGATTTTTTTCTTTTTTTTCTTCTGAATTTGGTTGCAAATCAGAAGAAAATAAAAGGAATTGATTGAAAATACCATGACAACCTAGACATTTTGATTGCTCATGTCTTTAGATAGCCCAAGAACTCTTCCTAACCTGTTTGAAAAGCAGAGCATCAGAATAAACCTACTGCACATTTCTGCCATCTCTTTGGTTCGGGCTGTGCCTCTCCTGGTGGGAGATCTTCTAAACTGCATAACGTTTAGTGGTGATATGCTGTTACTCAACGAGATTGAGCATGGAAAATATAGTGGTGGTGGGGGAGGACTGTTCCATTTGTTTAGTATGCTTGTCACATCCTTTTTACAGATAGCAAATAGCAGGAGGGTCTCAGAGGAAGATTTGCTATTACAAGCTGCCTGAGTAATGTTTGCCAACAGGAGGGAAAAGAGTAAAAAGTTGGCCTGAAGAGTGTGTTTTCCCTCCTTACACAAGGGCAACCTAGGAAGGAAATATAGAAGATATATTTCTTTGTGTGGCAAAAGGAACTCGGAAGCAGAAAACGTTCGTCTGGAGTGCAAATATTCCTCCCTTTGATCAACGGATGACAAACAACAAACATTGGATATGATAACTGTAATCTACTCCTCCCTTTGATCAATGGATGACAAACAACAAACACTGGATATGATATGTTGCATTAGGCGTGCACGAACACTCGGGATGTAACGCGATAGGCCCTCCCCTGCTCGGTTATGCATATGTAGAAGGAGTTATGCATATGTAGAAGGGGTGTAGACGAAGTAGATAGCGGCTTATTTAAACCGCTAACACACACATTAAAACGCCATTTAGCTATTCACCATATTGGTGTGAACGTGTAGTTAAATGGGCCCCGGCTGGAGGAGGCCGGATTCGCGGAGGCTTAGCCCTTGAATCCTGGCGTGAAAGGGACCACTGGTAACAATGATAACTGTAATCTACATAGACATACATTTAGAGGTGATACTTTTAAATGATACTTATACCACAGGTGGATCTGGATTTGTACCATGAACAGAACCATCTTGCAGACACAGCAGTCTATGAGGTTGACTTTGTAAGCTGTGCTGTCATAGGCAATTCAGCTCTGTTTACAAGATAAATCTAATTTTCATGAAAACAAATCCTGTGTTGTTAGGCTAGAATGATGTAAGAGAAAATATTTCACATTGAGCCCATCAATGTTCAACGTTGTGTTAAAGTCGTATAAAATATTCAGCCAAACATGGTTGAAGAGCGGCTTGACAAACCTCATCTTTGTTTTCTCCAGGAACTCCCATGTAATGTGTTTACTGTGGGCAAAGAAAACCAGGACTGTACAGTGAGAGCATCAAATTTATCTGGAAATACTTACGTTAGCATGAGGGGACGCCTCTCCTCCCATCAACAGCATACCTTGATTCTCAGCTTGGCATTTTAACAAGGGGCAGAATTGCATTCGGTGTATTGCACCTTGTGGAATTAATGTGAGTCTAAAGAAAACTGCTCCACAGCATCTGTCATCTTTCAAGCAGATTGTCAACAAGGGCAGTGGGAAGGGAAGAAAGGGGAAAACTTCGCGGGGATGTTTTAAACCCTCCAGATAAACTGTCGCTTTGAGCCTTGACAGCTCAAGAACTTGACACATGTGTCTGCTCCCCGGAGGCTGTCCCCTCCACACTTGGCAAGCCGCTCACGGCTGCTGAGCTGTGACGCCACGGCGCTTGCCTGACCTGACATAATGGGCAGCTATTTACTGCAAACAAGGTAGATGGGAGAACATAGACTTAAATGATGCTCTGGTGTAAGAAGAAATCCACTAGGGTATCCAACAAGCCAGTCAATCTTGAGGGTTTTTTCTTTCTTTCTTTCTTCCTTTCTTTGTTGGTGGTTTGGTTTTTTCTCTTCCTCCTTTTTCTCCCCTCTTTTTCTGGGATCATTTATTCCTTCCCCAAGGAGCAGGTGACTGTAGCATAGCACTAAGCCTTTGCTCCCTAGATCAATAACGAGGGTTAAGGAAACTATTGGAGGACAATAAACAGAAAGAGAAAATGAACTTTGAATAACCATACCAACAGTTTCTTGTGCTCGTTTTTCATCTGTTAGCTTGAAAAGCAACAGCACGAGACCCTGGAGGGTCTGCAAGAATGCTGTCAGCTTCACTCCAACGTGAAAGCACAATCACACTCAATTGGTAAAGAGCAGGTGTCAGAAGCTAGAGTGAACCACGTAGATGCTGTGTCTATTACATGAATCCAACTGCATCTAAGTCAAATATTTCTTGTATATCACATTTTCATTCACCTGTGGATGCTTTAAGGGGGATGTGCCCCTCAGTTTTGCCTCCTGCTGTGGCAAGCACAGCAGCAAGTTCAGGAGAAGACGAGCTTTTTATTTTAGCATGCCAGCTGCATAGTACAGGCATCATTCTCCATTGATGTAAAACACTAACAGCATTGATCCAATATGCTGGTTTAAATCAGCTGAAAAAGTCATCCTGCTTGGCAAATGCAAGCATATGCGCACACACTGTGATTGCACAAAGCTTATGCCGGTGTGGCATTTTCGTACCTTCAACAAAACCTGAGGTGTAAGACAACCTATGTAAGGGATCTGCACTGCTTTGTTTCCAGACCCTTCTGTGTTTTTATTGTGTTACTAAATTTTGCTGTTCAGTCTGAATGTCTTTGGTTGCATAGAATAAGTAGAAAGGTGTCAAGAGAGCTGTATAAAAAAAACATTATTTCATTCATTCGCTAAAGAAGTTTTTGATTTTGCAATCAATATTGGCAACTGCTCTCATTCATATGAAACCCATTATCTCTAACATACAATGGACAGCTGAGATGCAGTTGCTCCAGTGTTCTCTCTCTTGACATGAACGCTCAATTTCCTGTACATCCACAATTTCAGCAAGAACGAGTCAGGATCCCACGGTATCCTAGGAAAAATTTTCCTTATCAGAGATCTAAAAGGAGAAACACCAAGTATCGCTGAGTTCAGTTGGCATGTCTGGATAGGGAGCTAGGAGACATGGCTTAGTGGTTTTCCATAGGCATGGTAAAGGGAGGATGGTTGGACTAGATAATCTTGTAGGTCCTTTCCAACCTTGTGATTCTATGTGCACTTCCATGTACATGTAGATAAAGCAACAAAAACACAGTTGTACGTAGACTTGTTATTTAGCACGTTAACTAATATGTACCATAATTCATCTGCATATTGTTATGACATAGGTAATTATAGACATCTAAAGGATGCTGTTAGACAATGCACAATTTAGGGTTTGGAAACAAAACTGTTTTATCAGCACTGAAAAGCACATAGGTTAAGAATAGGTAGGAAGGGATCAGTATTACTTTGAGTCTGTATTTTGAAGAAACTTCCTCAGTTCACACAATTTGTCCTTTCTATACTGGGTTACACCCAATTCTGCCGCTATTTTTGTTGCTTTTGTTGGGATACAGCAGAAGCATGCACCGAAAGCCATTTGGGTAAAAGTCATGTTTGCACATGTCTTCTGCAAAGCACTCGGTACACTTCAAGAAGAGTGATAATTAACAAAGCATGGATTTTTTCAATGGATGCTGAGTTGAATGATGAGCGGTATCATGCGTTAGTGATCTTTACTAAAGGCATCGCAGTTCCCACAGATGATTGATTATGGAATACTTTGGCAAATGTTCTGCTTTGAATGAATACAGTCTCCATTCTTATTCCTTTGTTTTTTTCTTGCATAAAGATTATTATTATTATTATTATTATTTTCTTAAATCTTAAGGACAGAAGTAATGGCGGCTGTGCAGACAAGAGAAGAATAACCCAAGCAAAAATATTGTCATGAAGTTTAAGTGAGGATGTTAGTAACCCAAACAAGAAATCCACCATTTGCCTTCATTTTTATTGTATTTTGTTTGAAAACACAGCCCACTTCCCTCTGACTACACCCAAAACTCTCAGGCTATACTGGATTTTATCTTCCCATCACAGAAGAGTATCTGAAAATTCAAGATGAAGGACAGAAAGAATGTTAATTACAGACTCAACCTCTGTTGCCAAAGTTTCCCACACTGTCATAATTACATTGAGATAATTAAGCAGAAAATTAAAAACATCTGCAGAGGGGAATGCCTGTACATTTGTTTCACACAGTTTGTACACACTGTGCAATTATTTCCATTCCAGGAATGTCTGGAAACAGTTCCCTCTCTCTGTTCATACAAGGGACATACAGAACAAAACTCTCCTTCTAGAAACTGAGCAAAGCACTCACTGGCAGAATTTTTCAGAGATAGAAGGTTATTCTCCTGCTTCATGTACTGACACAACGTGACAGAAGCATAATCTGAAATATACATCATCAAATTTTGAATGATAACAGCATTAATAAGGTCAGTGCCAAAGTGACACCAATAATGGATCTAGAGGGGAAAGTAAATGTTGTAAAACCCATTTCACCGGTGTAAGTCCGAATTATCTTTTCTGTATAGGTCTTTATCTTTGGAGACCTGCACTGCAGGACCTCAGAGGGACTTATCAGAAAGCTTTGCCTGTTTCATTCCACCTTACAGTAAGTACAGAATTCCAGCTGTGTGGTGTTGTTATTTTCAGCCAGAAGAAAATCCCTGGCTTTCTTTGTACATTTTAGAAGCTACCTGCTAATTCTCTAAGGCAGTGATATACTAATGCCCTGGTAGAATCCACCACTTGTTGTAACAACAGGTTTCAGAGGATGGAGCTTCACACTGGCTCCAGAAGAAAAGAGTTTTATGTTTGATTCAGCAGTGCACCGGGTATACTGTCCTTCAAAACTCACCTGTTCCATGTCATACTCCACCTGAACACGGAGAATAAGTTAAACAGTCTTAAGCATTGCAGAGCCATGTATGAAAGTTGGCTGAAACATTCCCATGGAATTCAAATGCTTTACATGAATCTGATGTCAGAACTGGAAGTCCCAATAGTCCCCTTGGTGTCATCAAGAGGCACTGGACAATATATAGCTCCTCTGATTGCCGTGATGACCAATTTTCACTTGACCATTCAATTCAAAGGAGTGTTTGATATTCTTTGGTTTGAGAGGAGGATTTGCTGGGGAGCTGAAACATTTCAAGAGTCCCCGGTCCCCATTTAATAGCAAGTCACGTTGTCTTACTGTTCCTGCAAGGTGCTAATCAAAACAGGCTAAGTACAATAATGCCCATGAAATCCAAAACCAGGCAGAACGCTATCATATCCAAAAGATAAAGCCGAAGGCTCAACAAGAACTGTATTCCATCTGCTTACGCTAATGCTACACCCAAAGAGCATCCTCTCCTCTTATTCAGATGTCTTTCTGTTCTCCGCCTCCTCCACTCTGTTCTTGCTGAAGTGTGATGTCTTTAACCCTCTTACTTGACCTTAACCCTCCTAATCAAAGCAGAAGTTTTCCTTTCCATAGGTATGAAAATACATCATTGTTGTACTAAGAATTTGCAGTGCTCGGTAGACAGCTTAGTTGTTGTGGTTTGGTTGGTTCTATCACCAGCCACAGGGCTTCGTGATATGGAATACTGATAAAACTGATAAAACTGGGACTGATAAAACCAATGATGTGTTGTAATTGTGGCTCTCCCTTTGATAGCTGCTGGCATTCTTCAAGGAGGAATGCATCTCTTAAACTGACTCTATATGTCCTGTCAGTTTGTACACTAGAAATACACAACACAAACTTTTAGTTCATCCAGTAATATCCAGCTTATTACTGACTTCTGAGTCTATAACTTATAGCAGTCTAACACTGTTGATGGATCTCCACTTTCCTCTTGGGTAAAATCTATCAATAGCTATCAGCCTCTAAAAGAGATCATAGAGAGATCATGGTCATCAAAAAAAAAAACACTAGAAAGAATTTCTGAATCTCTGATCGAGCAGTTAACATAAGTAAGATCAGTAAGATCATATATATTGTTTTAGTATCCGCTTTTGATTATCTACCATTCAATTTGTAAATGCTTCCTTCCCCCCCACCCCCAATAAGTATCTGTCCTTAAAGCCTGGAATGAAAGGGCATCAATGGCTTTTGTATTTTGAACTTTTCATGGGCATTAGTGAAAATACAGGTAAAGCAATTTACTGTTTTCAAATACAAAGAGAGAGAAACCTTGTATTTTCACGTTTGCCAACAAAACTCCTCTTATTTATCTGTAGGTCTTCAGCCAGTAGTAGGTAATAAGATCCAGAAAAATAAATAAATAAATAAAATTGTGGAATGTTTAAAGCCAGGTTTCTAATTAGGCTTTTAACATATGAAATGTGTTAATTGTATCAGCCTAGTAAATCTGACTGTAGACAGTGATTCAACAGAAGAACATGACTGGTTCAGTGTTCACCCAACCTGTGTGTTCACAGATGATATCTATGCTCCCCCTAATGTTGATTCACAAGTGTACTTCCATTTCTGTGTCAAGGCTTTCTCCTTTAGTAGTCTAGGCTCTTACAAACACCTCTTTTACCTACTGCCATTTAATGAAAGGCCAGAAGAAAGGAACTGATGTTGGTGTCTTTTCAGGCAAAATAAGATGATATAATTTAAATACTGAGTAAGCTCCAGAGGTGACACTATTTCAGAATCCAACTGATTAATATCCATATTAAGACCTACCTTGAATCCAGGCATCACCCACACATGTGCTCTGTAGTGATGGGAGCCAGACAAGTGGCTGAATAACTGTGGGTAGGAACCAAGGTCTCCTTTACCAACTTATTTAGGCCATCAAGCTTCTAACATGAGTTTGGAGATACTTTAAATTAGGGAAGAGCCAGAACAGTTCTAATGCTTTTTGTGCTGTTGCAAATATATGTGGACAGAAAACCAAGGTGGGAACAGAGGTGAACTGAATAAAAGTCAGTCTCCAAGCAACATCCCTTGCTTGTTTTGTATCAGTGTCTAGGTGTGAATGTTTAGATCCATAAACACTGTCTGCAAGGGCTTAAACCTTCACCTCGTGCTCTCACTGGCTGCATTCCTACTGCTTACACAAAAGCAGAGTTTATGTTAATACCTAAATCCCACAAAAAAAAAAAAAAAAAAAAAGGAAAAGTGTAGTGATCAGTATCCATCATCTTTCCAACTGCCTTGTCACTACATCAATTAATACAATTGAGCAAAAAATGTCACAAGCCCGGTGGAAAAAACCTTTACACAGCCTTTCAGGGGGAAGTTTACTTCCAGCTTTTTTCCCTTGCATTAGCTTCTGTCATCCACAAAACAACAGAACCCAGTGGTGTCAATTATATTTGATTGACTGAGTAAAGCACACACACAAATAAGCGAAAACAATGGACACAAAAATCTATATATGACTCCCCTTGTCAGTGAGAATGCCTGTCTTCTCCATTTTCATGCTGCACGGTGTCCTGCTGCTACGGGCTTAAATGTTTCCTTCAGCCCCCAAACTATCACCAATTAAGTTAGCAGGGTCTTCAAAGGTGTCAAATGACTCCCTGGGCAATTGGCTGTAACTGCTGTTCAATAAATGAGGTCTAATTTATCAGTTTAACTTCACTTTTAAAAACCTAATGTCTCCCGGTACTGTGTGCCTTTTGCCCACTGTGTGAAGAGATGCCATGTCGTATTTTGAACGTTGTGTGAGCTCTTGTTAGCAATCAGGTGTTCCGTCCATCTTACCTTTTATCTCCTTCTGAGAGAGGCATTTGAATAAAATATACTTGAGCAGGATGGAGTTGTGTACGTCGTGCCTGAAAAACAAATGAGAGGAATTAAGCATAATGTGGCATGGGTTTGGGTATGGAACAGCCTGATCACAGGTTAAAAGAGAGCCTCTTTTTTACAGTCCCTTTACCTGCATGGAAACAATCTTTTGGGGGCTTTTTAAAGTTTTAAAGAATTTTTTTAATATGGATATTAAACTGCTCAGTGAGACAAAGACTTTCCAATCTAAGCGTTTGTTTCAACATATATATTTATATTTTCTTTTGCTTTTTTGCCCAATACAGAGTTTGAAATCTAATGAATAACTTCTGCAGCACACAACACCTACAATCCGCCATCCACTGGTCATACTGTAGGTTGTGGATTAATACATTATTCACATTACTTTCTTAGCTTGTATTACTTCTGCTTTGATCCAAAGATATCAGCAACACTTAAGCTTAAAACTTTGTCTTAAATAACTGCAGAATCTTAATTTAAAGTTGATGGATGTGACGCCCAGGGACATGATTTAGCAAAGGGTTATTAGTTAGGGTAGGTTGTGGTTGGGCTTGATGATCTTTAAGGTCTTTTCCAAGTGGGTGGTTCTATGATTCTATGATTGATATTTATCTAAAAACAGAGGAAATATTTTGGATTCCAAACTTAGAAACAGCACAAGAAGTAATAGGCAGGCAAAAGTCAAGGAGACTGCATTTCCGTATTCAGAAAGGAGTCACCATCAGGAGAGATCTCTGAAAGACCAACTCTTCAAACAAGAATATTGAGAAGGAGAGTCTAGGTGAAAGAATAGCAGGAAGACAAGCTTTATAGCAATTAAACATCCATATATAATGAGCTATCTTCTCTAACTTCAGACAGTCAAAAGAGAGTAGGAACTCTCCTCAACTTATATACAAATAGAAGGGATATGAATAGAAAGGAACGACTTAGTAACGATGCTCTGTCTCAGAATTCCTTTCTCAACACCTTCAGACTTCATTTATGTTAAACAAGCACAAAAACTTAACATGTCCCTTACATCCTCACAAAGTCTTACTGAGTCTTTGTCAGTGCTGTGACACGTTCCTGGTTGATTAAATCATCACTGGTTTGTCTTATCTATGATTTAGGACTATACCATGACCAGTGATCACTGCTCTTCCCCTCCCTGTCTCATTTTGCAGTATGAAGCTGCCCACTTGTAGCTTACCAAGATTTCTACCAAATTCAGGAAGTTTTGTTTCATTTTCTCTGTGTGTTACTGAAGAAATTACCGAAGAAATGAATTGAGGGTAAGTTGCTCAGGTCACTTGTTTTCTGCAAGCAATAAACAACTGTTTATCAATCTGCAAAGTTGAATACGGAACCCGTGTTTTCCTATGAGCTCTCTCTGCTTGGCTTGTAAGCTTGTGTGCTGAAGAGACAAAAAGGAAGACAAAATCCTCTTCAGTTTCACTGCATGGTAGCTCCTGGGTTGAGCGGAATGCAGCTGTCCCAAGAGGTTATCTCTGCAGAAGGAAATGTGACCCTCAGGTATCTAAAACAGGCGAATGCAGTGCTTTCAGTATGAAGGCAGCGACAGAACACTTACTGGATTTAGTTGCAGGCAAGCATGGCAGTTTTGAGCTCTCTGCTGTATGGACTTGTCCTGTTAAGAAGCCAAGTTAACATGTTCAGTAGCAGACAGTGGATTTCCACTGTAAAGTAATTTCAATTAAAAGGGCTGGCGCTGCTGACATCCTATGCAACAGACTGCAGCCATGCATTAATTTGTGATTTGTTAAAAGATACTAGAGTGTATGCAGGCGCAGTAATTTCTCATCCCTCTGGAGCTCAGAGAGGTGGCAGACTGACTGCTCGCTGCATCCTGAATGCTGTGTTCCTCTGTGCAAAGCGTAGCTCATCCTTGACCTCAGGAAGACAGGAAATGTAAACAGCAAACAGAGCAGAGATTTTAGGACTTTATCTACAAGCTTGGCTTGTGGCGGCACAAAATAATGACATCCAAAGCATCTTGTTTTTCTAGGCTTTTTTTTTTCCCCCTCCCCCTTTTTCTTTTTTATTTATTTTTTCCCTTATTTCTCTTATCTACCTACTCTCTGCTCAAGTGTTGTTAGCAGTCTGCTGATCATGTCATAAAACCTCACATAATGCCCAGGTGAGGGTAATGTGCTCAGAGCAACAAAACCCTTCCCTGGACTGGGAGAAAATCAGAGTGCCAGGAGTACACGGTGAACAGCAGAGCTCTTGATGAGCAACTAAAGCAACACATGGACCCCAAGCAACAACAACAACAAAAGCCAACAGTGGGGACTTTATGCCAGAAGTTTGAGAGCTCTCACTGGTATATCCAGTGACACTGCCAGAATGGGAGCATTTCCCTTTGGAAAGGAAAGGAAAGGGGAAGGGGAAGGGGAAGGGACAGGAGAGGAGAGGAGAGGAGAGGAGAGGAGAGGAGAGGAGAGGAGAGGAGAGGAGAGGAGAGGAGAGGAGAGGAGAGGAGAGGAGAGGAGAGGAGAGGAGAGGAGAGGAGAGGAGAGGAGAGGAGAGGAGAGGAGAGGAGAGGAGAGGAGAGGAGAGGAGAGGAGAGGAGAGGAGAGGAGAGGAGAGGAGAGGAGAGGAGAGGAGAGGAGAGGAGAGGAGAGGAGAGGAGAGGAGAGGAGAGGAGAGAAGAGAAGAGAAGAGAAGAGAAGAGAAGAGAAGAGAAGAGAAGAGAAGAGAAGAGAAGAGAAGAGAAGAGAAGAGAAGAGAAGAGAAGAGAAGAGAAGAGAAGAGAAGAGAAGAGAAGAGAAGAGAAGAGAAGAGAAGAGAAGAGAAGAGAAGAGAAGAGAAGAGAAGAGAAGAGAAGAGAAGAGAAGAGAAGAGAAGAGAAGAGAAGAGAAAGGAAAAGAAAGGAAAAGAAAGGAAAAGAAAGGAAAAGAAAGGAAAAGAAAGGAAAAGAAAGGAAAAGAAAGGAAAAGAAGAGAAAATATGCTGTTTGGTGCACATTAGTAATAATAATAATAATAATTATAATAATAATAATAACAATAATGTTAAAGAATTTAGTGGTATTGTTGTTATTTAGTAGATGGTTTTGTTCCTGACTCAATCGTTGAAAGAATCCACTACATTAAAAGTGCTGCAGCTTGCAAGAATTTCTGTATTCTTAGCACATAAAAATGGTTATTTTAAAAGTATAATCAGAATAAATAACCGTAAGCTATTACACACGTGTAGTCCTTGATTCAAAGCTGCTAATAAGCATATACAAGGACTTACCCAAATTACACGACACTTCTGATGAGCTTCCACAATGTCCTCCTACCCACCTGTGTCCTACACTGCCTCTCCTGCAGCGTATTACTATTTTCAGGGCAGTTTTCAGAGGCAAGATAACTTATTTTGTCTTTTCTTTTCCATAAGTCCCACAGTTTTTTTGCCAGCTGTGGTTCTGGCAATCCTGGCTGCCTGTTCTGCAGCCACCATTTTGATATGGTATGATTCCAGTCCTGCTGGTAGTGCCACAAAAGCTTTCAGAAATGGAATTTTAACAGATCCTGGGATAACTGTCGTGCTGTGGGCTGTTGCCCTCTGGAGGTTAAAGCTGGGATGAGCGATTTCTTAACATGAAATGTCTCTCCTGCTCAGGCAAAAGTGGTGATTTTTGTCTTTCAATCCATTCGATGATCCTGTAAGCAAGTAGGGATGTTTCTGCCTTGCTATTAGCCTGCCATTGCTGATCTGATGGTATAGGGAACACTATTTTACTTGAAAATGTTCTTTCTGCTTTTGGGTCTTGCTGGTGGTTGAGCTAATTTTGGCTCATTGCTGGTGCTTATCTTGACTTCAGAAGCTTTTTAAAGAAGTTTGGAAGTCTTTAGCATGTCTGGGGATCAGCATTCTTGTTACCACACATTTTCATCAATGATGGAAACTAACAGATCTAACAGCCAGCCTCAGGTATCCAATGAAAAAAAATATCAGACCAAAAACTCACTGATCTTTTGCAGCATTTTTTTTCTCCCTTTAAGAAATACCACAAGAAATCAAGCTGAAAACAAATAAGCATCCCTGTGGTTCTATTGTTTTCGATGGGAGTTTGGCTGCTCAGGGTCACAGTTTTGTTTTTCTTCACACAAGTTAATTGGCAAAATATCTGATCCAGAAATACAAATTCAAGACTGAGTGGGATTTCTGTTACTTATATTTCCTAGTGAAAGTGGGAAGAAAAGTATGAAATGAAAGTCAAAGGGTGGGGAGGGATGGGGGAAGGAAGGGGAGAGGAGAGGAAATGGAAAGGAAAAAGGGAAAGGAAAAAGGGGAAGGGAAAAGGGGAAGGGAAAAGGGGGAGGGGAAGGAAGGGAAAGGAAGGGAAGGGAAGGGAAAGGAAGGGAAGGGAAGGGAAGGGAAGGGAAGGGAAGGGAAGGGAAGGGAAGGGAAGGGAAGGGAAGGGAAGGGAAGGGAAGGGAAGGGAAGGGAAGGGAAGGGAAGGGAGGAAAGAGGAAAAGAGGGAAGGGGAAGGGGAAGGGGAAGGGGAAGGGGAAGGGGAAGGGGAAGGGAGGGGAGGGGAGGGGAAGGCAAAGCAAAGCAGAGCAAGGAAGAAGGAACACAGCAGTTTATCCCAGTGCTTGCACCCAACACCATATGCTGCAAGAGGGTGTTGTAGGAGTATGGAGGATCAGTATATCTCAGAGGATAAATCCCAAACTGATAATTTCTGAACTGCAACCTGAAATGGATGTGACCGTAAAAATAAGGGATTGTTAAATCTTATATGCATTTCTCAGTGAGATATGCATCTCTGTGGTGTGTGCATTGTGTTAAGCAGCTGTGAGGTAATGAAAGAAACATCTTTCTACCATGTTTTCCTTATGCTGAATTTAGAGAAATAGATTCCAGGGATGAGTACAAGGACCTATGTATCATCTGGTTGGGGACATGGCAGTGCCAGACCTTCTTTTTCGTGGACTATGAAGTAAATCAACCAGAATAAATTCATCCATCTGAGAGCAGGGTCCCCAAGTTCTGCTGCTCACAGAACAGCCTGTCCTTAGGCTTAGAACCATGTTCTGAATACTTCCTTAACTGGGTTTAACTGCTCCTCTCTAGGAGGTACCCGGTATCTGCTCCTCTTTATGCTGGATCTAGTTCCCAGTACTGATCTCAAGTAGTTCAGGGGTCTGTGGGAGTGCAGGGATGAGGGAAGCAAAATCTCTCCCTTTCTTCCTTTGGGGGAATAATATGGGCAGCAGCCTGCAGCGAGCTCCAAGATGGACCATTCACATGCAGAGAGGTCCAAAGGACTTAGATATGCCAATGGCATTGGGAAATCTGTCCTTTCAAGCCACCAGTAAGGAATATTTCACTTAACAAGAGCAACGTAATGTAGACCTTGCCATACTGTAGCTTCTGAATAAAACTGCAGGCAGGCAGAGTTGTTAGCACGGTTCCTAATGAAGATATACAGAGCTCTATTTTTGGAGAGTCTATAACAGCCCTAGTGACAGCCCATGGAGATTTATGCTACAGGGTGTTCGCAGATATCTAGTGATTTCCCTCCCACAAAGATGTCCCACCATCCTGCACATTTTGTTCTGATGCATCTCAGGAGAGAAGGCTGCTTATTAGCTGGACCTGTGTAAAGTATTAACTGATGGCCTTGCATTACATTTTGTCTTGCATTAAGCTTTATGCAGTCACTTAAAAAAAATCAAATCCATGCCCATTTATTCTGAATTCTTAATAGTTATCTTAGCAACAGTAATAGGGGCATTTCTTGGCTTACCATAAAAAAAATTAGATTTTAGAGAAGCTGAAATACTAATCAATGATTCTTTAGGCTGGTTTGTTTTTCCACTATATTAAAAAAAAAAAAAAAGTTCTGCAAATACTTGAATCCCCCAAAGTCTGTGGAAAAAAATGAAATCTTCTTCTCCCAGACCACACTGTGGTGAAATAAATTAGTATAATGATTTATGTTTACCGTTTTAGTCAATTCTGATAGAGATTATAGAGACAAAATGACAAACTGCCTTAGCGGTAAACTTAAATCATGTCAGCCAATCTTTAGTTTTTCCTTACTCTAATTGCTCCTCTTGTTCATTTATCTTCCCAGGCAATCTTTAGAAGAAATACTAGTTCAATCAGTGCATGTGCAAACCACCAGAGATAAAAAGTTTAGCCTAATTTGTCTCACTAAATTGTAATGCCTCTAGTAAACAAATCTTAGTCTGAAAGGAAACCAAGAAAATCTAAATAAACATCCTCTACAAAATGTTTCTCTCCAGCTTGCTACACCTAGTACTGCTGATGTTTTATAAACCTTGCATTTTAGATGCAAACAAAACAAAAGCATAAAATGCATGATGCTGTTCTGCAGTCAGCTGGCGTTGTTGCGTAAGTGATTTGGTATTATCGCAATAAAGTAACGCAATTAAATGGCAGAATACAATACTGCCTTACAGCATTTCTGCAGGAGTTGTTCAGAACGGAGGAATTTTAATTTATCTTTCTATAATACTGAAGCCAGTTCAGTTTTTGTAGCTTTCAGAATGCAGAAATTCTTAATTTAATGTAGCTTTACTGTGGTTAATCTTAGCTTCCTTTCACTCATGTGAACCGTTTTCCCATTCACTATGAGAGAAGCAGGTTCCAATTGTTAAGCTCTCCTTCCACAAATGCGTCTCTTTTACTTCAGCCTGAGTACAAGTCAAGGAGAAGGACACAAGTGTGCCATTCTTTTCACAGTGCAGGCAAAAGACACTGAGCCGTCGCTGGGTTGAAAGCACCCTTGCTACAGACTAATTCACTTGATTTCTGGGAAAATTAAGGCTCTTGAATACAGACTATAATTCCTGAGAAAGTCCACAGCCCCATTTCTCCAACAGCACTCATGGCTCATTTTTTAAAGAAAGATTTGAACGGCTCTGATTTTGTTGCTTCTCTGGAGCAAGAGTCCTATCAGTGGGAGAAATCTCATTAAAGGGAATTTTTCCCATATAAGGCTCTCACAATCCAGACTTTCTGGGCATCTGAGATTAAAATCTGATCTGCATAGCCAGGTTTTTGAAATGCATGTGATGTGTGTGTCATTACTCGTTTATAACGAATCCCAGCAATTGAATCAGACCATATATGTGAGTAAATGAGCATGTATTTTCAAAAGTCTGTGGGACTGGGCCCTCGTCCTTTTTTTCTTTTTCTCTTTTTTTTTTACTTTTTCAAATCATCAGGATCCCATCAGATTTTACGTTGAGCGATTTTTGTTATGTATCACTGCATAAAGTTTGCTGCTGTGGCTCATGCACTGTAGGGAGGAGAGACATTTTTAAACATTAAATTACAGCGGTGTCTATAATAAGGTCATTGGCTGAGATCTCTTGTTATTAGACAACTTGCTTGCCAAATACGTATGCACTGGGTGGAAAATATGCTTTCTTTCTAATTAAGAAATTAGAGAGTAAAGATAAAAGCAGAGCATCTCCATTTTTGGACATCAGAGACATAACTCATGTCAGATGCTGGTATTCTTATCACTTTCTCATTATGCACATTTATCATGGTCATTCATCTACTTATCAGGTTTGGATGATGGTACAAACATCAAAAAAGCACAAGCAGTCATAAGGCCTCTAAAGGAGCATGGCTTTTGTCCTGACCTTTGAAAAGATATAAAAAACAGCTCATGTTCTGTTTCGGAGATGGCAAAAGATTAAAACTTTTAAAGATTAAAGACAAATGAAAACTATGTATATATATTTTTTAAAAAATCCTCTATTATCAACTTATTTTAATGGCCTCATTTTGGCTGTCTTACATTTCTCATTGCTATGTCTGTGGAGCCAGACTCTCATCTGTTCCCTCTAAAGCTCATCATGACAGTGTCAATTTACACAGTCTGTGGATGAAGCCCATGCTTGTTTCTGAAAAATCCCTTTTTCCAGGGCTGTGAATGGGCCAAACAATGCTCTTAGGTGCTGCCCTGTGCCTCTGGGAGCAGCAGAATTACACCAGTGAGATTCAGAATCTAGTTCTCTTCATCAACCAGAACAATGTTCTCCAAAGAAAACCTAACAACTGTTCCCAAATCACTTTACTGGGGTGAGTTTTATAGCCCTTCTTTGTAAGGGCAATGGGCAGAAGAGTAACATATAGAGTACAATTTGCTGATTGTAAGCTTCCTTTCTTATCCTTTATAGGGCAGAGAAGATCCAGGCTATTCTATGATTCTATGATTCACGGCAGGGAGACCTGACAAGAAACAACCACCAGCAAAGATCAACACACTTACATAGCTGGAATTATAATATGGAAGTGGATATTCCTCTTTTTTTTTTTTCCCATTTATTGGGTTTTGGTAACATTGTTGGAGCATTTCATACTCAGTTTATGCCAATTTACATAAAGCATTCTGAAGTGCATAACCTAAAGACCCACAGCATTTTCTGAGGAGGTTTAATGGAGAAAGTATCCTGTAAAGTTTAATTCATATAAGTCTTTTAGAGCAAGGCTTATGATTCCAAATGCCTTCAAAAGGGTCTTTCAGAATTCCCAGATAGAAAATACACTGCTAGAAACTGGATTTCACTTCAGTGACAGAATAAGAACCTTCATGTATTAAGTACGAAGTGTTTTCTGAATCTCAAATAAAATATTTTAGATTCCTTTACAACTGTGTTGCTCCTGGAGGGTTTCCATTTCTTGCAGGGTATTCTAAACTGTAGTTAAGAGGATAATCTTACCATTAATAAATATAAAAGGAAGATACTGAAGACTGTCTTTTAACATCAGAAATGCCAAACACATCAACAGAAATAAATGAATAACCCCTGCTGCTTTGTACAGCAATTAAATCCTTTGCAGAAGAAGATGAAGATAGCGAGAGAAGATTCACAGTTGCGTTAGGAAGATCGTTGGCAACGTTTGATCAATCAGAACAACATTTGTTTGAGTATGAAATTTTAAACACACAAAATTAACACCTAGAGATGGCCATGGGATTATATAAAACACAGAATTTAGAAATAAATGCTATCTTGGTCAATGACAGAAGCCCTCAGTTGTTACGGGCTGCAAAAATGGCATAAGCAGTATAGACAAAGCATGATGGGGCAATAGATCACAGTAATAACATTTGCAATAAACAATAACAGAACAAAGCAGACATCCATAAAAATCCCATGAGGAATTTGCCTTATCCATAATTTTCCTTTACATTTGAGAAACCATGTCAGGAAAGGCCATTACAGCCAATGGCACCAATTAATTTCTGCAACTTTTAATGACATCTTTCTGGGTAGAAACCTCAGATAATACCCCAAGCACATGATTGAAAGAAGCCTGTGTTTGATTTGTACCAGACTGTTGATTTTTTTAGTATTTTTAAAGAGTCCCAGTGCAGCCAATCAAGCTATCAACATGAAATACTCAGATATTCCTTGTAAAGTAGAGGAAAACAGAAAGACAATGGGACTTCCTTAGTAGAGTTGACAGACTACTGGTGATTTTATTTCAGTAGCTCTCTGAGTGATGGATTACATGAATTTTTTATTCCAGAGGAAAATGCTATCTTGAAAGAAATCTTTGATTTTCATTCTGCTGTGGATGTTATTTTATCCTTAAAAGGACTTTTGAAATGCAGAGGAAATAAAAATAATTGATTCTGAGGGGTGAAACATGTAACGATACGCTGACTTGCATTTGGTTTTCTGGTCTCCAGTTAACCAACAGAATTCAAGCATATGATGAAAATTCTGTCTGGAATTTCCTCACAGATAAATCTTCAGAAAATTTAGGAGATGCAAACACGATTCCATGTTTCTTTGCAGAAGAGTTTAACATCATTCTTTCATTATCTTGGATCAATTGCAGAATTAAACAAAGCCAGAAAGAAAACACAGTAGCTCTGCTTTGATTAGTGAGTTTCCTGCACCCAGAAGAATAAAAGTAGTGATTCCCATCTCTATAGTAGTTGTGACAATACGGAACCACAGTGACAATAAAATCATGTGCTTTCCTCACTGAAGCTAGGCCAAATCTGGTTAGGCTGCCATTGATGATCTTGAAAGCCTTTTCCAACCTGAGCAATTTGGTGATTCTATGATTCTGCATTACTTACTTTGGAGTTATTTTCTGAATACTGAAGAGCCTTGTCGTATAAGAAGTAGTATACCATCAGAATTTGATCTTCTAATGAGCAGCAAATAACAGACCCTTGGTGCACTATCCTCCATAGGTCTCTCCTTGTCCTGAAACAAAAGTAAGAGTCATCCCTCTGCAAACAAGCAGATATTTCCATTTTTCCCTTTGAAAAAGAATTTTCCGTGACAGTTTTCTACTTTATTCTGTGATTCTGTGATTTATTCTTCCTTCATTACAGAAAATCGTAGTCACATCAGCAGCTCCAGCGGTCACATCTGCTATCACTGTCTCCTATCTAATTACCATATACCTGTGACTACACCAGAGGTTAAAATTTTGCTCTCATAATATATGTTCTATAAGGATATTTTCACCTGAAGCACTGCCCCTCTCAGTCCCATACCGTCATCACTTCCAAGATGAATTATCTATCATAGAAAAAAAGTATCTGCTGTGTATATCAGATATGACAAACGCAAGGGCTAAGAGTATTAAAAATAATTATGTATTAAAAATAATTATGTTTACTTTTATTGGCAGGGCTGCTCAAAGCAATAGCTCAGCAGCTGCAGTGCAGATATTAATTGTTGTGTAATGATCGGGAAACAGACTGTAAGACTGCTGCCAGATTTGTGTTACAAGCTCCCTGTTTCTCTTTCCCGCTACCTTTGTTAACTACTGCAAATACTGGAACTAAAAGGTGAATTGTGTCATGGATGACCAAGTAAGCATGTGCTTGTTTTGCAAAAAGAAGGGTGTTTCATCCCAGAGCCTAATTCACTAGATTTATCTGCTACAATTACAGCACTTTGATCACTCCAGAATAGGTGGTGTAATGCGCGGTGTAGCTGTCCTTTTGCAATTCACTCTCCTTATCAGGATACATGTCTGTTGATTTGTGGGAAGCTGGCTGTTTTTCGTTCCTGACAAACTCCAGTGATTAAAATGTAGTGGCTTGCTCTTGTTCCCCTGATAAAGGTGACAGCTGCAGAGTTTCCAGTGTTAGTGGATATGGTCCATGCAGATTGCTTTTTAATGAAAGCAATATATTATCTTACCTAGAGACCCCGCAGCCTTACCTTGTTAATGTATTCTGGCTTGGCACCACATTCATCTATAAATTAGTTGTATTAAACACGCTTCTTACTATTTACCCAGTCTCTAAAGAAGTGGGTTTTTTTTTTTAAGTTTATTTGGTTTGTAACTTTGCTTCACACCTCCTCCAGCAGCAAAACGATGCATAAAGTGAACAGTGGTGTGGATATCTCACAAAAATATCTAGCGTTATATAACACAGTCACAGACACCTCCACACTCAGTGACTCAATAATCCTTTACATTTAGCCATTAACATACACACTGAGGGATGAGAAACCAACAGTGCTTGATTATACAACTCTCATCTGCAAAGGTTTTCCCTTCCACTGCAGTTCTGCTACCAAAATGATGTCAGATAATAAAATCAAACCCAACCAGGATCGAGTTAAATAGCCAAAGTTGTACTTTGTTTTTTTTTTCACAGCCGCATCGTTTGAATTGTCTGAAACAAAGCAGATTGAGAATTCCAGTTGCACTTGTATCCTTTAACAAAAGCGTGCAGGTCTCTGGAACGCTCAAATGTCAAATTCATTATCACTATGAATGGTCTGTTCTTCAGATATAAGCAACACACTCACTGTCAATAATTTATATTATTTCTACAAGCCTTCAGAAGGGGAATGTAGTATCATTTCAAGGCCAACTTCTGCTCTTCCACCAAAGGGATTTTTCAAGAAAAAGCTAAATATTTTAACTTGGTATCTCTCATAAAAGAGACATGAAAAAAAAAAATACGAAAGTTTAATTGCATTTCTTTCTTCTGAGCAACAACACCCAGTGCATTAGTAATAATTCAAAGGTGATCATGGAGTGATCTTTAAAAAACCTCACAAATGTAGTGGGAGAAAAAAATAAAAGAAAAAGGTTCTAATAATGCAGAAAGTTGCATTTAAGAGCTACTCACCGCGGTGAGGATGCTTTATAAATCTCAGAAATCAGATACACTGTGGTGGTACCAGGGCTGCTGCAGTGCAGGGTTATTCTGCATTTTGGACTTGAAATATTGGGATTTAACTCCCTTGGAGCGCCTGCATGTCTCTGCACCAGTTGTATCTTTGTTAACAACGCGCGCACAGTAGGGGAGATAAGTCAGGGATTAGCAGCGGATTAAAGGAAAGCCTTTGGTTTATATACACTGCATACGTTGCCCCCGCGGTTAATTTTTTGCATTTTTACATTTTGTCAGGAAGATAACAAAATACCACGTCTGCTTATTTCCACCATCTGAACTAGCGCCCTGTACGTCTCCTAATTGCCTTGGAAAAGGCTGTGCCTACACATATGACTACAGGAAAGCTGAGAATACTTCTGAGTTACGTTACTTCACTTCTCATCTCGCTTTTCTTTGCTTTATATGTTTTGAAACCAACAGGACCCGTGAAGTTTTCTCGTGTCTCAAGGAAATGGATTGTCTTCTTATGGTCAAACACCAACTGTCCTGTGGGTCTGTAAGTGCAGAGATAAAGGCAGGGGAAAAAAACAACCTATGTAGAGCTGCAGTCCTGCTCAGGGGCTGCACATGGATCTCTTCACCCGGAAATACCAATTCACAGCTTAGGTGGGAACTGCACTTTCTCATGCTCCCTTTTCTCTGGCAAAGTTTGTTTCTAAAATTAGGTTTGCTTTTTTATCCCTGGCAAAAAAAAAATGTGAGACAAGTCAAAGGAATGAGCAATATTGCGCTAAATACGCTGTGAGCCATTCAAAGCTGTTTGAAAACAGCCAGTTGGATTTGATGATCTTTAAGGTCTTTTCCAGTCTGAGCAGTTCTATATTTCCATGGTTCTACAAACAGGCTCCAGCTTCCTGAATTATTTCAGTGCCATGCATTTGCCCCCTGTAAAAAGAGCTCGTATTTTTGCTTTCTCTTTCTTTTCCTTACATTCATGTGAAGTCCTGATTCCATCACGCTGACGTCTGCATCATACTTACGGTAAATACAGCAGGTCCAAACTAGAGATTAAAGGCTGCAGATGCCAGCTTGATTTTTGTGGTTGTGTGGATTTAGGAGGTACAGAACTGAGCTGCACTGAAAGAAGAAACCTCAGTAGAAGAGCCCCTGAAGTATTCAGAATTCAGATCTGATAGACCTGTAGAAAGAGATGGAATGAAACACTGGCTTTCTCATCTCACTAGGAGATATTAAGGACCATGATAAACTTGTTTTTCCTACATTTAGCTTTTCTATGCAGACTGCCCTGAGTGCTTGGCACATGTGCCAGCCTCTTCTCTTCCACCTTAGATGCCCAAAGCCGCCAAGCCCCAGTCAAAGCTTCACATTACTCCAGCTTGTGGATGTGATCTGCAAGTGGGGAAAGGCAGCAACCAAGACAGAACCATCCCTGTGCTTTGTCCCAGTAAAGCCAGGAAGGTGAGTGAAGCAGCAAAGACAGAGGATAGGACTCCACCATCAGGAGAGAGAAAGGAATGGTACAAAGGCTCAAAAGGAAAAAAAAAAACAAAACAATTTTCATTTTGTGTTCATTAATCATTTAGACAACTGTACAGACCCACAAAATTTATGCAAACAAATCCACAGAGTGCTGATTGCAGCATTTGTTCTTCATGTATTGCCAACCTTTGCTTTCCAAATTGGTTCCTCTGATACGTTTCTCCATCAATAATCTGTTCAAAGCACGCATTAGATACACTCCGTGAGTTGTTCTCCACTATCCTTTCCTGCTTTATTTTTTGTACAAATTGTGATTGACAATATAAAACTGATATAAAACAAACAGAAATTCCACCCCATAAATCACAGCAGAAAGAAAAGAGATTATCAAACAACTAAATAATGCGATCTACAGCAAAACATACCGGTAAATCATACAAACCAGGGTAAATTAGATAACGCTGTCCATATACAATTACACTGGTTGGCTCCCATGACAGTCTTTAAATGTGACATGTTATTTGACATGTATGCAATTAGGGCTTAAAATCAATTTTTTTTTCTATTTCATTTAAAATAAAAAATGTAATGTTTCGGGACCAAACACTACCTTTTTAGTCAAGATGGACAAGAAGTAGTGTCAGGGTATTATGCCCACCCCATGAGCATCCCCGAGCATCCCCTTCTGGCCTCTCTCAACGGGGCACGAGCGCTCTCTGCTGTCTTATATGGGAACTCCTCTATAGGACTGGAGCTGCTGCGGCTTTATGGGGTTTATTAAAGCCCAACCCCATCCCTGACTAAAGGATGCCGGAGGAAGGCTGGGTCTGCTGTCCTTTTGGATAGAGCTTATGTGAGAAGGGGCACAGGTATCCCCCTGTGGTTATTGTGGTGAGTCCCTGCAAAGGACTGACAGCAGAAAAGCAAAGGT
Source organism: Coturnix japonica (assembly GCF_054131305.1). NCBI lineage: Eukaryota > Metazoa > Chordata > Aves > Galliformes > Phasianidae > Coturnix > Coturnix japonica. The sequence goes on from NC_140702.1 coordinate 684,604, forward strand.
ATCTATCCCCAGCATGGGATAGTGGCTATTTCAGAATAAATCCAGCTCTTGGAATGTGTGCTGAATGCTGCTTTGCACTTTCTCTTCTAGCACTTGAGTTTCGTATTTGTCAGTGCATAAATAGAACTGGGATTGTAAAAATATTCCGCTTGGCGGCTGGGCTTGGCAGTTCCAATCAATTTAGGACCATTAGTCATGACGGGATGGAGAAGGCAGCCCAGGCCCGGGGTGTATAAATGTTCTCAGGGCCCAAAAATTCCCTTGGCAGCCCCAGGCAATGCAAGACAGTCTGCTTAAATTACTCTGTTTTCCAGTGTGCCTGTGCTGATCTGGTGTAGTTTGCCTCATAAGGGTGAGTGAGACCTCAAGAGCTCCTTCTGTGATACTGACAAGGCATGTAGGTATCTCAGGACACAAGGATCAGAAAGGCAAGCAGCAAGGCAGGAGTTTTTCACTGTGTTCTGCTGATATCTTTTCCCTCTATAATTCCTAGATGACTCTGACCACCTATTGGATTAATCTGAATGAGATCCACCTTCATGGCTGCTAACTGCAGGCTCCTGTATAAGCATCTTCTGCAGAGATTTATTGGCTGGAGCCAGATTCTTCCCCAGTTCTGCTTCATGCCAAAAACATGCTTTAAATAAATATTTTTTCTGTCTGGCACTGAGATGTATCTGACTTACTCTTTCTTCTTTTCTCATGACAAGGGATTCTATTTTGTGCTCCTGTACTACGAGCATTCACGTTCTATTTTAGCTCCTGCTTAAGCTTTGCTAAACCCTGGATTGCTTACTTGCCCAACAAATATATGGGCCTCATTTACCTTTTCCAGTAACCAAAACTGAAATTATTGATTACCTGTTTCCTCCAGGACAAATTGTTAAACTGCTTCACTTCCAAACCAGAGAAACTGCAGAGCAGAAAATTCCCCTGAAAATGTAAAAAGGTCAATGGTGCATTTGATGACATGAGTGCTTATGAAGCCACATAATTCACCATTTGTTACTACAGAACTCGTTCCTGGGGGGATTAGCATTGCCAATAAATATACCATATGCTGGATTCTGCATGGAGATTTTTTAAGCTACCTTCCTAAGTCATTAAGGGTCTCCCATGACAACTATGACTAGAGCGGGCCAAACCCACCAGGGTTCCCTAGACCAGTGAAGCATGCAGGTTAAAGGATGAAGTCATGTCTCACTCATGTACCAATTCTTCAGTGAGACATATACAACTGAATAGTTTGCCCGTGACTTGTCTTTTTGGGAAGAGCTATTGCTCCTCCATGAGGACATGAGCTTAACCCTTCCTTCTCAACAGAAAGGGAGAGGGGAAGCACAGAGGAAGGCATGGCGGAGCCATGGAGATCCAAGGGAGGTTATTAACTGTTTCTTATTGCTAGCAAAATGGAGCTTAGTTTTTAGATCAAAAGGCTAAATAAATTGAATAAAACTGATTCTTGGAAGCCAGCCTCTCACAGGAAGAGCTCTTGCGAGCGTTTTCGTGCTGCCAGTGGCTTTTCCTCAGCAAAGTTGCTTGAAACTCCAGAGAGAGAAAAGCCTTTCCAGAGCAGGAAGCTGCGTGACAGACACGCACACACACAGAGCAGGCTACACCAACCTGCTGAGAGAATGGTTTTGCAGATGATGCGAAAGCATTAAAACCTCTTTAGATCTCGGCTATTTTCCAGACTCCCAACCCCAGACAGCCATGTGCCTCCATCACCTCCATCCAGCCGCCAGCAAACAAAGCTCTGCCAAGCACAGCGCCTGTGTGTGCGCGAGCACGGAGCTCCTGCAGAAACAGCGTTTGCTTTGAGGTGGAAGCATGCTAAATGCACACACTTGATGCTGCAGGAGATCAGCAAAAGCCTGGAGCATGCAACTAGAAATAAAGTCTTGGAGGGGCTGGGAGTACTGATGGGAGGTCTGCATCGATCAAGGACTGTAGGATGTTACTGAGTTATAGAACGTGAGGGAAAAATCCCAATATAAATGGAAACAAAAGACTAAATTCCCATAGACTTCACTGGAAAGAGTTTTTGGCTCATAAGACGTGGCACAGATGGCTGAAATTTATTATACAGTGTAAATTACTGCATAAAGGAGTAAAACAGCAAAAGAGACGGTGGAGTGAAAGCAACTGTATTGTATGCTTCCTAAAGCAATCTTAGAATGGTTGCTCAAAAGAGATATATGTTGGGCTTTTGTCCTCAGAAATACTTCATCTGCAGCCCAATTTCCTCTTTGCACAGGTATTTCCTAAAGCCAATTAAGCTGGGGATTGCCCACAAACACCCAGCCCATTACACCAGGGTGAAAACATGCACTTAATGCAGAAAGAAATATTCACCCACCATGTAAAAACTAGCAGAAACCCAGCAAGTCTGAGGGGAAATGGAAGAACAGGAGAACAGCATGTGCCTTCTTGTCTGTATAAACTTGTTCTTAAACTTGAAATGCTTTTGAGAAAGCCAAATCCAAGCAATTAACAACGAGGTAATCCCGTTGGCCGGGACGATCCACAAATGGCATTGACTTCAATGCTGAGAAATAAATGGTTCATAAAACTGCCATATGGAGTGCTTTTTCCAAACTGAAATTAAAGCAGTCGCAATAGCCAAAATGAATCAAGACCAGAGCCGTACATGAGGGCTCTTTCCTGAACAGAATAAAATTCCTCATTAAACAACTTTAGTTACCTTAGAGAATGATTCCATGTTTTTAGAGCTTCTACATCTTTCTTTCCCCACCTATATTTTATCCTCTCCTCTCCTCTCCTCTCCTCTCCTCTCCTCTCCTCTCCTCTCCTCTCCTCTCCTCTCCTCTCCTCTCCTCTCCTCTCCTCTCCTCTCCTCTCCTCTCCTCTCCTCTCCTCTCCTCTCCTCTCCTCTCCTCTCCTCTCCTCTCCTCTCCTCTCCTCTCCTCTCCTCTCCGGTGTTCAAATAGCTGAAAATGGTTCTTTATCTGCTAAAGTGAGTGCTAAGCAATCTATTCTTCCCATCATGCGGGCAGGTACATACAAGAAACGACAGATTTCCTGCATGTGTTTTGTATCACACTGTACTTTATTGCTCACGTTATAATGTCCATTAAAGGCTGGTTCTGTTCTGATATCTATCAGGGCACTTACACTAAATGCAGTGAGAGCAGCATCTGACAGCCCAGCTATTTAGGAATCAATATGTTGCCAATTTCTTCTTTCCTATCAATAAGATGGAAACCAGAACATAGATGTTTAGCCATATAGGCAGCTAGCAAATCCTGATTCTTCTAAGCAGAGGGTATTAATTAGCTTTGGTAGCAATGAGAACTCTTCTCAGATCATCACGCCCATAGTGAATGGCGCTCACCAGGGGCTGGCCTTGGGTCTGAACTTGCTCATCATCTAGTAGGTTTTATCTTTTACCTATGCAATGTCTTAAGTTCTTTTTATATAGAAAAATGTCTATCTACATGGTAAAGGTGTGAAAAATCAATCTCTATTACAAGTGGAGTTCCTTTGTTTCTGGACAGATACCTAGGCTTGGATTTCTTTGTGAATTTTCTTTGTTATGCGGTGTCTTTTAATGCTTGAATGTATGTTTTAAGTGTCTGCATTTATCACTGTCATGTTTGTATGGATAACACTGTTCCACTGCGAAATGGTGAAAAACAATTTCCAGTGCTGCCACCGGACACTGGATGTCACTGGAAGGCAATTTTCTATCCCAGAATTAGAGTTGCCCTTTAAATACACTGGTCTGTCTCTTAGCTATCCCATAGCAGAGAGGGAAAATGGCTTCAGAGAAGAAGCTGTAGAGAGGATGCCAAGGAACAAGCTGGTCAGATGAGAGACTTCCAAGTATCTCTTAATTGAGAACAGTCCTCACTGAAAATGCTTTCTCATGAATTTTTCACTTGAAAAATCATAGGCAAAATACTGAGATTTCTTCCTACTGTTAAGATTTTATGTATTTCAAATACGATTGTGAGCTGTAGCATCATATAAAAGAGTGGTCTAAAGGTATTATCATTATCAGGCACCCAAAGAAGTAATGCACTGAACCATTCCTGGCACCTGGTTAAAGCTGGCCTCACCCTGAGGAGAAGGAACCCACCATTTTTGGGTTTTATCTTTCTTTTTTCCTTTTTCCTTTTATTTTTTCTATTTTTTTTAATGGCATGTTTAAGAAGCTGTCATAATTCAGGCAGACATTTTCAAGGAAGGCTTAATTTGTGACACCTATTAGATTCCTCAGCAAACCCATATGTGGGTATCGTTTGATCATAGTTCTCAGATAATAAATGCCATATCACAAACCTTCTGGCGGAACGCTGGTTCTCTTGACAGTGCTATAAAAGCCGTGAATTGTAAAGACCTCAATGGTTTTCTCCTCTTTTAAGCTGATTCTGCCACCGTTGAATCACAGACCCATTAGAAGGGAGCAAACTGAGAGGGATCTCAGGAGGTCAGCGGAGTTCACCTGCCTGCCCCACGACATTTCTCATGGCATGTCACTTCTGACAGTTGTTTCTCCCACCTGTTCTTCAGGTCTTCCAATTATGACTCTCCCACACCTTCCCCCTCAGGCTATTGATTCTGGTGCTATCATTACTTGCAGAAAGTTTTGCTAACACATCACCTCCATCCCCTTTGTTCTGTATTCACCGCTGCTTCTACATATGGTAGACAACGCATGGAGCAACGGAGAGAGGCAATTTATTCCCACCTTCCTATTTAGTGGTGCTAAATAGGAATAACTTATCTGTAAGTTTTTTTTTCCTCCAGTAAATCTTTTCATTATTTCCTTATGGTTTAACACGCACAATTTTGTGCTTCTTTGTTAAAAGAATCTCTCAAAGTTTGCTGGCTGTACCCACAGCTGAGAAGAAAAAAATGCAATCATCTCATTATACTAATAGTACTTTGAAATAATAGATATCTAATCTCTTTGCATGGATGCACAGACACTCCTGGCACGGTCACAGTTTTCTGCACTGCTGGACACATGATGTGGCCCCTACTCTATAGTTTTTTTGAGGTTTAACAACAATCTGTTTGCATCTACATGCAAGTTTGTATTCATATCCATATGTTCAGGCCTCTTTTCTTCCCTTTCAGACCCATACGATTTTATTTTATCTTATCTTGGAGCAGTGTTACTGACTGACCAAAGAGTTACTTTAAAGCTAGCTCAGTGTTCCAATGGCTCCTGGATTTCTTATCTGCTTCCCAAATATACCCAGAATAAATCTTCTCCTTCCTGCTGCAAGCTGTTTGGTGGTAAGCACATTACCAAAACACCTAGTAGTTAGAGTGGGAAAGGAAGTGGCTGCACAGATGTCAAAGACAAAGAGCAATGTTCTGCTCAGGAAACAGATGTCTTGAGCTGGTATTTATAGCAGCCTGTACATGTTACACAAAAAGGGCCCAAGCTACAAAAGCTGGAGTATCTGGAAAGCTGGAAATGCATTATTAAATGTATGTAAGGGAGATAGAAGGTGGATGCTGCATATGTACCATATGTTGTCTTCATTTGGAAGAGGTTATGTGGCACATTAAGAACCTGTGCTATTTGTCCTGGCTGCAGACTCTGATAGCTGGGTCAAAGCTATGCATTCACTGATCACTATAATGAAGAAATAACGGGTAAGGACATGCAATATGTTTGGTGTATGCAAGAAAGTGATATGACAGCGATACTGCACAGAGGCAGAGGATGAACTGCAGGTCAGCCAATGTTGGGGCTTTTTTTAACCTCTGCAATTTGTACTCCAGAAATTTTTATGTTTGACAGACATCTCGGTCAGAGGGCACGTGCTATTTGTGTCATTATTTTCTCATGCACAGTTATCTATGTACCTGAGACTTCGTACCCCAAACGAATTGCCTCTCAGACAGAAGCATTTGAGGCAGTTTCCATTTTGTTTTAGGATTTGAGAGGTGTTTTTCCTTTTTCTTTTCTTTTTTCTGCTATCTCTTATTTTTTTGTTATGCCATCAATTTTTGTCAACCTGACGTTACACGATATCTGAGTGATTCTTTCACACTTCATTCAATCTAATCTTCCCTGCCTTTTCTCCACCTCCTCCATATACCAGCTACGTCATGTGTAGTTGTTTTATTCACCTGCATTCTAATGCATCAATGCATTTGCCCCCTAGTCTGGAGACTGGAGGGCAAATAACATGTTACTAAAATGCTATGTTAGTAATGCAGAGCAAAGCACTGCCCAGTGTGCCACTGATGAAACAAAGAGTCTTGCTTGCAGTCCCAATACTGTGTGCATCCAGATCCTGTCCATCCCAAACACCTGCAACAAACAAACCAATCGTCCTACCACAAAACTAAGGCTCCTAGCAAAAGATTTTCATTCGTTTTGGGCAATTATTTCATTCTCCAGAAACACTGAGAGCTGTGCAATGTGAAAATGAAATTCACCGCTGCTCTCACATGCCCTATCGATTGCCTTTGGTACAGACCTGCAGGACTCGCACACAGAGGTCTTATTCTGCAATCTTTCTGGGTGAGTGAATATGGAAATCAGACCCTGCTGCTTGCAGATACAGCATTACTGCAATGCACAGCAGTGACTTCGCTGTCTCCTTTTGACCAGAAATTTCCCAGGGGACAGAGGAAAGCCTTTTTGACAAGGAATGTAATCAAAGAGGCTTTGTGCTGCTGTTGAAAGCTGTGGTGAGCTGATATTTTCTGAAGATGTTTGCTGAAAAAAAAAACCCTGATCAGGTCTATAAATGCTTGTGCTCTGTTGACAGAAGCCTGACTTTGACTCACGCTAAGGGGATCTGCCTGGAGGTCTATAAACCAAGCAGGAGTTATGGCACCTGGCTGATATAACTACTAAGGATACCAGTATATAAAGCCAGCTGAAGATCACAGGATCAGCATTTCTCTGTCAGGAATGACATCACAGTGCACCATGTGTAGGCTTTGAGGCCTTAGGCAGGAGACAATCTACAAATTAGGAACAATAACAAGAGCAGCTTATACATTGAGTTCACCTTCTCCTGGGATAATACACTCCAGGCACTGTTTTTCATGCCTGCATTAAGTCAGTAATGGCTTTCCACCCCCAGTGTGCTCAGAGCAGCACGGAAGCATGAAAGCAGTGTGTATAGCTCTCACTCCAAACACCCAGGCAGCAGTGATTACCTAACAAATATTCCTTACCAGGAATCCTCAGTGTCTTTTGGCCCCCTGATCCTAAGTCTAAGTGCTAGGTTTATTACTTTAGCTCAAAAAACCAAAGCACTGCCAAGTCACAGATAAGAACTGTGGAAATACACTCAGAATTTCATTTCTGTAAGTGGATGCTCTTATTATTTCTAATTGTACTTTTTTTTTCCTGATCTCTCAGTTGGCTCCATTTTGTCTATCAATAGCCTGTGCTTATCCAAAAGCTGTAAGTATTAATGTGCTTGGGGCATTCGGTCATCTTAGTGTACGGCAGCTGTAGTGCCAAACATGATATCACTCTGAAGAGTGACCAAAGAGAGACCTTTGTATCATTTAACCGCAGGTATCAAACTACTAAGTGACTCTTCCAATAGCTCTGCTAACTCCACTTCCCCTGCAAAAAGAAGGACAACACTGGGAAACCTATAAGCGAGGTATTTACATTAGGTGGGATGAATTACGCTCAGGAAGCCCCTGTATATTCTTGCTGACTAGAAAGGAAACCTGAAGTTAAATCACGGTGAAAAACAGACACAAGAAACTGCAAAGAGGTAACTCTGTTGTACTTCATCAAAATCCTCTTGGGTGCTTTTACCTAATGTCTTTGTAATTGAAGGAATTTAATTGGCGTTATTTCAGTACTGTTAATGTTCTTCTTTTTCTTTTTTTGTATGACAAAGCTTTATTTGCTAAACTTCCTCTGACTTCCCAGCCACAAATATAAATTCTCATGCATGTCGATCTTCCTCATCAAACCGCACTGGTCTTCGAATGGATCAATATAATCATAATAAAGCAAATGGTATATATTAATGCTTCAGCTGAAGGCTGCTTCCTAGCATGCTTTTGATGTTGTGCTGCATATGACGCACCTACAGGATGTACTGATAACTTACAAGAAGCAAAATGGGTTCAATAAGATGCTGAATATTTACTTTCTCCAAAAGTTTCCAAGTGAACTCAATAAAAGGATCGTGACAGCCTTGAAAGAGCGTGGCCATGGTCATTTGGTGAGCCAAGCATATTGACAGGGTTTGGCAACTAACAATAAATGGTAACTTAAAATTGCATTTATGCTTTTTAAATTGCCTTTTCTATGTATTATAAGTCTGAAAAGGAATTACTAAATAAACGTTCAGCTGAATGCCTGTATTGAAACTCTGATGCTGGATATTGTCTCAATGAATCAAATGCATCTGGAAAAGACAAATAACACCTGAAGCTTAAAAGAGTGAAGTATGAGAAATATTTGAACTTCACGTTTCCTATTAACAGTGTCTTTATTTCCTTTTTACAAAAAAAGTAGGAATAAAAACAGACAAAACTTACTTGAATCAATGCTTTTGCCTCTGTCTCATTAGAGAGCTGAGCAGGCAGAGTCCTGGCTGAAACGCTGACAGCATATTTCATTGACAAAGGGAACAAAAGATATATGACAACATACCCATGCAAGAGACAAAGTACAAAACGTGTCCTGCGGCCCAACATTTTGGAGGCTGCCTGTGTCACAGCAGTTCTCAAACTGTTGCTTTTGCTCACCCATGCCTTTACACAGTACAAACAAGTTACATATACACATATATCGTAAAAAAAAAAGGTTTTGAGTATGGTCTAACTGCTACGAATTAAGGCATCCTAACAGTTGCTGTTTTGCTGGTGAGGGATATGTCTCGTATTAGTGTTTCAAAAGGATTTGTTTCAGGCATTTCAAACGAAGTGAGACATCACAAGATGTGGTTTAGAGGAAGAATTCCTGCAGCTCTGTCTCTTCTGAACTCTTCTGACTGTAGGACTTCTGGCTTTTCCTACTGATGCTATCATGCCTGGAGAGGAAAAAGAAGAAAATTACTCATGGTGACACTAACTATATACTTACTCTTGTTTTCCCTATTTTATCTCATTTGCAAATATTGAACTTCGAATTACTTCTAGTTTTTTTAATCTAATTTATCTATACAGATACTACAGGCATTAGTTCTTAATACTGTAGAATACTGCTGACTTTCATATAGCTCCTATTCTGCAATCAAAGACAGAAAGCAATAGAAAGATCAGAAGCTTTTCAAGTCAGAACATTAATTAGTATGATGCCAGATATTCTGGAAATAATGGAGAGAATGTCTAAAACCTCTCATATTTTTCAGGGAACAGCAATGCAGAGATGGAAGGATCCACTACAACAAACAGAACCTTGTTCCTTACTCTACATGGAAGAGAGTCATTACAGAAGGTAGATCAGTGGACTTATTTTACATGTCTGCTTCAGGGGAAGATGGCACAAGAAGAAGGGAAAACGTGCCTCTTAACGCCAGGACTACATCACATTTAGCGGTATAATTAGGTATTAATGGAAACTGGATGACTTCAGGAAACACTGTTTCACATTCTGCTAAGAGGGATGCTTCATTCTACCATATGTTTAGTATTAAGGAAGGAATCTCATGAAGCCTTCTAGGGCTAAGATAATTTCTATCAATTAATTACTGCATTAGATGAGGTTTGTAGTGTGGAAAGACTGGCATCAAAAGACCTCATTTTGCTGTCCTACAATTGCACTGTGATCTCAATTTGGGTTTCTTTTAGCTAGTGCTGTTGTCTTTAGGTGATCATGCTGAACAAACATGCCTTCTAGGACTCTGCCCACTGACCTGAGGGAAATATATCACCAATACTACTAATTACTGACCAAATCTGTAGTATCCCCTGGTGCTTGTAGGAACAAAAATACACAGCATGCTCTCATGCAACAGACACCAATACAGACTCATAAATACTCATAAAAGAACATCAGTAAATTCTGTGGGATGAGGCTTGAATTATTTTTACACTGATTTTGCATTGCACTGGTTGGAGTCATAACTAGTTTATTAGATGTAGAGATGAACATCCTTTCCCTAGAACACACATTTGGGATGAAGATGGAATTTATCCTGCACTAGATCTGGCAGTGAGAAATCTTTAAGGTTAGATCCACTATTTTAGAGGCATGCCTAACATACTGTCTGATAGAAACCTAACAGTAGATTCTGCTGATTGATCCTGATGTATGAAGCCATTATATCTACCGATAGCTGCTGCTAATAAGGGGCTTTGTATTGATATGACGAGTTACATGATAATAGATGGACAAGAACATGATTTGATTCTAGGCAGATTTTGTACAATAATTTCAGGCTTCAGAAGATCCTAATAAAATCCTATATACAACAGATGAAGAGTTAAACAGATTCAGGACTATGCCCAGTAATAAAGCCCCTGAATATAACTACCTGCACAGGTTATAAACACCAAAAAACTGCACAGATTCTCCCTCAAACTGCTGCTGTGCAGGCAGCTTTCTATGCTGGAATTTCCATTTATTTACTTATTTATTTTAACAGCACAATTAAAGCTCTCGGAAACTGAACAGTTCTGTTTCTGGATTCACATGAGCTTTGATGATGATTTCAGAACAATTCGCTTCATGGAATAGGAAAAAAAAGTAATTTGTGAGGAATTTAAGCTTCTGAACTGCAGCATGATTAGTTCATAATTTTCTCAGGAGTTTCTTCAAATGGGTAATTTTGGAGAGAAATACAGTCATTCCCAGGTCTAACAAAAGGATTTACATTTCAGCTCAACAGGGAAGAAAAAAATGACCATCCCATTAATTTAGAGCTGAACAGTCAAAAAACAATGACAGCTAATTTTTACACATCATTTGCTTATGAAACAAAACGTATATTTGTTTTGTCCAGCATGTCTTTATGTACTTTGAGGGACTGGTCTCCATCTGCCTGATTAACCCTCCTGGAATACATTAAGGAGTTTAAATGCAGTCAAAGTCATCAAACTTTTTCAAAAGCAGATTTAACATCAAAGTCTGAGGGAGAGTAAGCAAAATCTATAAAAACAGGAGTGCACTGGACTTAAAGTACAGCATCCTGCCTCATGTTCTCTATATTCTCTGTTTAGAGAAGAACTGTGGTGTTTCTGTTCGCCTCATGAGAGGAAATTTAGTTTCCATTGTCATCTGGTACTTCACTTCCATTCTACAGAGGCTGAATACTCAGCCAAAGTGAGCTATAGTCTAATGGATTTATGAGTGTGACTATTTTTTATGCCTGCTTGGAACTGAAACCTTCCAAACAGCTCAATGGTGACATCAGCAAAAATCCACCATAAATATCTGCTTTTCCAGGAATTGAGATGTTCTTCTATTCATCTATTTCCCTTCTTGTGCATCAACCAAGTCTGTTATTTCAGTTACGAAGTTAGCAAACACATGCAATTTGAGAAGACAAAGCAACAGAGATGATAAATATCACCATGCACATACCAAGCATAGCTACACGGATGTTCTCCATTCAGTGCGCTAGAGAAAAGATTGGTGTGGCTGCAGCAAGGCCCCTAAGGAAGTATAATATCAGATCAGTTGGAAACATGCACTGAGCTTCTCACATGCATAGGTAGGAAATCTATCAAAACATGCAGTCAAATGGCCAAAGCAGCACTTTAACAGATTTCTTTTTAAGTTAGTCAATAAGGCTGAATCTGTTATGTCTTGGATGCATATGCTGTGGTCCTTTAGGGAGGCATGAAAATGTATTTCTTCCATAATCCTCATGTTCTTAACAACATGCAAACACAGAGTTTTCACAAGTGATGTGCATTTTACAGTGTAAGTGACAGTACCATTGGAATTATCTCACTCAACTCTTTAAACTTGTTCGGGAACTATGAAAAACACTCGTGAGACTACACTCCATCGGAACGCCTTTGAACAGAGACTCTTTATAACCACAAAATTGGAACCATCTTTTTTGAAAGATAAATTGCCACTGCGTTAAGAAAATATTTCTATTGCAATTCAGTTGACTGATAAGTAAATTAGCGATTCACGCTGTGTTTCCAACCGAACTTTAATAAATACACTTCCACTTCAATTTAGCCTACTAGACCTCCGCTGAAGTTCTCATTTCACATTCTGATATCGTGCACTTTCAGTAGTACCCATTAATATGGATTTGTTACTATTTCCCAGTTCTCTCCTTCAGATGTCCCTTTTCCATATTCACGTTGCTTACTCTGTGCCCAAGATTTTCCTGTATTTTTTTTTCCTCCCATTACCTCATCATACTTTTTGCAGTACATAATTCACTATTCCCCTCTCTACACCTAGTCTGCCTTACATTCGTTCTTTTTTTCCTTCCTGAACTTATTCTTTTGCCTCATTGCCTCTGTCCCCCTCCTCCCCTTCCACACAGTCTTTCAGAGAGGATTAAATTATCTACCATTCCCTTTCACCCATTTCCTTATTAGATTTCCAGATACCTGAACTTCTCTCTTCTCCACAAACACACTGTGCTCCCAGTATTTCCTACCTTTCTCTCTCATTCAGTATATCTTCCTTTACCTTGTAAGATACATTCATTCAAGTTATTCCCCCCCTTCTTTTGAACAGGAGAGATAGACTTATAACAGGAGACATCCCTCACTCTGCCGTGAACCCCAAAAGCACACTGCACACTGCAGAGAAGGGATAATCTGGATTCAGTCCGTTTTACTATAGACCAACCATACGCTCTGCCAAAGAAAGATGGTGTAATCTGGGGATGGGTTTGCAAAGAAGGTTGGGTAGTGACAGCATAGATACTTAGGGGATGTCTGTAGCATGCACAGAAGCAAAGATAATCTCTTCTGCTGTTTTCACATTCTGTCACTAATTTTTATCCATTTGGCTTCATTATGTGTGTAGAACATGGTTGGTCTAGTCCTTCAGGTATTTACTCTGCAGAAAATCCCATGGATTCAAATATGGCATTCTGTTTTTATGACCTGTCACTCAGAGAAACATCTGATATCATTTCCAGATGAATCATGTCTGTGCGGAGAGCTTTCTATACAGGATATGTGCACCATGTGCACTGAAAGTATGGGCCATATATGCTACCCAAGTCTGCTACTCCTCAAAAAAGCCTTCTAAAATTACAACAGAGGATTGGTTTTCTACTCCTCAAATACAGTATATTGCTCATGTATATCCTTTTGAAATAGAAATGTAGGAAGAAGCTGCCAAACATTCATTACGTTACAAGAAAAGAGGGGGAAAAAAGGGCCCTTTCTCCTTTCAGTGCACTCACTGGCTTGTTTCTTCCTTTTGTCAGAGCTGCTGGGTTTCCCTTGCTGTCTGCAGTCTTTCTTCCTAATGACGAAAAAGGCAGCGTCGATGAGGTTTTGATCAGGTTCGCTGTTTGACAGTTGTTGTTGTTATTCTGGTTACCACTCAGTGTCTCCATTATGGATCTGAAGGTTCCAAAAGGCCTTTTCATCTGGTCCCCCGATGGCTCCCCAGTGCTGGGTGGAGCCCGCGAAAGTGCTTTGCCCCGTTCTTTATCCTTTTCCTCATTTAACTCTTCCTCAGCTAGCTCCACCTGCACCACAGGCTCCTCAAAAGTCACTCTGAGTTTCAAGTTTTGGGATGTTCTGCGCTTAGAAGACGGAGACTTGAGAGCACTCTTAGGGCTTGTAGCAACCTTTTGAGCAGCGGCACCATCTGTGCTGGATGGAGAGATGTCTCCACAAAACTGGCTCTGAGGTACAGTACCAGACTGATAGTGGGCTTCGTTATCTGGATCGCTGCTCTCTGAAGTTGGGGAAGGACTATGGCCATCCACTGACTTAGAAGCTCTGGTACCGAAAGGGAAGCGGCGCCCTGCTGCTGAAGTGTGTTTCTTAATCATCAGATGCAAACTCTCAGTGCTCTCAACACTTTCCACTATGGGTTGAGGCCTCAGTTTGTCAGTTCTTTTCACAGGGGTGTTCTTATGGTCCTCAGAATTTGCTGAGTCTGTGTCAGACTCGCTGAGAGACCTCTGCATTAGCTGCCTCAGTCTGGCTAACTTCAGCTCCCTTTTCTCTGGCAAAATCTTCTTCACGTTCTTGGAGGATGCATGAGCATCCTGAAATTCCAAGGTCAGCTTTTCCTGCGTACAGACATTTTCAGAGATTTCCTTTCCCAACAACTGGCGCAAGATTTTATCTGAGTCCTCATCTTTTATCTTGGCTCGAGCACGACTAGAAGTTCCCAAACTGCCAAGAATCTGAATCCCATCTTGGGCGTTCAATTTACTTTTTGGTGGAGACAATTCATCTGCTTCGGATGGTTTCCACTGGGGTTTGCCAGAGGCAGGGGATGATGGCGAGCTTAAAGAAGAAAAGAGGAGGAAATACTACGGTCAAATTAATGCACAAATAAAATGCAAAACTGTCATTTCCCCTTTACAAGTCTCACTACTCACGAGGAATTCATTACTATGACGCTACAGCGATGACTACAGAAAGAAGGATGTAACCCTGCTTCCATTTCTAATTAGAACCTAAGTCTCTTCACTTTCTTTTACAAAGAAAAATCCTCAAAAGAAAAACGAAGAATGATTTCAATGCCAAAGATTTGTTTCTAAGGACAACTTGTCCAAAGCTACTATCAGAAGGTAAAAAAAAAAACAACCAAAAAAACCAAAAACCAGCAAGAAGTGCAAATGCCTGCTATTGAAGTCACCCCACAATACAAAAGTGGCTTATTTTAACTACTGCTAAAATCAGCTCTATACAAAGCAATGACTTTGTAAATATCAGCTTCATCTGGCAACATACAAATAAGACCATTTAAAAAGTCAGGTTTGTTCACACTCAAACTTTTTTCAGACATGAAATACTGAATAGCACGTGAATAGTGACATTAATTTATTTCAGTATTACTAGATCAATAAATTAAATTTAGGACTCCAAATGATATATAGTGACAAAGTGGAAATGGAAGTAGAAATAGAAATTACACAGGCCATTTCTTTCCCCATGACAAATGCCAGAGATTTGATGCTCCACATTCTTATTTTAAGCCAATTTTTCTTTAAGCAAGGGTAAAGTGGAAAAATCAAGGTTGATGTGAGGCAGTGAATCCATAAATCTCTTTTTTTCTTTTCTTCTTCTTTTTTTTTTTCCTCTTAACTATTTTTCTTCCCTGCCAAGTCCATAAACCGTGTACAAAATCCACACGAATGTATTATCCACTTCATCTTCAGTCCATTTTGAGTTCTCCTAGTGGGAAGGTGGGTAAACCAAAATAGATACTCAAGATCTAGTAAGCATATAAATTAGATAATCCCATCAGGTTAGATTCTCATAGATTAGCTTCTGCCTATGACATCCATAAGGTGACAATATCCAAAAGTGAGTTCTAATTAGAAGAAAATTTAAAGTAACAGGTTCTCATTTTCAAACTCGTTTACCTAATTACAACCACTATGAGAGATCTGCTCTCACCTATTCTTATCTGATACTGAAAATGAAACAGTCCTGGTGCTCACAAATACTCAGGTGAAAAACCACTTGGAAAGTCCAGTCAGCAAAAATCACAGAAACCAAATGATCTGGAAGACAGTGTTTGGTCCCACCGTCCCTACTGAGCTGGCAAAGACCACGAGTCCATTAAAGAAAAGGACAAAAAGCCTCTTTCCAGTGTGGTTTTCTGCTTCAATCCCTTTCATAGCCAAAGTTCCTTTAAATTAGTGCATCACCAGTGTCTTCATTTACCTATTTTAGTAGCTACTTGCACGTATCTGAAATACTGACAGATGAACTTCAGGGACATGATGTACTTGTTCAAAGCAATGCACAAGATTCTGAAAGAACGATCAGAAAACAGGAACTACTATAATTTCACACAACACGTCCCGGAGTTCAGGCCACCAATGTCAGTGGAAGAAGTTTTCCTTATGCTGGCTTTCTATTTTTAATATGAATTTAACTCCCTCGAAACTCGGAGAAACATGGTAAAACACTGTGTGTACCTTCTGCAGAGGAAACTGAATTACGAGGTAATGATAAACTCAGCCCTATTTGCACCTGAACTACTTCATCCCTTTCAATGTCTTATTGAGAGGGAGGTTGGGTGTTTACTTGGTTTCCATGCACCACACTGGAAAACTATGGCAGAAGCTAAGAGACAGATCAGGAGATCTGTTGGAAGGGTATTTTTCTTCCTCTTTATGGTTGTGTCTACTTCTGGGACTTGCATGGACAGATAATAAATGGACAGAGAATAAATAATATGTAAAATTTCTAGAGTACGGTGAACCAGCACAAGGTCAGACTTTTGTATTACAACATTTGTTAAGGGGTTTCCAGGATTCTCTGCTATTAATCTAACACAAGATATAATACAACCTATTCCACTGTAAATCTGATTTTAACTCTGGTGGAAAACGTAAACTATTAATTCCATAACAAAAATGTCCAATATTTATATAATAATACACACTTTCAAATTCTAGAAGCCCCAGCTTCAAGCCCACGGGGTAAAAGAAGCATATTGACAGAAGACATCTACTATTTTGACAGATCACAACTTCTCATGATAACTGCCCAAATCCATTCTACAGTGACATTACAGCCACGTTACCTTGCAGATGTGGGTAGAGACTTGCCCTCTGATCGCTGGGCTTCTAAAAGCTGCTGCAGTTGATTCTGCAACGTCACACGTTCTACTGTCTGCCTGCAAGACAATGTAAGACTCTTTATCTTGAATGTCAAAACCATCAGCATTAGATATTTACAGGATAAACTGTTCAACACTGAATTTCAAAGAGAACCCTTCTTCACCTACAAATAAGATTAGTAGATAAAGACATCCCTTTAGCTACTAGAAACTACTAGAAAATGGTAATTTTCTATTCAGTTTTTCATTAGTGCATGTAAGCTGTCTTTCACTTGAGATGGAATTTGTACCTTTGGTTTAATTACCTGATCCTTGTCAGAGAAATAAGAACTCACCAGGCAAATATAACTTCATCTGCTTCATCTTTTTCATCCAGGTTCTACCTCTGTTGATGTAGAACTGATGTTTTTAGTACTTTTGTTCACGTTAGACCTACAGAGTCAGTATCATTCTCCATCACTGATTTGGATTCTTTCTCAGCTCACATACCATCAGCAGAAGATCTAACTATGTTCCAAACGCAGTCTTAATAACTGCCAGTGTCAAAGCCAGAAAGAATCCAGATGGCTGTACTTTAAGGCTGATTAAACTGTTTTACTTCTAACGTATCAGTTACAAGTAAAGTGTGGATCTGAGAAGTACTAGAGAAATAAAGGTGGGATCTTGACATACTGCCTTGCTGTCACTTTTTTACAACACGATCATGTTTTATGTAGATATTTACGTTCTTTAACTTTCTGTCTTCCTTTCTCTTGCCTACACACTTCCTTACACTGTTTTAAAATCACTCCTACCATCTGTCATCATTGGCTTACTCTGCAGCTCCCCAGACTCTGTCATTTGAGAGCCAAGGAAATTTTGCTTGAGATCAGACGGTGATACGGTTTATCTGTTTTACTTTCTTTTCATATGTTCTTCAACTTCTGTTTCTAAGAATCTAAACCCCAAACGCTTCTCTTTAATGGAAACGTGTGACACCTCTTCTGCTGTGTTAACAACCTCATTTCGTTAAACATCTTCTGGTGCTAAAAGAACTAACGTTTCCTTCATTTTCACAGTTCAATTAGTTAACAAACACCCCACAGTACAGAAACAAACACATCCTGCCAGACATTTCCCCAGAGAAATGTAACATATGCATAAATACCAATGGTAACACTGAAAATGAGGGATCTCAACTCCTTGGAAGAGCAATATTACTAAGTGTTAAAATGAGACTGATTCAGGAGACATGACCACTACAAAATTAAAAGCAAGAGGATCCTGCGGGTATTTGGTACCAAATTAATGGGGTCGTATTTTATATAATGTTCCCACTAACTGCTATGTGGGGAACCTGATACCTCTCCTTAGATAACTCTGAACCCCAGCTACCTTAAAATGAAATCAGATTGCTTAGTTACTTAGTAGGGAATGGAAGGAGGCATTATCTAATGAAGTATCATCCTTCATGGTATGTTCCTTTTCCTTTTCTTTTTCCTTTTCCTTTTCCTTTTCCTTTTCCTTTTCCTTTTCCTTTTCCTTTTCCTTTTCCTTTTCCTTTTCCTTTTCCTTTTCCTTTTCCTCTTCCTCTTCCTCTTCCTTTTCCTTTCTTTCTTTTTTCCTGTGGGACACTCTCAGTTAATGGGATTGTCCTATGGAGACTTAATGGAAAATTTCTACTTAGAAATAGTTTCCTTCTTTCACCAAAACTTTTCTCTCTGAAAGGTGACTTAGATTGAACTCAGAAGGTTTTGCTGCTGGATTTTGATGTTGTTGTTGCAGTTTTTCATTTTAAAGTGAACTGCCTTGTATCAAAGTCATGAAGACTTTAGCAGACTGTGATTTTATTGTTTTGCTTTTGTGACTTCAGGAATGACTTCAGAGGGTGTGATGGATTAGGGTGACTTCCCAATGGAACTGCTTTGTGTTGTCTGGAAGAGCTCAGAAGAAGAGAATGAAAGATATTACTCTCTTCTTTGGTTTCAGACCATTGAATAAAGATCTTGTAAGGTGTTGGTTTAAGACAGTTTCTGTACTCTGTTCTTCCTGCACAGTATCAACCATTTCAGTTTTCTCGTGGTTGGGGACATACAGTGTTCACTGAGAGAATTTATTATGGCTGGTTGATAAGGAGCCCAGGAAATTAAGCTGTATGTACAATTACCTTATGTTTGCAGAAGCTGAGAAAAAGTAGAGAAGCAGAAAACTGCTTAGTGTGTTGATAGAACTACCCTGAGCAGTCAAGTAATCCACCATGATCTGGCTATAACTAGAACAATGTATATTAACTCTAGTAGAAATAGGTGGACTAAATATGTCAAAGCAAGCTGAGATGCCCAAGTGGGACCTTTACCTACATAATAACAGTTTAAAGTGACTTAAACTGTAAATAGGTCTTTGTTCAGATGTTGCTGGGGTCTTCAGAGGTGCTACAGCCAATAAATTCTCCTAAATTATTGGTGGTGAGGCTCCTTCAGAACCTGCCCCAGGCACACGCTTCAAGCTATACTTGGATTTTTATGCAGACCTGTAAGGACACAGAACTAACACTATCCACTCTCTCCTAAAAATATTATGAAACAGACACCTGATTATAATAGAATGGTAATATTTGGTTATTTTTAATTTACATTTATTATGGCAATAAAAACTGAATTGCTTGGCTCTGGCTGGCAGCCAAGAACCCAGGCAGCCACTTCCATGGGATAGGGACAAAAATTATGGAGAATAGAAGTGAAAACACTCATGTATTGAGATAACCACAGGCACATCACTTACCAGCTACCATTAGAGGCAAAAAGAGACATGGTAAATTTAATTTAGAGCCAATTAAGCATGGATTTTTATTGATTGACTTTTATATATTGGGAAACAAAAACAGAAAAATATATAAAACACCTATCCTCCCCTTTTCCAGGCTTTTACCACTTCCATCTGTGCTCCAAGCACCTCTTCTGATGCACTGTCAGGCTTCACTCAAGGCAATTCTCCTATCCCCTTGTTATCACTGCAGGTTACACTCAGTCTTTTCATGAAACCAGTAAATGACATAAGTTAGAATCTGTGCAGCTTCTCTCCTTCTTCTCACCCTTGCTGTACTCTAGTTCTTTCTATACTTCAGTCTATTCAGATGCAACTGTTATGACATGGACTTATGCAAGGTCTCCAATCATTTCAAGGGATGTGCATGATGAAGGACAGCCCCTGGCACCTTGTCACAGAGGCCACCTGTTTTCAACCACATGCAAATAAAACCATGGAGTTTACACTAAATACAATCATTCACACTGTTTGCATAACATGACTTGTTTACACCAATATACGGTGTTTTCAAAAGGTATATACCACTGCCTGTGGTAGGTGAAAAGCTCTACTATTTCTGTTTTTCCTCCTAACATCAAAAACCTGTATTACAACTGTGAAGAGCCACCAACTGTATATAAAAGAAACCATGCTATATGAGCAGAAATTGTGATCAGCAGTGATGTCATCTCGAGGTAGTCAATGGGAAAAAGGACTGTATTGCTCATATATGTACATATATATACATATAAAATTCACTTTTCCCTTTTCACCCCATATCTGTTCACAACAAGAAGCCAGAAACAGAACAGCTGAAAAACTGAGCTGCTAAAGGTGAAGGAGTGAGAAAGCGCACCAAAATAAGGGAAATTAATCTTATGGGAAGCAGAAAGTGGGTACTGATAATAAACTGAAATAAAAGAATGGTATTAAGAATGAACCCCCCACTGAGAACTGAACACTTACTCCTTCAGTTGCTTGGTTAGCTTCACAACCTGAGAAGCCAATGACATACAGGTCTCCACCACCACTAAGTAGCGGGAACACATGGTGTGCCCATGTCGCTCAGCGCTTTGTGAGGGCTTCTCTCCCACGTGGTTTTGCATGGTGACATTTGCTCCATATTCAACTAACGTCTGTAAAGTCAAGAAAGGAAACATTGACATCCACAAGCGTGAATCTCTGCTGAGAGTTCACTGTCTAAGGTTACAGAAGGTAGCGGTGAGCTGTAATGGCTTAAAAGATCTTTTATCTGCTGCTATTGGGATCTCTGCACTATAGTACCTTGCAATACAACCTGAGCATGTGATTATAGGAATTTTTTAGCATGAATATTTGCTGACTCCTCTTGTGGTTGTGCTCTTGACTTCTTACTACAGAAGGATCCCTGGGTTTAAAACACTCAATGAAACAGTCTTAGTGTCTTTAGAGAAGCTATCAGTGAATTAACGCTTGGATAGAAAAGGTACGGTAGAGTTTTCCCAACAACCCTTTTAGTTCAGATGGGCACAACATGATTCAGTTTGCAGAAAGAGATCTGTTCAAAGAGTTTTTCAAACAGTTTTCTTTTGATGTTGGAAAACATCTCATTGCATTATGGCTGCTGGGTAACCCTCTACCAGCTTCTTAAAAGATACTTGCAAGAACTGAAAACAAACCCGCACTCCTTCTTCAAGCTTGTGATAATCGATGTTCCAAATAATTCATTCACAGAACAAGATCTAAGTGTATGCAGCAGTTTTTAGTCAGGCTTTTCTTACTGCACTCTGGAAAGAAATGATGAATCTAACCATAATATACCCCAAAACAGCATCATTAGCTGCAGAAGGAGTGGGTGGTTGAGCTCCACCTAGGGTGACTGAATTATTCAGGAGTATATGAGATCAGCTAGGGTTTACAGTGATCTTGTTGACCCAGAACAGCAGACACAGAGACCTTTATGTCTCCTGACCAAGAAGAGGAAAGCAGACTTATCAACACTCCTGAAGGAAAATACCAAAATCTGTAAGAAGATCGTATTTATATTGGCTGCCCTTTTTTAACAGAGCAACACATGTATTAACTGCCTGTGTATAAACTAAATAATCATACTTTCTTCTGGCAACATGTTTACTTTAGGTTTACAATAGCATAATTAAGAATAGAATTTTAAAAAAAGATCTTTCTGGTGTTCTAGTCTGAGTTCTATTTGTTTCTTCCAGTATATCTTAAGGTATCAATAACTATTTCCACATGTAAAATTTCCTACAATTATATACATAATGAACTATCATAGTTCAGTAGCTCATAATTCAAAACTCATTTGATTTAAACTATATTTCTGGTATAGATGATACTTCACCTGTATGCATCCTAGATAGCCATGTTGAGCAGCTATATGAACAGCAGTATTTCCATCCTGATCGACTTCATCCAGTGAAATACCTTGTTCTTGCATAAACTGAAGAAGCCACAGAAGGATTTTCTCCTAAAAAGAAAGGGTGAAAGAGAACTCTCTGTCAGCGTACAGACTTGTTAGGGGAAAGACGGAATCTCTGGCTTTTTAGGTGTCCTCAAAGTAACTCCATCCATTCAAGCACCTGAATCTCTGCTTTCTGCTTCAGACTGCCTGGAACTCATCTTCATTTTAGCACCAATTTCTTTTTATTACAGGGAATAGGTATTTGTATTTCTTTGCTGAATGCCACCTGATATAGCTGGCATTTATAGTTGATTGCCAACACAGAGAGGCAGCTTGAGATCACATATTCCTTTAAAAATACTTCTGAGCTTTAAAAATACCTTAAAAATACTTCTGGAGATGCCTATTGTGTTGGTGAGCAGCACAGGAGAACTGTGCTACTCCTGTGAACTGTGCTTATGTATTAATAATGAAAAGAATAATACTTTAGAGAAATTCATCTACAGAAGTGGAAGACGACTGTAGCCTAGATATTACGTTATTTTTTTTTCAGAATATATTTCTTCCATAACCAAAATATTGAGCATGGTCTGTAATTTTACAATCCCAATCAGTGTGGAGCAAATTATGCTTTTTAGTAGTTTATTTTATCAACACAGAAATCAAGTACAGTGATAGGTTAATAAGTGACATCATCTCCACTTAGAGAACTTAGAACTGATCATGAGCACAACGTTACAGGCCTGCTGAAAACGTCTGTGCTTTCCCCTGATGTATCTTAGACATGACAAATACAGGGAAAACAATTTTGTTCTTCGCTGACAGAAGAATGAAAAGTCACACATTAAAGTATTTATCACTTTAGTAACACTTGTACATTTGGAAGAAGACGGCACTTAGAAATAGGCTTAACATCATCGACTCGATTTGCTCAGACAAAATGAAGAATAACAGCATTTATTTGTAAGACTTTGATGAGGTAAAATAATCACATACTTGTGTAACAGGATCTGATAATTACTGTCAAGTTATTCAGCTTATCTGATCATTTTAGTACTTTCAACAGTCTTATTTTGTAGAAGTGGTTAATATCACTCTGGCACATTTCAGAGCTAACAACAATTCAAACTTCCCTATAAAAATAAAATCTGGGAAAATATCATAAAACATATTTTCTGTTTTGGGACAAGCTGCAGACTTTGGCTCCATCAGCTGGCTTCTAAAATAAGAAGAACTGCTAATAACAACTGCCCAAATTGTTAAATGGACTACAAATGGAAGTCGTAGAAGAAACTATGGCTCTTCAAAGCCTGGACTAAATACATGTGCCTGTGGCAGAATCAGATGGTATGCGATGTGCCACGCACTGACAACCTGTTATGGGAAGCCTTATCAACTTTGGCTGCTTCTTGCAAGATCTCATGCTTAAAGAAACCTTTGGCAGGAGGTATGGAGACAAGGCTACAAGGTGGTTATAAGCTCTTCTTCCATTAGTTGAACACGTTTCCTCTCTCACTGGACAAAATACAGCACTTTTGAGATGCTTTTTGGAGTCTGGCCATGGCTGTGGTTTGGTGATCTTTAACATAGGAGCTTTGCTATGAACTCACTTTTGCCGCCCATTCTAAATGATGGTTTTTCAAGAAAAATATGGTGTGCATGCCTAATGCCTGGGGAAACAATGGATGGGCTGACTCATAGAAAATGATTCAGTAACAGGTCTTCCTTGTAAAAATATTATTCTTGTAATTCTGCCAAGACCAGCGTTTACACAAATTATCTCTCATGTAAGTAATGGCAAAATAAATTAAAACTTTGAGGATATTTCCAACTACACATTTGAATATCTAAACCTTTTTCTTCTTAACACGGTTGGGCAAGTTAATTTGGCTTCTCTTCAGCCTCAACATTCCTTCATATCTGCAAGACATTTATAGATTATTAAAAAAATATATAAAATAATAAAAAATAGCTGACATTACATGTGAACTCTATTTGGCATTCAGCTAACTAAAAAAAAAAAAATTGGCAGAACTTTTTATATCACCTTTCTACATTTTATGCATGGTTAACTGTAGCTGGTGTTTCTTAACTGGTGGAGCTTCCCTTTTGCTCTGAAAAGAATATCTGGATTAAGCCTGCCAGATCTATTCCTGACAGCAGACAGCATAACTCACTGAAAAAAAAAAATACAAAAAATACAAAAACACAACTGCAAAGTTCATGGATTTAGTTTGTATAAACATCTTTAGAGATATGGAAAAATTAGGCCAGTGACAGGAAGACAAGAACCTGAATTCACATGCTAATTTGCACCAGGGACATCTGCATAG
Organism: Coturnix japonica; assembly: GCF_054131305.1. Lineage (NCBI taxonomy): Eukaryota > Metazoa > Chordata > Aves > Galliformes > Phasianidae > Coturnix > Coturnix japonica. The sequence continues at coordinate 708,782 of NC_140702.1, forward strand.
CAGGTGAGCAAATAGATAACAGAGGGCTTCACAAAGCATGGGAACAAAGCTGTCTGTTTTGCCTTGGGAAGCAGTGAAATAAAGAGTAGACTTCCAGATTCACAGCCTTCCAGATATGCTCCTCTTTTTCCACAATGCTCCATAAATCTATGCTTGGAAACAATGAGTTAACAGCAGAAACACACCACGTAATTTTATGGCACAGAATGAGACAACCTCGCTTGCACAGGAAAAAGAAAGCTAAGTTTCTTTGAATCAACATGTTGCTTGTTGCTTTAAAATAACAAAAACATTAGCACAACAATATTATATTTTCTGCACATCTCCTTAATGTCTTTTGAAGATAATGGGTGACACGAGTGTCTCATCTTCCAAGAACATTAGAGAAGAATAACCAATTACTATTCCTTGTATAGTATATTCTAAAGAAGGTCTTTTGAAGAGGGGTTATTGCAAGGTCTGTTTAGGAAAAACAGACTGTAAGGGGAGAATGTGGTGCAGTCGAGTGTTATAAGTTTCCCCAGACATTAGCCAAAATGCTGCACTTCTGTGGTTTCTCATGATTAGATTTATATATAAGCTAGGTGTGGAACAGGATTGGTTTGCAGCATATTTTCATGCATAATTCTCAATAAAACCAGAGTTGGACAGATGATGTTCAAGTTTCACCACGCTTTGCTTCACTGCCAATATAATGAATTCCTAAATCACCACAACATGCCAATTTTCTTTCTTTTTTCTTTCTTTTATCTTTTTGAGATTAATCTCTCCTGGAAAAGGAATCTGAACTATCTAAAAAGTTTGATGATTTTCTGATATGTCTTAGGAGAGCCCTAAGGGATCATGGTACAAAATTCACCTTATGGTCAGAGAACTGATAGGCTGGCATAATAATACAGAAAACCTCATCCAGACCATTACTTAAACAAACAAACAAACAAAACCTAAACAAAAAAACAGGACTTAAGAAGGAGAATACTGAAAAAAATATAAAGTGGGAAATGTTCTTTCAACATTTGAACTAATTACCAACATCTGTGTTTAAGAACCACAAATAAATAAAGAATCTTCAAACTGAAATTCCTATGTGAATAACACAATAATCTTCTTGAAAAAGTGAAAACCATACCTGACCATAGCAGCCAGCATAATGAATAAGGCTTGGGTGATCTTTCGAGCAGCTTAACTCTGCAATAGCTTCTGTTTCGCTCACCATCCACCGAACGCACTCCAGCTGACCATTCTAAACAAATTAAGAAAAATTAAAAATATTATCTGTTTTAATCCAAACACACCTACTCAACAGGGAAAAGATTGTTAGTATTATTAGCATGTTATGAAATTCTGGTTTCTCTGAAAGTTCATCTTTAATCTGTTCTCAAGCATTACGTTTATCTTGCCGTCACGGATCAGATACAATTTGGTTATTTACGATATGCCATCAGCTTACACTTGCCCTGGTATTTCCATCTTCTCATTCCTAAATGTGCAGCTGAGTAAAACTGTTAGCACAGAATATTTGCTGAATGGCACCACAGCATACATCAGTTCAAGAGGCAGTGAAATAATATTACACACACAATCTGATGCTTCTTAGACACTCTTAGATCATAAAGTACAAAACAGTAGCTACCCTTCTACAACCCATTCAGTGAAACTCAATGTCTGGAACCAAGATTCATTTGCCAAAGTACAGTGAACAGTGAATTTCCCTATAAGGTCTAGTTTTCATTGAGCCTTATTTTAGTGGCACCAGTTGTGATCAAACACAAACAAGGAGTTTGTTTCTTATTCTGAACACCTTTTGCATCCCACTCTCAAGAGTCCACACACTTACACCTATGTGCAAGTTTCTATGAAGTAGGATGTAGGTGCTACTTTATAATCATAAACAGATGATTATATTTTCTTCAGAGCTTGCTTGTGGGCTGGTGTAAAGGCAGGAGTTTTTAGCAGCTTATTTTGCTGTAGTTTCCCCTTTCAACAATGATACCTCAGCAGATGTAGTTTATCATAGCACACACTCTGACCTGCTCCTACTTCACTGTTCAACGGTTATTTTCATGAAGGTATTGTATTCTTTATAGCTAAAACAATAATTTTCAAGCACTCCATCAAAATCAAGCCAGCAGAGAGAACTGAGAAAGCTTTCTGAATGCATAAAAAGTGCATTATAGTGCAAAGGAAAGAAATAACCAAGTTCAAGTTCCAGATTTGTTTTTACAAGAACAAGGATAAGGATGAAAAAAATATTAATCCATTTCACATGGAAGAAAGAAAAAAAACAGAAACAATTTTGTATGTTTTATTTCTTCCATACACAAGCATGTATATATACATTGAAGTGCACAATGTTTTTCTCCACCTGCTTTCCTCTGCTTCTCTGAATACCAGTAAGCAGTTAAGCAGTGAAATTACTTGTATTCTTTTCATCATGCTAGAAAAATCTTCATCACCAAATCTGTATTCAAATATTAGTAACCATGCTTAAATGATAAATGTAAGTAAAATTTTTAACACATTTAAAATTATATAATGGATTAATAAAAAGAAGTACCTGGTATGTAACATATATATTTTTTTCTAATTCATGGAGAGTTTCTACAGTTATGTAAAATAAGCCATCAACATGACTAAGATGCTGGCCACAACATACCACAATATACCATTACATTTTCATTCCCTAGCTTATAGCTCAATGTCAGAAAGAAGTCCTGAATCAAAATAATCTACTGCAATCATTCATTATCTACTGGCAAATGCTATTTGTCACCACTAAATTGTCTACTGAAATTATCTGTCATGGAAATGTATGTTCCTGCACACAAGCTTTCTTTCATTCTGATAATCATCATTCTTGTGGAACATAGATGTGTGTCCCACACAGTATGTGGTTATCTGAATTACAGTAAGAGCAATGAGGATAAAGTCCACTCTATTCAGTTGCAGAGTATTTTGGGAGTATGGATTAAGAACCATTTATATAATTTATATATATGGTTATATATATTTATATAATTTATATAACCATGTAATTAGTTAAGGCAGATCACCTTAAGGCTCTTGCACAAGACCAGCCCAGCCATCAAGCAGGTCTTCATTAGAAACACTTGGGCCTCAGCACACTTATTTAGATGAATAATTCTATTATGTTCACACATTTTTTTCTAGAAATGCCAAAGCATGCTCAGGTGTTACAGAACTTTTACAGGAACTGATTATTAAAACAGCAATTGTTCCAGAGAAAAAGTCAAACATAACTGTATCATAAATGTGTTATCTACCTATGTTGAAATAACGAGAAAGAAAACTATACCCAAGTAAAACTATAAGACTTCAAATTGGCAGACTGTAATTATTCATGTTGGACATGGGCCAGGGTATTGAAGCTAAGTATATGACTTTTAGAACAGCAATTAATTAGTGCAGCTAGCTATCTGTTTAACTTTATTCTCATTAAATGGAATAAAATCCGTGAGATCAGCATGAGGTTACCAGGTCTTGGTATGACCTTGGTCATGGAATGGTCTTGGAATGGTCTTGGTCTTGCAATGACCTCTCCAAGATACAAACCTGCAGGCTGGAATCTACTGGTTGTCTGTCAGTTCCTCAAGTTTCCCAAGAAACAAACAATTAAAAAAAGAATGAAAAATCAGAAACAGTCATTACCATTACCATTTTTCCTTCTGAAGTTACTCATTGACTAAGTGGAACAGTCTTTGACCTTACTTACAAAAGACTCAGAGTAAGTTTGGCTGAATTAGCAGCCTTCTGTACACAGCAGGTTTTACTTTAGCAAAGATACACCATGCAGTCTCATACTTTGCTATATAGTAGGTTTCCCAGTTAGCTTTCATACTGATCTTTGCAGTTTCTTACGGGTAGCTCTGTAGAAATCTAGATTTTAACTTTGATGTAACTGTTCCAGACAGCCAGAAAGTTTCAGTCTGGATGTGGATCAGTTTTTTCATGCTTTGTAAACACGGTCTCACATCTATCTTTCAAAATCCCATATATATTGGTAAGATGGAATGACTGGATATTGTACTGAGGGACATGGTTTAGTGGGAGCTATAGTGGGTTGGACTGGATGATCTTTTACGTCTTTTCCAACCTTGGTGATTCTACGATTCTATGAGAATTTTTATGTTCCCTAAAGATACAACTGAGCACAAATTAAATGAATGTTCCTATGAACACCGCATTTTTTTAGTCAGTTAATTAATTAAAATATGAATGTATGCTCAGAGACAACAACATACAATAACATCAGTGTTATTCATACAGTTGACACTGTATCCTACATCATAACAGACTTATTGGTTTAAGCGATACTGTTCTTTTCCCATTTGACAAGAGGCTTGAAAAATAACATCCTGCTGGATATATTACCTACTCACATCACAGAAAGAAGCTAAATTGCCTTTATGTCACATTACAGTAGAGACAGAGACTGAGTTACCTTTATTGCTAAACCAGCTGGAGTGAGCTGCTCCATGTTTCTTTCATTCAAACAGTCTTCACCCATCAAAGAAGTGAGATGCTGAAGGCATTCCGCATGTCCCTTTGATGCTGCTACATGCAACAGATTGTTGTCACATTCATCATGAATCTTATCCAGATTATCCGCTGCCAAATGTGGCTGTTAAGGAAGGTGTTACACGTTAGTTACAACTGAGGATAAAAAGATATTGTGAACTTTAAGCCTTAGAACCCAAGACACAAGACAAAGACATTTTCCCATAGGTTATGTTCTTTTACAGATCAAAATCAGAAGCTTTGCATCTGTACAGCACCTGGCTACCATTACCAAAAGGACGGAGGCAGTGTGCTCACTGACTAGATTCAATACTTAGTTTCTTTCCAGGTGCAAATGGCATATAACAGTGCAATATCTTCAGTAGCTTTAGCTCCTCATCTTATATTTCCTAACAAAGAAGTGGTACAAACATCTGCATTTTCCTAAGTTCTGCCTATTTACAGTTGATTTCTCTATCTCTTCTTTGGCTTTATAATAATGAATCATCAAACAGGAAACATCCATCCTAATATCCTAACATCCTAAAATGCTGCTGTTTAGTTTTGCTCATCACAAAAGCATCATCTCGTATTTAGCAAAATCTAATACAGTTAGAACATGAGAAGTCTTTTATTTGGTAGCTTGTTTCCATTAAGAAAATAATAATAATTTGTTGGAATATTTACCCAAAGTCACAACCATGACTTAATACATTACTCCTGCCCACATCTAATTTTCAGACAAAACAATTGGAATGATAAACTCCCGCAGTAACAGTGGTAAATTCCTAGAGCTGTGCAGACTTGCCAGACCACTCACTGATGAATACACTTCACTCAGAGGTTATGACCTGATTGGAAAAAAATATGTTTTCTGCCCACCCACCCACCTACCCACTATGCCCTTATTTTTTGTTTGTCTGCTTTGTTTTTACCAGTTACCAACATTTCACAATTTGGGGTAAATTTTCTCTACTTGTATTTCTTACAGACCACTCTACTACGCTACTCTCCTACCCCTGCCTAGTCTTTGAATGTCTGCCTTTGTTTTTCCTGCTATGTTAATAGCATGCCTTTGTGCTTGAGCTAGGCTGATAAACAGAGAAGCTAAACAAAACTCTAACAAAACCAGTTTTACGGATGCTGAACCTCCTCCAGCCACTCTGAGCGGGGATCACATGTTCTGCATCACTGTGTTCACTTGCACCTCCTTACTTCAGTAAACACCATTGACAGTGTCTGATCACATAGCTGGAATTACTGAAGGCTTCAAACAGGTCAGAGGCCAATGAGGCGTTAGAGAAACACTCCTGAATAATAATCAGAATACAACAGAAAGCCCTCTGTTCCCACTGTCTGCCCCTAAATAACAACTGAGATAAACCGCCAATAATTGAACAAAGCAACCCACAAATGTTTTGAGAAACAAAACCCAGTTAGGACTAAAATCTGAGATACTAATGAACTCCGCGGTTATGATGTCTACCTATTTCAGGTTACTACGTAAGCTAGCAATCTTGTACCCCATCTTTGCTACACACTCGATTTAAAGATGAAAACGTGCCCTTTTAACATCATTCACCCAATTTCTTAGGAACATATAAGATAAAAAAGTGGTGATGCAAAATGAACAACTTATAAGTTTTGCCAACGAAACAAACCACAGCACAGAACTCCCCTATTCTATGTGGTTTATGAAAAAAAGATGATACTTACCAGTAACGATATTTGCCCCTCCTTTACAATGTTTAAGATGCTCTTAAATTTCTTCACCTCTTCATTTCTCTCTTCCGGCCCCCCTGCACTGCTCCAGCTCATATTCAGTTCCTCAAGCTGCTTGCTCTCTGCCACTGCTGTCTGCAGGTGAAAAGTCCTTAGGTGGCAGTTTGGCATAGTCTTCTCAGTTTTGTGAGCTTGAGGACCAACAAATGTCCTACAGAGGAACCCTTTGCCCTGGGCTTCGGATTCATGGACTGAGCTACACTTTGCTAAAGGCTGGGAAAGCTCTAATTCTTCTGTTAAATGCTTGTGCTGATCAAGGACAATGGGCTGTGTTTTTCTCAGCTGAGAGCCTTTCACAGGAGAGAGAACACAGAACTGTGTCACCCCAGCGGGCTCCGTGTTCTCTGTAGGGCAGGTCTTGCCACCAACACCATTCACAGTTGAACATAGACCGAAATTCTTTTTCTCAGGGGCTACCTTTGTGAAAGGAACAAGTTGTTGGTTTGATTTAATATAAGGCACATCCAAAATTTCATCCATATCCAGGTCATAGTGCTCCAGCTCCCCAAGCAGAACGGTAGGCTCGATGTTTTTACTTTTAAGGTTTTCTCCTTCTCCCGGGTTCTGGTCATCATTTGGAGGTGCAGGCTGAGATTCGTTGCCCTTCTGGTATTCACCTTTCTGGTTCTTTTGGTCATCGCTTTCATTGTTCTCAGAGCTTTCTGGCTGGTGCTTTAACGGGGAAACCCTCTTCACTGGTCTGAATTTATTGCACGCATCTGCAATTCCTGTTGGTTTCTGTGCATTTCCAATAAGAGTTGAGCCTCCACAGTTCCAGCTGCTGCTGGAAACTAGAGAAATAGATGAATATGACTTAGAACTGCTTATCATTACCAGATGAGTGGCATGATATAATATGCTTCAAAGGTAAACCTGGATAAGAACCAGAAACCTGAATAACACAATACTGTGTTTCATTAGTACCTTAGCAGACTTAATTGCAATTCTATGTAAAAGAGCTGAAGAATTTGACACTCTAGAACTTCAGTCTTCAAACAAGACATACACCATAAGCTTTTGTAATCTTAAAGAGGTCCAGAGGAAGGCCACAAAGATGATTTGAGGGCTAAGCACCCTTCCTATGGAGAAAGGCTAAGGGAGTTGGGCTTGTTCAGACTGAAGAAGGGAAGGATCCAGGGAGATGGCACTGTGGCCTTACAGTGCCTGAGTGGAGCTTATCAATAGGAGGGAAGCCAAGGTTTTATACCATCTGATAATGACAGAACAAGAGAGAATGGCTTTAAAATAAATTTTAAGTACTGGGTGCATTTCTGGGCACTCCAATGTAAGAATGATACGGACCTCTTAGAGTAAGTTAGACCCAGAGACAATAGGATGGTTCTGGGACTGGAATATCTTTTATCTGAAGAGAGGCCAACAGAGCTGGGAATGTTCAGTTTGAGCAGGCTGAGGAGAATCTTTTCCACGTGTATAAATAAATGGTGGGAGGTGCTGAAGAACAAAGAGCCAAGGCTCTTTGCAGCGGCGCTCACTGACCAGACAAGAGATACGTGCTTCAGCTTTGCTGCCATCTGAACATGCGAGATGGAAAGCAGCAGCTGTGTGCCCTCACTTTGAAGAAAACACTTTTTATTTATTTATTATTATTTTTTTACTGTGACGTTGGTCCTGCAACCAGCTGCCCAGTGTCTCAGTCTGTGGAGATACTTAAAATTCCACTGGACATGGTACTGGGCAACCTACTTACTCTAGTTTACCTTGAGTAAGCAGATAGGCTGGGAAATGTGATTTCAGAAGGTCCCTGCCAATAAAAACTATTCTATGATTGTGTGATCTGAAAATTAACACCTACTCATTGAGGTGTAGTGTTTCCTTTTTTCATTTTGCCTCTGTATGTCGGGCTTCTCAGTCCATGTTTTCAACCCTTAATGCTTATGCACAAACACACACACTGAAACACACACACATCTACAATTCCAGACCTTCCAGTGCTTTATTTCAGCACACTGGAGTCTGACCAGTGGATTTGACTCACAGAGAAGAAAGACAGCTCAAAGCACCTGAACTCTTAACCCTATCAGGCCTACACTCTTCTTTATAGTTCCAGTCAGTGAAATTTATGTTCTCTTTAATTAGTTGAAATTTGATAATGAGTTTTCTTTATTTTGTTAGTTTCCGTGGAGGGGCAGGACTAAATTCACTAAAACCTCTAGGCAGTTTATGCTTCCTATGCTCCGCTTACTGTACACGAAGAGTTAATGCACTCTCAAAGAATGCAGCTTAAACATAGCAGATTTATTACACATGCTAACTGCATATCAGTGGGATCTAATCTGTGGTCAAAACACACAATTTGCCATGAACACCTTCCTAAGGAAACAGATATATATGCTTTCAGTGCAGCATTAATGTTTGAAGTGAAAGATTAGCACAGCTTAGTAGTTACGGATGTCTGAAAATTACCTTAATACTTTTGGAAGTGCTTAAGAATACATTTCCGAAAAAGAAATAAAAAATAATGATAATCAGAAGGCATGTATCTTTGTGGGCCAATACAAAGAACGCACTGTACTGACTTATTTATGTATTGTATAAGATTCTAGGTTCAAAGGCCTACACTTTTATGTTGGTTTTATTTACATGTGAAATTTTTTCCAAGTGATACAGGCAAATGGATACCATATGTTTCCCAGCTGTTTTGTTCTGACAGGAACTATTAAGCACTCAGTATGGAAATGAATTCTGTCTGAGTTTTATGAAAACACTGTTTTCAACACAGGGGTCTAGACAGAGGGAAAGGCATCAACATTTTGTTTGTCGTCACTTTCTATAAGCTTACATTTATTTTGCTGCTTTGCTTATCCCACTTTCTAACCTTAATAACAAGCATTTACAGAAACCACCGTTGATAAAACTGTTAAATCAGGCACTACAAAGAAGCTATGACCTTTGTAACAAATCTACCCTGGAGCACTGCGCAGTCATATATTTCTGTTTTATTCCATCACAACTAGAGTGGAGCAAAGCAATTGCATTTCCCCGTTGTTTTAATTCCCAGCATATTGGAGGAGCACCTCTTTGCAAATGCTATCTCCAGAAAAACAAACTGGGACATCAAGAACAATTATCAGCATTTCTACCAGCTTATGAACATGTTCTGTGCTTAACTGGGCTGACGAATTTACTCTGCACTTAATAAAGAATTATAATACGGCACAAACCACATAAGGAGTAGGGAGGAAAGCACTTAGATGCTGTATGCTTTGCGTTATTGTTTAGACACTTACAGCATGGTTTCCCCCTACAAAACACTAAGAACATTGGTCAGAGTGGAACAGGGCATTGCTAGACACTCCTCCATCCTGTTTTCAGCTGTTTGCTTATGGAGAAAGCAAAAGCAAGCAATGTCTGTGCCTTCTAAAACACCGGTACAGCAGGAGGTATTTGCATGGTCTTCAATACTTGCTCCTGAGGAAAAGCCTCTCATTTATTTCTCCACACTTATGAACTCGGACAAGGGCCACCGAATGTCTGGGTCAAATAAATACTGTTTGATTCTTTTATAAACAGCAATAAAAGATGTCTTGAGCTTAAAGCAGTGGACCAGAAAACTGGAGTGACTAACGTGATTCCAGAATGTGACAAATAGTTCTGGTATATTCTTGGATAAGCCACATCTCTTCCACGCACCAATATTTTAAATGTAAAAATGGTGATGACAAAATTTATTGTTTTTCCCAACAGTGTTATCTTCTTCTTTTCCCTTAACTTTTAATCACTAACTTGAGAGACTTGCATGATCCCACTGTTGTACTAATGTAGGAAACAAGGAGAGGAACAGAAAAACTGGGAAGACTTTTCACTATCATCACTATAGAAGTGTAGGTCTGATAAACCTGAGCTTCTGAAGATTGGGTTGAATTTGTGGAAGTAGTTCTTCCCGTATATTCTGCTTTGTGCTTGTCTTGAGGAAGAAGAAACACAAGATTTGAATAAAGAGGCCTGAGGGTATATTTACAATTTCATTCACTTAATGAATTAATTAAGAGGGATACATTCAACCTGCAGCCAGTCATTCGAATACCTCTAAGCTGTCTTGACTCTAATGAAAATAACAAAGAGAAATATTTCACTTCAGGTCTCTATGGAAACTACAGATGAAATTCACTTCTGAAGTTCACAGAAGAGCCTGTCTCCCTGGCATAAGGGCTCAGTAATATTCTTTAACTGCTTATGGGTTCCTGATGTTTACAGCACTTGTAACACAAGGAGGTGACTAAGGGTTATATACCAAACCCTACGTGTCCAAATGAAACTGACCATAATGCAGAGTGTTTGTAGATGATCCACACAAGACCACCATGGATCCACCAAACAGAGAACCCAGAACAGTTCACATACTGGCTGTGGATCTGATGAAATGGTCAAGCCTCTAAAAGTGTGTCTCTGTCACCATCACCACGGACTCATTTTATTAATGCTTTGACTAATGGTCTGCAGTCATGACTACTACTATTGAAAAGCTGGGATATAAAATGGGCAGTGGTACAGGCAGGCAGGAAATGGCTGCAAAGATAAGGGTCAATAATTGGCACTGAATCTATGTTGTTCTACTAGATCATTAGATAGATAGACCTCTGTTTATTGTGACTGAAAAGGCGTATTAAATCATTCCTCTTCTGTGGGAGGCAAGTGGTGATCCTCATTATGATCTTATATCACCATGGAAGCCCTTTTAGTTGGATATCAGGATAGACAGCAGGATCTTACGGTTGGCTGTGTTGAACCACTGTCCAGCAGAAGAACTGCATGACTTCTTCTTATCCAAACAGCTATCAATCATCAATGACACTAATGCTGTGTTTGCCTGGTGACCTGAGCCAGACTGTGGTAACTTTAAATTTTCTGTACTTCAGCCTTTGCTTTCTGTAAAATCCATATCCACACAATCAAAAAATAGAAAGAGAATTGTGAGTAATGGAGAATAGGATTTAGCTTGAGCTCTGAATCTGATAGTCCTACAATATGGCAAGGCTATCTCCTGATTTAATCACACCTAGTTGGTCTTTCAAAGGTCTATGAAATTCTGAAGTTGAATACGGTTATTACTATGATTGCTTCCCTAATAACACTTTCTCCAAGTATCCTGGTTCTTTATTGTAGGAGCCATCTGGACAATAGATCCTTGAGCAAACTGGACCAACTCTGAGCAGGATGTTGGACTAAATACCCTTCAGATTTGCCTTCTGACTTAGTTATTCTGTAAAGGAAGATGTAATGACCCTGGAAGAACAATTCCTTTTTACAGGTAGCAGCAAGACTGGAAATAATGTGTAAAACTGACAGATGGCAAAAAAAGAGACAGCTTTTGCCACAAAAGCTTTCCCCTCAGTATTTGAAAATACAGGGAGATACTCCCTGCTCTTGCTGAGAATGCAATGAAGAGCTTCTTTAATGACTGTTCACAAGAACAAATTTTGCTAGGTTGGCTCTGTTGCCACCAAAGGATGGTGACACCATTCAAATGATTTTATTTCAAATACTTCCTACTTTACAAGGAAAAACTTGGAGTTTACTCTGCTTTAACTCATCACCATTAAAGAAGCCTGAGATTACCACTGAGAACTGCCCATACTCATTTTTTTAATAGCACTGCATCCCTCTATAGTTATTTGGGGTCACAATATATATAAAAAGGTTCACATTGGGAATTTTACTGTCCTCTGAAATAAATACCTGACCATCTTCCTTGCAGTATGACTTCAGCAGAGCATCTTGAATCAGTTAAATCTTGTACTCATTCCAGATCCATTTAGAGCACTGAGATTCTGATTTCATATGCAGACAGCAAGGTGTTGTCTACATGAGGAAAGCCTTTAGAAAATTTCTCACACTGTTAAGACATTCACTCATCTCCAACACTAGCAGCGATATAGAAGCTCCAAGGGGTGGAGGAAGGTATCTCCCTTGCATATCAATATATAGTAAAAGCTAGTTCTGAATAACTATCTATTATGATCTCATTAATGTAACTGAAATAATAATATTTTAACAATTTTAACAGAAGGTGGCACTGTTTTACAGTTTTAATATATTAATAACCTTCAAGAGTGCATTTTAGACTTCTTTAATGTAAGCTCTACAGCAGGAGAGTCTGAATTAAAGAATAACCCTGCGCTGATAAAAATGAATATGGAATTGTTCCCATTTAAGCAGGATGAAAAGAAAGTGAGGGTCTATAAAGTACAGAAGCAAGGATAAATAACAATTTATCATTTTAAATAACAGTACATATTTTCCAGGTCACACAAACATTAATAAGAGTCTGAATGAATAAATACTTTGCCTCAAAGTCCAATTTCACTTTTTTGTTATAGTTAAAAACGAAGAGCTTGTGATAGAAATTGTCTGCTGTATTATGTTTCTTAGCATTTTATACTAATTTCATTCTGTTAAATAGAAAACCTATCATCTTTTGAACTCTTTTGTGAGTTTATAGTGGTGGCTTTGGGTAAGTAAGATAACTGTTGGGCAATAAAGATGAACTTGATTTTACCTACAAGCAAAAAAAAGACCCAAAATGAAATACTGTTCTTATTTGAGATAGACATTTAAGGACAATCAAAAGTCACTGTAGCTGACAGAATATTCTTCAGCACAATGATATGGTTCATGGAAGTCTATTGAAAAACAGATGTTAGACTTGATGATCCTCCCTGAGGATTGCTTCGAACTCAGAATATTCTATGATTCTGTGAGATGTCTTGAACCATTTGTTCAAGCGGCCGTAGAAAATCTGCTCAGAGAGAAAGGAAGCAATTTCATGCTTAATAACAGAAGCATAAAGGACTGATTTCTGCTGCCACAAATCAATGGGAAGGCCAGCTAACACTTCATTTCAGGAAAAAAAAAAAAAAAGGAAAAAATAAAAAATAAAAACTGTGTTGATACTTAAATTATAGTCTTTAATTCTCTGTTTCTGAAGAAGAACAATACCAGTTAATAACCATAATAACAAGAACAATAATAATAATATCATTTAATAACAATACCAGAATAATAACCATAGTAACCAGTGGTTACTATTCCAGCTGTGGAGTTCATTCTCTTGAAGCATGATGGAAGAAAAGCTGATAATCCTCAATCTCACTTTATTGGGGGTAAAACAGGCCTTGGCCTATGGTATGTTTTCCTAGGATTAGAAGTGTTTAGAGCAAGTTGGAAAACATAATCAAACACTCTCATACCTTACTAACAAGTTATTTGATGTTTAGTTCACATGTGGAAAAGAACAATAGTAGTTATAGGGCTATTTACTAAAGTTACCTGAGAATAAGGAACAATTATACCTCCATATAATCAGACATATAGTTAAAAAAACGTAATTCCAGAAAGAGGAACTGACCTTTAAATTTGTTAAATCAATCTTGCGATGAAAATGATTACCTTTATATTTTTTAAATATTTTCATATTTAATAATGTATTTTCAACATTAAAGTTGAAACTTCTTGCTTAATTGCCTTAGCGCACCAAGTGTTTTTTCTGAGCTAAGGCTGAAAAAGGCCATTGTTTTTTTAGGCCTTTCAGTTCCTGGCATGTCTAGTCTGACAACTAACACATTATACTTCAATTCCTTTCAAGAAATGATTATTTGATTATTGTAGAGTTCTACAATTATCTGTGGTACTTTCTTCGCGGTCTATGAAGGCAGGAAGCTGCATCAGAAGTGATGCGAACAATCAACAGATTGAGCCTAACACAATGCTTACTGATGCAGTTCCACTGATCTTCCAGTGAAGTGATATCTTCCTGTACAACTCCATGTGCTTCTATTCAGTGATTAAGAAAAATAATAAATTGACTTTTAATACCATTTTCCAATCCATAAACTCACAAGTGATAAGTAGAGTGAAAAAAAAACCAAAAAACAAAAAAAACACAGCAGATTTCAGTTCTGCTTCCAGTTTTCCAGTATTGCTATCAGTGCTAAAAACCTGTTTTTTTGACTCCAGAATTATACACAAAGCTCTGAATTAACTTCCACTGGCAGACTCCCCAGCACTGCTACTGTCTTCCAGCAATGCCTGTATTTACTTCTGCCAGCTCCTTTTCAAGGCAATGGATGAGTGGAGATGTAATTAAAATCATCATTGAAAAACGTCTGACTGCAGAGGCAATCATGAAACAACAGAACTACACAATAACTGTCAGTATCCTGTGGTTTTAAGGAAGAGCTCACAACCAATGCTTCATCCTGCTATCTGTCAGCATTTTACTCTAAAAAGAAGACATTTTTCTTCCTGAGAGCAGACAGAGACGCTGCCACTGTGGCTGAGCAGTACTCATGAACAGAACAAAGAGCACAATGTCTTTTAGGGGCTATTATGGCTTTCTTTATCTTGTTCACCTTGCACTTGAAGTGACTGAGCACATGAATAACTTCAACTCTTTATGAAAAGATGGTATAATGCCGTGTCACCAAATGATCAGCTGTTAACACTGATAATGCTAAGACACTGTGGGAGGAAATGAAGGGGGAAATTGGAAATCTACAGTACTCTGAAAGGAAAACCAAGAAGTTTGTCAAAGCATAGCACAGCTCCTGAAGTCTCCTATCATCCCACAAATTCCAAGTCTGCCCTTTCTGTTATAAAAATCTTCTGATTCAACAACGTTAATGAAAATTCAATTAAAACATCAAATGAAAGCGCAATAAACTTTTCATAGCTCAACAAAAAAATGCTCTCTCACCAATTCGTTTCTCCTCCATCAGGAAGACAAAAACAAAAGGGGATTAATCTGATTAACAGAGTGAAAAATAGCACTGTACGCACTTTTTATCAGGGGGAGGGCAGGAGGACGAAAGGTCCCCAGCTGGTTCTCATCTATATGCCATGATTCTTCATTTAGTTTACACTATTAAACTCAAAAACTCTGCTTTAATCTTAACTATTACAGTATGCCTTAGAGTAGATTCTATCATGTAGCATCCTTGATACAGTTTCAGACTCTGGCAAAACATCATCCCTCAAACTGGTCGTGGCCATATGGGTAGTAAATGTATCCAACATTTTTTCATTGGCGCCTACATTATTACATCTTGTCACCAATGGTTTCTCAGGTTTTCAAGTAAATTGTTGCATATACTGTGGTTTTGAGCTGCTGAGATGAAGCCCAACACTTATCTGTATGCAGCCAAATCTTTTTTTGGAACTTTTTTTTTCCTTCTAATGAACTAACATCTGTTGAAATAAAAAAAAAGTCATGTTTCCAGAAAGCTGTACAAAAATGAGAGAAAACAAAACAATAGAGTACTGCCAAGAAGAAACTTTTGCCAAGTTGTACGTGATAAAAAGCAGCCTAGAAAGCGATGGGTGGACAGAAGTGGGGATCATACCTGATCGGTCTTCATTTTGTGAATCACACCTTCTACATAATTCTGGGATAGTCTTCAGAGAAGTTATAGAGTACTGTAAAAAAAGGAAAAAAAGCAAACAAACAAACATCAAGTGAATGATTTTAAAAGGTGAAAGGGAAGGCTTTCCAACGGGTTGTGATAGCATTGGTAGTGGCTAGATCCATCCTTCAGGCAGTCTGATGGTGCCCTTAGACAGCATAATAATGCAGATAATGTCAGCTTTTGTGTCCCACAAACAGATTTCCTAAGACACAGGACAGTACCTCTCCACCACAGCAATGCCTTTCCTGTACACCACATTGTTCACATCACAAATATATGTTATACCCTCTTTCCATGGGATGTATAGGTACCTCAAGTATGAGAACAAACTTAGATCTCACAATAAATCTAGACTTCACAGTCTCACTCTGCCCACTTGTACTGTAGCATTTATATTGCAAGATACTTCACGATTAACAATTAGAATTCAAATTTTCAGAAGGCGGTATGTAAAATTTAACGATGAATATTTGCACCTTAAAAATCTGTTTTCAGAGGGAGGTATATATACATCCATATATCAGACCACAAGGCTCATATCTGGAATTCAGACTTTATAAAGATAACCTGTGTTGTTATTTTGACATGATAGGATACACCAGACTATGATCAGTATGTTCCCTCACTGCAGCATTAAAAGGGAGAGAACCAAGGATGATGTATGCATGAATAATGTTATAAACTTGAAGAATGCCCTCAGTGGTATACATAACCCAGATTTATAGAGCTGCAAATTCTGACATACGGGAACTAAGTCACTTCATACAAAGCTTAACCAAATGCTTAAATGTTACAAATCTTTGCTTAAATAAATGAATATCACCATGCCTGTGTAGGATCAACAACTTTGTTAAAACAAAACAAATTCCTATTAAAAACTTTTTTTTTTTTGAAACTAAGAAAAAAAATGATTAGCAGAACTGGAATTTCTTAAGGAACCTATAAACACCACATGTTTACAAACAGCTACTTTTAGTCACTGTGTGCATAATGACTACACCCTCATTAGCCTTCCATGCAAAGCTTAAGCGGTCAAATAATGGCTGTAGCTTAGCTGACGGTTTGTCATTCAGTGTTTGATTTGCCCTAAATGCACAGCTGGCAATCTACTTCTAAATAATCTAAAATCAACCTTGTGATCAACTGAAGAAGTCATTTATTTATTTCTCTGGTGCAAGTTCAAGTAAGTCTGTTGCACAGTTGATTGTAGTTACGTTACAGAGCCTCGCTAACCTCCCATGCCTCAGTTTTTGCCATGATGGTCTGATCAGCAGTGAATTGATAAACCTCATCTACAACAAATACTCCCAGGTAGAACATAACTTACTAACTAAGACATTTAGAACACACATTAAACAGTGGGGTAACTAAAGGGCTGTGACGGTACCCTATCTGACAACTTAAAGCAACAAACAGCAGAGGAACTGACACAGGGAGAAAGATGCTGCTACGATACAAATTAATGTAAGTTAAACACGCACAAGCACAAACACCATGTGCTTTACTTCACTGCAGTTTCATTGTTTAATAAAGATCAAGTTGTTAAGCTATACATCTTGCTATTTCAGCACAAAGACTCTGAAGGCAACGTTGAACTGGCCTAGTAAGATTCTTAAGAGAATCCAAGAACATGTCTCCAAGGAATATGGTAGCTTCATAAGACCAGCTGGTGCAGTTTAAACTATTACACAGTTTGTAATTCAGTTAGAACGAGGCCCTTTGTATTCCATTGCTATGTGCTTTGTCAGGCATCCTCAAAAACATGAAGACTTTTCTCTTTTTGTCCTTTTTTTCAGTTCTTCCTGGAAGAACAAATTTTCTTGTTTCAACATTAAACCAAAATGTATCCAACCCCCACAGCTCTCCCTAATAACAAGAAACTGTTTAGTGTTATGAATTTATTTATACGTTTTAATGTATTAGTCATACTGGTTTGATATCCTTAACAGGTTTCCTCCCACTCACCTCTCCTCTCAAAGAGACTTCTGCACACTTATGTTTCTTCCATCTGTCTTTTATGATCAAGAAATGGAGAACTCGCTGAAGATACTCTTTTAAAAGGAACCCTTCCCAATCCTAAGTACAACACATTGCTAGCTCTTCTCTCTACAACTACTTTTTTCTTATAGTCTAGCTCCATTTCTCATCCATCAGCTTTTCTTCAACAGAGAGCTTCAAGGCTATCAGTGATAGCAAAGGAGGCTAACATTGCAGCTTTTCCCTAGAACATCATTTAGTTTTACTGTTATTCAAGTTTGAGTTGATTATTTCCCACTTTTCTTTACGCATTCTTGTTTCACACTGAAAATGTAATCCATTTCTCCTAGTTTCCCAATAGAGCAATCAACTAAACCAAGAGCTAAAGGTCATGACCATGGGCATGAGTATCAGTGAAAGGTAAGGAGATCTGTGTGCTTTTTTAGTCAATGTATGTGTGCTTTTTGCTGTTTAACAATTGTGTTGTTAATAGAGAAATAGGTATGTGATGGCCTCTTTGATTGCTGATTGACAGCTGCTGCTTTTTGTTCCCCTGGCACATCCTTAAGGACTTTGTAAAATGGAACAGTATAAACAGCAAACAAAATACAAGAGGCAGGCAAAACTACTCCATGTGAATACAAGATATTGCTATTTTTTCAATTCAGGGGAAAACAGAAGCTCCCTTAACAGCTTATCTTAGAAACACTTGTATGTCAAGTAGATCTGGGCTATAGAATGTGAATGAATGCAAGTCAACATTTTCAATTTCAGCTGGTTTGCAAATTTTAATTCAAAGAATTTTAAACACGATATAAGAGAAATAAAATTTCAGTCCCTGTTGAGACTGTGCAACTTCTCTGCCTCTTGCAGACCCACAATATCTGAGAAATATCAGAGGAAAGAAATACTGTATTACAAGGTGTAGCAATGTATGAAAGGCCCTATAGAAATAAATAAATAAACAAGCAAAAAGTGAAAATGGCTTCATTCACTGGGTCAAGACCTCAGTGATTGTGTCCCGATCTGAAATTTGCAGCTTGTTGTTTTTATTTAGACAGAGAAAGCAGACACTTCCCTTCCTTATAATAAATTTGTTTAAAATTGTTATTACTGTAAGCCAAACAACAGTCCAATTTCGGTTTATTTTCTATACTGGTTGATACGTCACTTAATTCCTAATTCAAATCCCCTTATATTAAAACCTTTCTGTTATATTTACATTTTATGTAAATTTATGTTACATCTACAGAAAGGGCTGTTAAGCACTGGAATGGAGTCACCATCCCTGGATGTGTTTAAAAATGTCTGGACTTGGTGCTCAGGAACATGATTTAGCAAAAGGTTGTTAGTGTAGGATGGTTGGGCTGTGGCTGGACTCGATGATCTTTAAGGTCTTTTCCAACCTGAGAAATTCTATGATTCTATGGTTCTGTGATTCTGTGCAAGGATGGACAGAAATAAGCTTTTCGAGGTGTGTCAACATACCTGGCAAGTTGGCAGCTTTTTATTAGTCACTTTTTAATCGCAATTGCTTTGTTTGATGCTCTCAGATACATTCAGACTAGGCCTGGTCCAGCACTGGCAGCAACCTACGAACTCAGCTTCAAGCAGCTTATAAATATCTATCAGGGTTATATACACTTTTTTATGGTCATTTGATATCATTTCTGTAAACTAATATACTGGAAAACAGTTACAGTAGCTTCAAATAGCATAATTTCCTAGTCTGATACAAATTCTGCATAGTAATTAAAGGATGAGGAAAGCTTTAAGTAACCAAAACAGCAGTACACAACTTAAAAGCAAAGATACATTTATGGGTAAAATAAAGAGAAGAGAGAAAAGGGAAAGCTTAAAACATAATTTTACTTGCAGAGTAAGTATTTATTGCTTCATTAAAGTATTGCTTTAATGAAACTTAAAGATCTTAATGTCTGTTATTTCGTCATTTTTGTGTGAATTGTTATCCAAGAATAACCAAAAAAACCAACACCTCAGTTTGGTTGCTTCATGTTACTAAGGAAATAATGCTACTTTTGTTTAATATAAGCCCCATAAGTCTATTCTGCTGTCTAAACTACACCAAGATGCTCTGTATCATACATACCTGACACTGGGCCATCCTAGTTTTCAGAATAAATATCTTATTTCAGAGATGTGTGCAATTTAAAACAAATCCCAGACTGCCTTCGATATCTATTATATTTTGTTCATTTTTGGTGAAGGGGTCTCTATGAGGAGCTGTGCTAGCACAGTGCTTTCCAGCTCAGGTACTTTTACAAGCACATCATTCTAACAGTCTTCTTGCTGCCATTATTTTTGGCCAGCACTTTTCCGCACTGGATTAAAACCAGAGTGCAAAAAGGGAACAATTTAAATTGTTACCACCAGTGCTGCACATCTGCTCCTTCCACAGCAGGCTGGTGGTAAAGTGTGCAGGCTGGCTATCACTGAATGGTACATGGCAAGAGGTGATGAGAGCAACTAAATAACCAGGAATTCCCTTATTAATCTGGTTCCTGGCAACAAATCCTTTGTTCCCTTAACTTGTGAAAGCAGAACTAAAAGCACCACCTCCACAATCGGTGCTGGTTTTTAATTCAAGGCTCAGAGAGTAGCACATTACAGCAGGCAGCCTGAGCCACTCAGTGGAAAAACAAGTAACTTAACCCACCAGTATGCAGCAACAGCCTCAACGGGAGAGACACAGAGAGGTTATATCCCTTATGTTTTACAGTCCTGCAAAACTGAGCACAGAAACAGACACCAGGACATGATCTACTATAGAGCAGTAATAAAAAAGTTGCCCCAAATAAGGTATTCTTCCAAGACTGGCTTATTTTCCTGTTATATTCTGGGCATTTGCCATAATCCTCTTTAATAAAAAATATCAGTGTTACAATAGGTAAAAGCAAAATCCTGTCCAGTAAGAACCTGTCTGTGAATACAGCACTTGGAATGTTTTAAAATGAATTAAGAGTCCTCAAAGTTCAAGGAAAAGACCCCTTTGTTAAATGAGCAAACAAACAAAGTACAAAGCAAGACAAAGCAAAACAAGAAACCCAAACCAAAATAAAGAAAAAAACAACACCTACAACAAACAAACAAATGGAAGAGTGAATCAGAAACACTGCCACCACCTCCACTACAGCTATGAAGAACGCTCAGGGAGATGAGACTTGAAAACTGAATTAATAAAAACTTATGGTGTATCCAAGTCCCTCATTTATTTGTATCCAACATATTAGCAAGTCTATTCCACCAAAAGCAGAAACATTAGCAGGAGGAACACTGTGATGATTTATCTTTTTGTTATTGTTGCTTTGTTTGTTATTTCAGAACTAAGATATCTAAAATTGTCTCTATTCACATAAATAGAATAAGACTAATACTTACCGAAATATCATCACTAAAGTCTATCTCATCCAAATCAAGGTATTCAGGGGCTTCCATTATTCTTCTATGGACATTTTTGGGTGACTCAGCATAGTAGTAAAGACCTAAATAAGAAAAGAAAATGAAGTCAAAACCACATAGAAATAGTTTAGTATAGTTACTTGATCACTGAAAGCACGTGAAGTACACAAGTAGGTCTTTGGGAGATCAATCCTCAATGAAAAAAACAGTTTTTCTTCTGTACTCTGGAATATCTTCTATTAAGAATGCTATTCCTTTACTGCCCAGAACACAGCTCGTTACTCCTGTTCTCCTCTGCTCAGGAAAGGCATACAAGAAATGAGAAGCACATGATGCACAGAAACCAAAATCCTATCACACCTCATCTCTACTCCTCCATACGAGCAACAACACAGCACAGCTGGTTCAATACAGGTGGTGATTTATCTGTCCTCAGTCTCTACTTGCACTTCTTCCCAACCAATAACCAAGGCAAAAACAGAAAGTGTATCCATCTATGTCCATGGATTCTCAGAGATCTTCAATACACCCTCACAGCAGGGGGGAAAAAGAAGATAAAATTCTCTTTGCAAAGCAAGAAAATTGGGTGTGAAATTCAGTATGTACTTCTGAACAAACTGGAGCTTAAAGAATCAGATCAAAGACAGCAAAACCCAACTTTCTAAATCCTAACTAGAACGAATGCATGTATTATCACTGAAGACACGTGCAAGAGAAGCAAAAGAGGATGCTATTTTAAAAGTTGGTAAAAAAGAATTGTTTTTACAGGACGTGAGTCACTATGTGAGTATTAAATATTGTGACGGGAGCAAAAACAAACCTTGGTAGTAATTGTACAGAACACCATGAAATGCCTAAAGGAAAGTCCAGTTTACCAATATGACAACTGCCAAGAAATACATTTACGAAGAACGACACGACGTTTGTACAGTCCAAATAAAATAACTGCATGAGTGATTTACAGGTGCTTAATGCTGATGTAGGATAAGAGTTTTGGACAAAATCCATTTCTGCAGGTGTGACACTCATTGGCAAACAAAACTGCAATCACGGATCTCCTCAGCAACACCCCATACGAGCTCAAAGCTGACGGTAAGACAGCTGTTGTTGGAAAGTTATTGAAAGAACTGAGAAACACACTCACTTGGGTGTTTCCAGATACAAAAGCTGGAAAATCAAATTTTTATTTCTCACCAAGTCGCCAAAGGTATTTTTCATTACATTTTTTTTTTTTTTTCTTGAAATGGAAATAAACAAAACTAGCCCCACAGAAATCCATAAATACCTTCTTTACTATGTTAGGATATTCCTTCTTCTTTCAATATATGGAAGGAAGTCCAGGAGAAGAAAAAACAGGGAGAGAGGCAGCATGGAAGAACAACTTAAGCTATTTATGTTTGACTCTCACTGTTTCTACTGAGTAAAGCAGTAGAAAGGAGATAGCTTCAAAAGGTAAGAACAATATAAAGCCCTCAGTCCCTATAAGAAAATGGATGTGGCTATACCACAAAACTAATCAGAAGCTGTTCGTTTTATAGATTTCCTAAATAACAAGTGAGTGAGTCACTAAAATCAGACAAAACTCTTTCAATGAGAGGACTTAGCTGTGAATAGAGGTGGCGCATTCAAGTGTATGAATTCTTCTCCTTGTAAGTGATTTTGCTTTATTGACATAGATTTTCAATAAATTTTTTTAAGGTTTATGCTTTAGAATATTGCATGTGAACAACATTAGAGCTTGTTTCTGGCATCATCATGACAACCAAGTTCCTTTTGCAAGCATAAGACTGCAGAAGAAAACAATGTCTGCGCTGTTTGCGTACCCATATAAACAGATAGTAATCACTGTTGCACAGACACAACTTATATGTGGCCAAATTATACAAAATCTCCACTGTCAGCCATTTCACAGTGAACAACTTAAGAGCTGAAGCAGTTTCCATGGAGCTCCTAAAATCTCCTCTACACTGCAGAAGAGCAGAATAAGACGAAGAAATGGGACAAAACAATTAGTATGGATTCTCATTATAGTGATATGCCCAATGGCATGTGTGAAGCACAGAAAAGAGTTTGAAGTGTACCCTGGAATTAAGGAGATTTTTTTAAAAGTCCAGCATGTTTAACCTAAAAAATTAATAATAATTATAATAATTCATATTATTATTTTTTTTCAATTAGAACTGATATATTCAGGAAAAACAAACACTTTCCCATCCTCAGAAACACACAAAAAAGACATAACTTTGATAGCAGATCTATATTCCTGACTGCCATATACATCAAGATTCCCAAATGAAAATTTTTAAGCTTTTCAGTGTAATTTCAAGAAGTCATAGGAGCAAAATATCCAAACAACTGCATACATTTGTGCTAATGTAAAGATGGCATTTCACCCTGAGACATACAAAACTCACCATTCCTATCTGCAATCCTGAAATGCTATTTCCACACAATGTTATTTTCTGTCTTCTTCAAAACATAAATGAAGACATAAATGATGACTATAAAGCACAAAAAGGCTTGAAGAGAAATTCATTTCTCAATATTTCTCAACAGAAAGCTGCTCTTTCCAATGACAGTGCTGTTATATGTAAAGAAAGGGTAAGAAACTCACACATTGAGGATTTCCTCCATGCAGTGAAACCAGACATCAGCTTAGAGAACACGCATCAAATAAGAGTTCCCATGACTATACTTGGTGTCTTATTCAAAAGGTTCACTTTCTGAAACAGAGTAGAACTGCAGTATGTATAATGCAAACCATATGGAAAGGATAGCACTCAGGTTGTGACTATTTTGAGACCTCTGCAATAGCTGAATTCAGCATTCAGCAGGGGTATAAACAAACCAAATTGTATTCACATACTCATGTTTGAGTAACTGCCTGTTCAGTCTGGTATTTGTAGTGTCATTCACATAGGTTTTACCCTGATACTGTAACTCTTCACAAAAAAACAAACAAACAAACAAAAAAAACCAACCCTCACATTGACATAAAGGATATTCATATTGTGAATGAATCTGAATCTCTGATTAGAAGAGTCTGACACATGCAGTTAGTGCATTCTTTCATTGCCCAACATTTACAAGAGTTGCAACTGACTATAGATGAATATTCCACATTATAGATATATTATATATTATATATTATATATTATATATTATATATTATATATTATATATTATATATTATATATTATATATTATATATTATATATTATATATACATATATTACAATACATTGTATTATATTATATTACATTATATAATATATACTTATATTATATTATATTATATTATATTATATTATATTATATTATATTATATTATATTATATTATATTATATTATATTATATTATATTATATTATATTATATAAAACAGGAAAAAACAAGGATTTTCTGGTTCATATATCATATATATATTATATATATAATATATACAATATAGTATATAGTATATAGGAGCTGGGAAAGACCCTACCTGCAGCATGGTTGCTTATCTCAGTGCATGTATATGTGGGAAAATGAGGTAGCAGGACATGCACTTCTTTGTTGGAATACTGAAATATCAGTCTTACAACATTAGCCAATTGCATTTATTTCCAGTAAAGTGACTACACTTGTAGTTTGGTTGCATGCCAAGGCTGACAATGGGCTTTATAGATGCAAAAAATTATGTTAATAAAACAAGGAATTATAGTGCTACTATCCACAAGCACAGACTTTTCTATGACAGTATTGTTTACTTAAAAGTAAACATTATAGCATTAATGCTGAATTGCTTGCCCATATTTTAAAGCAAACCTAACCAATCAGTGTTTCTGCTTACTTGTCAGTTGCAGATAACTAAATATTTGCTTGTGAAGCTAAGCTGCTGTCTGCCAAATGCTCTCATTTAGTGTTTTTCCTCCTCTGTAAATAGATGCATCCTTAGTTTCTCAGTTTATTCCCTGACACCCTCCTAGATCTAGAAGCAGAAATGTTGCCTGTTATAATTTTTTTTGGAGAAAAAAACAGCACTAACAACAGCAAAACAACCAAAAAAACCCATAAAAATTGTACTATTTGGACAGATTTTTGTGATTCTGTGATTTTAATATAGCAGCTCCTTCTGGTAGGCCCAAAACCTATTACAGAAGGGCTTGGGAGTGACATGCAAGTTATCTAAGTGGAGGCAGGGGAATTGGGGAAATGGAAATGAAGAAGATTATTCAGTGGTGAGAGATCAGCATTTCCCTGCATGATGAGCACTCAGTTGATTCATCTTAAATTACAGTGCGTTTTAGAGGTCCTCCTGAGCGATATGGTTACGTATTTCACATCTAAGGTCTAGCAACTAGGAGACAGAACTGGAAACCAGCTAAGAGCAGGTCAGAGTAGTCTTTCTGTCTTCCCTTATTGCTGCACTGAGCAGAAATGTAGTTGGTGTGGAGCAAAAACAAAGCTACCAGTGATTAAAACTCTTACTGCAAATCAAGAAATACTGATTGTTGCTCCATTCTGTTTTTATCACTAAGTCCTCTGCCCGTCTTTATTAAATCCCTTGCTTCTCACTACCTTCGCTATGCTCCTCGTTCAGCGAAGTGTGAGTACACAGAACTAAAGTGAAATGTGTTTTTAGCAGCTCTGAAAAAACCATTCTTATTAATGTGAAACTCTGACATCATTGTCCCAATTTTCCATCCACTTGAGGCTGCTTTTTGAGTCACGCAGCTTCTTCATAAGCTTGAACAAAAAGGCACGTGATGGTTTTCTCCCAGCAGCAAACATTTCCTTATCTAGCTCTAATTTTTGTCACCCTTGTCCATGTATGCTTTCGACTTTTCCAGATAACAAGGCTGTTATTGGCTCCTTCACTTCCTTCCCATGTGTCCTTAATTAACAGTGACACCCTCTAAAGCAGTCAGAGTCCTTTAGGCAGAGCACTTAAAATCCTGGGCTTTAAAAAGAGTCACGTGTAATGAAGCAAGGGAATTTGAATAGCTGTCTGGAGAGTAGAATCCTGGATGGGAAGTAGCAGAAGCCCAAATGAAAAGGAGTTTTTCTATTTGTTTAAGTAATTTATAGTGCGGAGTAGAACCCAAGAGATAGATTTTAAATTTAGCAGTAGGATGTCTGTGGTCTAGTTTCCAACTGTAGTAGCAAGTCATTGTGGCCAAACGACATCCAAAAAGTTAAAAATACTGCTGCAATATTTTGCTTGTGGTAAAGGAAAGCACAATGGTTTAAAAACTAGTCTTACCCTCTGTGGCATGGAGGACACTGGTTATAAATTTCTGTGAGCTCATTAAAGCTCTAATATATATATATATTTATGTATATTTCTGCATTTTGTGCAGTTGTTCCCTCTAACATAAGAGTAGAACGCTGGTAAATCAGAACAAAGGCAGTCTGTATCCATGCACAAATGTAGTAAATAATACCAAACAGAAGTGCTCTCCTTCTCTCCCAGTTCACTATTGTGTTGGAGGACCATGACCTCTGCAGCCCCCTCTGACATAAGCCATTCTGATTTTATGAATTTATGATTCTATGATTTAACGTGCACAAGTTTTAATCAATCAGCACTGCTCCTGTGTTGGGAAGATGATGAGGGATGCCTGTTTTATCTATAGGTAGAGAGGAGTTGATGCATGCACTCAAGACACAACACACTTGGCCCTAGCAGAGTTCTTGTTACCATCCTAGTTTTAGTAAAAATAGGCACTTACAGTGGACAATAATGATCACAGAGCTCTGCAGGAAGACTAATTGCTGGGTGTGCACTTTGATATACGAAAAGGCTGCACTTAGAATTTGTTTTTAAGATGTTTTCTGTGTATCATTTTCCTCCAGTTGCATTCAGAATGTTTCCGTATCTCATCTTGTTAGATGTGAGATTATGAAAACTCAGAAAAGAGGCTGCAAAGAAAGAACAGCTGAGAGAATCACACTGTCCATTTTAGATTATAAAGAGTGAACTGCATTGCTCGAATGGTGAAGCTTTTAATAATTTTCATCAACATTAGTGTTCCCAGTCCAGAAATGTATGAATTCTTTATGTTTTTAATGGCCCAGTTTTATATGCCCCTGATTGAACTGGGTGACAATTAGCTCTGGAGCTGTGTTGACCTGTTTGCGTTCATTTTGATGTATCAATCAATAGTAATAAAAGAAAAAGTAAGATCAATTTCAAAACCTCTTATAACCAAGTAAGAAATAACACCATATTGACTTGTCTGGTAATTGTCCTGGAAGAACGACAGTAGTTTAACGACATGAACAGAATGAAACACATTTACCGCTCTGTGCTGGGAATACTGCAGTAGCAATATAGGGTCTGGATGTGAATATAGGGTCTGGATGTGAACCCTCACAGCCTCTTTCACAGGGTTATGAAGGTACAGAATAGGACAGAAAACAAAACTGCATAATACCTGTAGGAAAAGGCAGCTATTTCAGAGGAAATGCAAGGACTTCTGTGTTAATCAAGCAAGCTCCTTAAAAGGACATGAAACATAATCTGTTGTACATATGTTCTAGATTTTATAGAAGGGACTTTGTGAGAAATATTTTCAGAGCCTGCTGGGATATAGTCAAGATTATGGCAATTTCCCATAAGAACATGTGTTTACCAGCTCCAGCTTCCTTCTGAAACTTCTGAAACACTGTAAAGAATTGCTTTCATGAATAACTTCTTTTTCTTCTTCTTATAACAGGCAGAACAAACAGGATATCTTGGTCATGAGCAGCACAATGCAATGAGAAGTACATGCAGCTTGTTTATATAATTGTTATGCCCACAATTATTTAGATGGGTATTCCTGTTTCTGTGAACTCTAAAAAGTATTTAATCTCTATTCTCTCTTTTTTTTGTTCTTTTGTTGAATACTTCCATCCCTAAGAGGGATAGTAAAATGGCAAGTACTGAAAATGTCACAATCTGTAAAAAAAATGTATATGGAGGAGTGCAAAATCAGTATTTATCTCTGGTTTGGTTTTAGTTGTCTCTGATGGATACCTGACATTATCAGCATTATGACATCCAGTAAGAGTTTGAAATACGACGGCATTTTTCAAGGAAATAAATAGGAGGCATTGATTTTGGAGCAACCTATTTTCTTTCATTTCATTTCACACAAATTTACATGCTAGAAAAATAACTGGAAATAAAAAAAAAAAGTAATAGAAGTAACTGTTAATAACATCCAGCTATACTAATCTGTGCACCTCTTCAGAAATCTATTTGGAAGAATCCCATGAATTACAACCCTGGAGTCCAAGAGTTATGGTGAATAGACAAGGATCACCTCAAAGCTCAAGTAAAAGTCCACTCCAACAAACAGGATGCAGCATTTCGGATTGGGCCTCACATCCTCATAGAAATCTGATTAAATGTGAAGAAATGAAGGTGGATTCAAAGCTGGCTAAACATCTTGGCCCAGAACAACCAACCAATCTCATTTCTTGTACACTTAGATTGCTGGATTTTTAATTGACAAGGTATTTTAAATCAAATCAGTATTTCTCCCATACTAGTACTCTCTACATCGACCAGAAATGCTTCAGCATTATAGATCCCCCTTCCATGATTTAAATGTGGAGGGTGGATCGAAAATGCAAATCATAACTAAAGATAACATGAAGTTAATATACTCATAGAACAGTTTAAAGGGAGAAGCAGAAGCTCATTGCCATTTGCAGGCCCTTTTTGAACCATCCATGACTGTCATGGATGTAGTACAGTGTAGCATGTAATACCGCTGTGTGCTGTAGTGAGTTTGCTGACTAGTCTTCCCCTCCATTTCTATATACATTTATAGCTGTCATTTGCAGAGGTGAGTTGCTTGTTCTGGTTTTGTTCTGCAGTTCTGTGAACCTTAAAGGCCACAAAAAAATTCAGCTGGTGGGAAATATCTGGAACAATTGCCTCATGAGCTTCTTATGGTGTAGCAAGAATGCTAATGTTGCACAACTATACAGTACATCATATTAAGAGCTAATGGGCATGCAGTAGTTCAAAGGGAAAAGCTAACCAAACGTTGCCAAACACCTCATTTTTGACAAATCAGTCGACCTCTATTTATTTTGATCTTTTCATTAGTACTAAGCAGACACCACATTAGCTTTTCTTCTAGCTGGAATCACATGTGCTGTTTCAGTTTTAGAATAACAAACACTGACTTCCAGCTCCAAAGGTTTCCCTTTCAAGGTTGATTGAAACAAACATACTTATTTTTCTAGGCCTCATTCCAGAAAGCTCCAGTGCATGCATTCTGGTTTAATGATCAGAGTCCAGTTTTCTTTCTGCATCAATCTTGAAGGAAATATAAAACTATGAGGAGGAAAGGACTGTTTTATTATGAGAAATCTGGAGTGATTCTCACTGTATAAGTGCCTTTCGAGTTGTGTTCCTCACTAACAACTCTTCAGTCAGTCAGATCACTTGGTAACCTGAATATTCATCACACTGCTGCTAAATTGCTGCTTTATTTGAGAAGGAGGAAGTGGACTTGCTGTCTTTTAGCATTAAATATGATGGCTGTTTATTAAAGCACTAAGTGCAGAAGTATTTAGACAAGTAAGATGGAAGTAACTGGCAATAATCAAGTAGATACTCCTTGCCCCACGTTGGGTAAAGTCCTAGTCACACAGCTATTAATGAAGAAGTGGAGCTTAGGTGTCATTGTTAGGGTAAGTCTTTGCTTCTGGAATAAGTTACATGGAGTTCAGTGCTTAAAAAACAAAGAAACAAACAAAAAACATGAGGAATAAGAATGTCAATTTGTTCTCATCTAAAAATCTGCACCGAATATGCGCTGAGTTCATCATGCTCAGTATTTGTACCACTGCAGGGCTGCAGGTGGAGTGTTCCTGCATGTCTGGAATGCAAAGACTTCTTAAATCTTAAATCTTAAAATTTGTATATTTTAGGATTATTTTGGAAAACCATTGTGCTTTGCTGCATTCCTTCTTTCTGCCCTATCAGAGTAGCTTGAGCAACAATGATAACTGTGCGTTGATTAAAAGCACTGCTTTTACTTTGACTTGCTTTAGAAGTGCCATACTGTTTATAAATTGCTGCTGTGAACTTTTAAACTCAGGAAAACTTCTGAATAAATGTGATAAGGGATAAAGCAGTCCCAGACTCAGAAATTATTCCTTCATTGAAATAAATCACACCATTTTTCAGCCTGTTAGATTCTCATTTTTTTTCTTGCTACAAGTTGTTCTTTAAAATTCAGCTTCACTCTTTAAAATATCCTGCTCCTGTTGAGCTTTCCCCTTTATATTTTTATATTTTAAAGTCGACTGGACAGATAATTTCCTTTGCATGATATATTTTTCTTGGCTTGCACTGAAGGAAGAAAAGTAAATAGAACAAACTCGTACAAGAGAGGTTCAGTCAGCTAGAGACAAACCAGACACTGAGCAGGACAAGTAATAGAAAAAAAATGTTATTACACATAATTAGAAAAAAACTTTGGGAGCCCTAAAAGGTAAGAAAAAATGGTTAATGCTTCAGACTGTGTTGTAGTATCACAAATCCTTCTAGGACTTAATATTGTTAACATACTCTAACCATGTCATCATGTCATTTTATTTGAATGCATTAAACTGAAGTGATGTTCTTCAGAAGCAAATGACTCTTCGTTTGTTCTGCAATATCTCCCTTTACATTCTTGTCTGTTTGAATATTTACTGATCATATTCAAGTAGCTTTCCCCTTAGAGTTAATGAAGGGAATGTAAATATGAATGAGAAGCTTTGATTATCTTTGTATTTCTTAATGTCATGGAAACAATTCAGATGCTTACCAGATTTCAGGCATCAATTGAAACATACTATGTGCTCATTTTAAATATATAAAGCCTCTCCTTTCCACCCACAAGGCTTGTTCATCTTGGGTTACTATAGCATCTGTTACTTAGGAAAGGTTAATGTGCTTACTTCTTTATCTCAAACCTGCAACTATAAAACATAATATTATCACCTAATGAAAAAGCAACCATGATGACATTCTGAGAATTAAAATTTAAGCCTTTAATATCAATTATGGTTAAGGAAACAGTCTTTTGCCAACCACTATATTATTCACATCTGATTTAATCTGATGGAAAGTTCAAGTAAATCCTCAAATACTTTTGTTTAATAGTTACTATATGTAGAAAATAAAATCCCGTATGGCATTTGAAGTAGAATTTAATTGACAGTGAATCATAGAGTCATCAAGATTGTAAATGAAGATCACCAAGTCCAACCATCAACCTGTTGTTGATGCAACACACATGCAAAGACACAGGAATTGCTGAATTTTCCAATAAAGAAAATACTAAGCTTATGACTTATGGTATAATTTCAGTAAGAGGTCAGTCCTGTAGAGATGTAACTGTTAAATCAATAATCCTCTAATGGGTAGATTCAAATGGTGACAGAGCCCATTACCAAAAATACTCATTAAACCTCAGTTTTATCTTCTCGCAGTTGACTTAACCTCCTACTTATGCACAAGTTAGTTAAAGCTTGTACAAATTCTCTAAAAACGTAGCACACAACAAGTAATTCTACTGAATATCATACACTGTCTAATGTACCACGGAACCTAGAATTCAGGCTTAAGCTGAACAGATTTGCTGCTAAAGTTACCGAGATCCTTGCCAGCCTGCAAAACAGCACTGCCAAATCAAGCAGGCTCAGAATGTGAACTAAGAGAACAGGAACCGAGGCCCTACAAGTCACGGATGCATTCACTTTTCTGTTTAGAACTTCAAAAAGCTCTGAGTATAAGAAAGAGGAGGTGCTGGTTATACTCATGGTTTTACCAGTGATGGACATAACAGTTCTGGCAATGGCTGCACCTCACCATATCCTTCAGCCAATAAGGGGCACCTTATAGGATGTGAGTGTGGGATGCACAAAGAAAAAGACAATCAATTCCTTAACGTACACTAAATTTAGTTTTCAAAGCAAGAAAGAGGATAACATCTCTCTGCAGAATGATGCTGATCTGTATGCAATACTGGCAATTTTATTCACTTTCTCCATGCTGTGGAAGCAGTTTATTTCAGGGGCGATGTATTATGCCGCCATCCAGGTGGAAAAAAAAATTGATCAGCAAATATTATTAGAAGACTTTGTAAGTATTCTAATTTTTCAAGCTTACTGCTTGGTTTCACCATTTAGGAGAAAGGAATTTTTGTGGCTGTTGGTCCTGGTGAAACTTGCATTTTTCATGCTGCAGCTGGAAGTCTAAAATGCACATAGGGGACGTTGCATTACACTATACTTGTGGTTCAAACATCACTTTGCTTTCTTCCCTGCCACAGCAATCAATCCTAACATGTTTCTAAAATTCAGAATGAAGAAAAATAGCTGTTATTTGTTTGTTTTCTCTTGCATGCCAAGGCCACGTTTCAAGAGCCAAGATTATTGCAATGGGCTGATAGTGCGCTGTTTTCTTTTGCAGGTTCTCATAAGGCTGGATTTATGATTAATCACACTGTGCAGCCCTTGTAAGCAAAAAAACCCAAAACAAATTAAAAAAAAACATTCTGGAACTGCAGGATTTCACTGATAAATTCTGTTCATGTTTTTTTTTTTTTTTTTTTATTTGCTTATTGAAATAGTGAAAAAACAACAGTGCAAAAAAGCTAAGGGACTAAAACTAAAACATACAGCCAAACCAAGGGAAAAATTAATGACATTTCATACCAAGATATGAATAAGAATAAATTATACCAGGAGCACAATCCGGCTTAATTGGTAATAAAACATGTGTGTAATGGTGGGAAATCTGCCACTGATGGATTCTGGAGCTTTGGGTGTATAAAGTCTCACACTGTAATTGGACAAGTGGTAACTCGTTCATTGTATTCCTCTGTGCTTTGAAAACATTTTCTTAAACAAGGAATCTTCAAGGAAGTCTTCAAATATCTTTGCTTTGAGCGTCAGTAATTTAATACTAACCCTAAATGTGGGTTAAACTAATGCACACAGACCAGAAGACTGCATATGGTGAAACTCTCCCTGGAAAATGATGATTGAGCAGAAATGTTGAGAATTAGCATTCCTCGGTCACTTCAGAAATGTGAAATTAGTTAGAAAAAAAAAAAAATTAAACAAAAATTTAAAAAATTATCTTAACAAAGCAAGCCTTAAAGATAATGCAATCTTTTTCCTGTACTTCCTGAAAAAAATAGGAAAGAAGGCACTTTCTCCTCTTAAGTGTGACTTCGCTGAGAAAAAGACCATGTATTTGTGACTACAAGAAAACCCCACTAGAAATGAAACTTATGACCTTACAAGTGTAAATACTGTTGCTGAACTAAGAAAGCCAGGTTGAGTGATGATCTAGTGCTGTTTTTTTGTTGTTTCTGTTTTCTTAGTCAGTTCTTTTTCAATAGCTGCCCCCCAAATCAGTAAATTCTACGGCACAAAGGCATTTTATTTCATCGTACCTATCTGTTCTACTTTAAATATCAGTGGTAATGCAGGAGGTTCATACATGTGAATACTCAAGAGGCTTACACGCATCACTGAGAACAGTAAAATGAATGGTTACACATCTGCAGCCTGAACTTTGAGATGAATACAAGCAAATCGTGAATGCGCATTTTTCAAGTGATTGCGCTCATTATTTTCCATTGACTCATGGCTGTTGGCAGAAATGAATAATACATTTTAATATAGCATAGAGGTTCAACAATCAAATCCAGAGATTATGTATGGGTATATATCCATCTTCTATGCATACATAATGTTGAAGCTATAGGTTGTCATCTGTTTTTAATACTAAAACACCAAATAATTTATAATGCAGAACTGTAAAATATATATAGAACACTGCATCAATCATGTACAAGTACTAGCGCTGTTCAACATTTCTGTAAATCCTCCATTAAACTTAGATTTGAGGCTGAACCAAAGACTTACATGCATCAAGTCGTGGTTGCTTGGAACACTGAAAGAGAGACATAAAATGCTGCTCTACTTCAGGTCAAGATTACTTGCAGTTCACATCATTATTTCAAAGAAAACCAGCGACTGAAACACAGCACACTCCACATTAAAGACAATGCTTATTTCTTATCCTTAGTACAGGAGGCAAACTATTAAATGGCAACTGGGATGTCGGCTGACTGGACTCCTATATTATTTGATGCCATCAGTACTCTACTAACACAAGCAAAGAAACAGCTTTACACAACTACTCAGTAACACTGTCACATAAGAAGGAATAAATATCTGAATATTAACAGTCTTGCTTTGCGTTTATGCACTCTATATCAAGTCCCGCAATGGACCGTAAACCATTAGTCAACGCAATGACCTCTTCTGTATGTAAAACACACTGAAAAATTAAACTTCAACTATTATATCTTCAATGGCTTCTGGGGGTGCACAGCTCACATATCACATAAACATAGCGCTGAGAAAAGTAGTGGTGACGTACCATTCCCAATCAGCTTGAGAAGAAAGGGATACATACAAACATGCATGACATATTGCTTTAACAACAGTTTACTCCAGGTACAGTTCTAAAAGCACTTTGCCATAAAATCGTTCACAACTTCTAAAGTATTTTGGCAAAAGTAATAAGTATTCAACATCTGTAGAGCTGCTGCGAGTTCCTGAGCTACACAAATAATAAAAAAGATGCCTTCTTTTTGGTAGCCTAGTTCTCGTGTAAAAATCCTAGTAATGGCATCCACAGGGAACCAGAAACTTGGCCCTAACGTAAGATGGAGCAGCAAAAAGGCTTATTTCAAGCACCACTGCTAACGTAGGCTCCAACTCTCATGTTAGGATGAAATCAAGCATAGCGGAGCTCACTCTTTCCAAGCCATGTGTTGGCTTGGGGGGGGAGGTGGGGAATTCTGTGTCAACAGTTTTAATAGAGCAGATGTGACTCACTGCGCTCTCATTTAAAAATCAGAAACTCAGGTCTCTCTCTTTTTTTCCACTGAATCAGTGGCAGCAGCACTGGGCGCTGTAGCACGGGAGCAGAATTCCTTCAGAAGATGTTTCTGCTGTGGGTAAAATCAGTTAAATTAAATCACACAGTCTGACACTGCAGTTCCACAACATGGAACTCAAACCTTGGCTTTTGTTTGCCTCTTTAGCGCCATTCAACGACCTTACTCATCTTCAGCAGCTCACATCTTCTGTGATTCACGGATCACAGAAAAAAGCCTGAAATTAATTTAATCAGTACACCACCCCTATAAATCCTCCCAATTTCTTTTTCTTTTTGTCACTGAAGAACACATTTCATTTATAAGTGTTGGCTCAACAAGCCAAATAATGTGAGATATCTTGCTCAACATATTTTGAAGGCTGGCTTTTTTTTTTTGCTTGCTATCTAATGTAAGGATCAGGAAAAGGTATTTTTCATTTTCTTGTATCTTTCATGTTCTCATTTAAATTCCTCAGCCTGACTCAATAATCATCCATTAGAATCTCACCTTTGTGTAGTCCCACTGTGGCCTATTCAATTAATTTCAAGAATGTCTTGGGAAAATACTAATGCCAAAGGGTACTCTCTTAAGTTTACAGCATTCAAATACTGTATTAAAAATCAGCAACTTAGAACTTGCCTCATTTACATTTGCCTGCCAAAATATATAATCCTGCATTTAGTCCCATGGTGACTGTTTCTTTTTTTTTTCGCTTCATGTTAGCTTTAATTATAAATTCAAGGGAAAGCTCCTATGTAAGTAACATTCCATTCCAGGATGACAGTGTATGGAGTGTATCCTGGGATGCTGGAGTGTCCCAGTGTGCTGGGAGATATATATATATATATATATATATATAGGAGATATGGCATATGAGAGTACCTCTATACGTTCCTATCTCCAGACCATATTGATTGCTGCCAGAAATGGGGAATGGCTCTCACTGCAGTACATTTCTTCAATACAGCAAAAGCAAAGAGATTTACTTTGGGAACCAAATGGACAAGCATGTGGCCTTTGTGGCCAATTGCCTCATCATTAATTCAGTTTCTCACTCTGCAACATACAAGACCCCATCACAGCAGAAGGGACACGAGCTGGTCAACCTTGCCTTGCCTGAGTTAATTACAATGATAACTCTTTTTTATTCTGTGCTTCTTACCCCATTATCTATGTGCATTCCAGATTCATTAGCAAATGAGTCAAGATATTTTTTAAGCATCATGCAGGATAGCTAAGGTGAGTGGAGAAGACAATGCACACCAAGAGTGATGCACTTAAACTCTAGCACCTTCAAACTACATGTGGGTGACGTTCAGGAAAGGGTTGTATAATTCTAGATCATAATAGGAAGAGATACTGCTATTAACAATTCTGCTACTCCAGTTTCCTAATGTATTTTCTCCTCATTTTATAATCTAGTAAATTTAAAAAAAAAATAATAATAATGTTGTAGAACTCATTTAAGATCCCCTTGTGCTAGAATTAGGCTTGGCAGGACAATGCTTATGTTATTCTGCCCCAACCTGAATACCAATGCTGCGCTTCTCCCTTAGGAGGGCATCAGGGACAGCCATGAGACATACTTCCTTTCTTCTTTTGCTTAAGAAAAGACGAGGAATATTTTATTTTATTTCAGTTCAATCATTTAACTGCACAGAAAAATAGTTTCTTGGCAGATAAGTAAGCTATAACATTCTAACAGGCTGAAAAGCTCAGCTTCACCTTATTCTTCTCCAGCACGCCTCGTGTCATGGGAACACATGCCTTTTTACAGTCTACTTTGCACTGCTCTTTGTTTGACAGTGTTTCCTTTCATGTGAAATATTCTTATGGCACCAAAAAAATTTGCATGAAATCATCTTTCCAAGCTTCAATTTCCAAGTCTTTTCTTCCCTGTCTTTGTTAAAAAGCACAACAATTGTATATAGTAAAAGAAATCGATACTGGGCACATCTCAGTCTGTATCCTCGGATGCAGGTTTGTTTCATTGCTTTCTGATTTGTTTTTTTATTGGTTGGTTGGTCGGAAGGGAAATTATATTTGTGAATGAAACCACTGAAACCTAACATGTAGGTATACTTGTTGCTGTCAAGCTTTGCTTGTATAGCACAGCACCTTAATTGGAAGCACACTTCAACGTGAAGTCTGTGGGGTAACTTAACATCAAACCTGACAAAGCCTAAAGATAATGCTTGTTACATGCATTAAATAAAGAAACAAAGGAAAATCAGAAACAGCTTATCTTAAAAATGCAATGAAGTCAGTTTTCTATATGTAACTCCACCATTGCCCTGGGTAGCCTGTTCCAAGGCTTGATGGCCCTCTCCTTGAAGAAACACTCCAGATAACCAAACCAAGTCTCCCTAGGTGCAATTTGAGGCCATGATAACCAAACCAAGTCTTCCTAGGTGCAATTTGAGGCCATTTTATCCCCTTTTTTTTTTCCTTTTTAGCTTTTTTTTAGTGAGATGTCCTGTAGTCAGTGTCAGCTTTGCTATCACCTGCTCCTAAGCAGTACAGATGTGTCCACGTGAGCTACATTCATGCTATTCAACTTTAATACAGGCAGTATTTGCATCTAAAAACTGCATGTGCAAAAAGAAAAGTCTGGGGTGAAGCAAACCAGATGAGGAACACATACTTGAGAGTCTCCATTTTACTAAGCTGGATCAGGAGAGCTCACTTCTCTTCCTATACCAGCTGCTTTCCTTGAACTCTAGGAGGACATAACATAAAGCTGCAGGTTGGCCTTTCCTCTGGGGATTGGCAAATTTAAGCCAGACTAATTGGAATGTTCAGGTCCAACCACTCACCCAGTTTCACTGTGTAATGAAGAGATAGTGTTACACTCTACAGGCAGCCGGAGGCAACAGCGTTATGCGTAAATGGCACTCATTCATCTTCATAAAGCACTAATGCCAGATGGCTAAATCCTAATCTAAGCAGGCACTTTAGTTATCCACTGTTTCAAGGCCAGTTATTTCAGAAGAACACCAAGGCATCAGTAACATCTTCATCCACAACATCCCTGTTAATGGGGGGCATCCTGTTAATTGCTTTGCCAGCATCCTTCCCAAGATCTGGCCCATTCCATCCAAATAGCAACTACTGTTTTATCATAATTAGACTGTAAGAGGTGGTTCTCCTTTTCCTAAGGAAGATGCCACACACACAAAAAACTACTATAAGCAATAAATACATGGGACAGTCAAACTCAGCCTTCTAAAAATTGTGCTATCAAGTTGCTATAAGGAAGCAGGAGGTGAAGGTGATGCAGCATGTGCCATATTCAAAAGGGAAGTGAGCAAGTGAATCTTCCTCCATCTGACACACTGCCTCTCTATGCATCTCTATGCCACAAGGATGACCTTCAGGGTCCCAGATAGCAAGTAAAAACCTTTGACACTATAGAAGACTGTGGTGTTTGAATGATAATATCCCAGTACTTAACATAATTAGTGCATACACCTTGCCTGAAAGTATAAGAGAAAGTCAAATGAGTTCATTTAGACTAAGCAGAATAGATATATGATATTAGTCTGGATTTCCCATTTCTTAAGAAAAACAGCAGTCGTTATGGCCAGATCCATATAGCAGAAGCTCTCATGGATGAACAAGCAGAGCAGCATGACTTCAGATTAGAGTTGTGAGCAGAGCTGTCATGCACATGCAAGGCAGATATGCAGCACAGGCTGATTTCTGCTCACCAATGTGAGCACAGATTGCTATAAACGGGGGAGCTGAAGGGAAGTTCCTGATTACAGCTGCATTTTCAAGGACAAGTTCCAGGTTGATACTGTAATAATAAACGGGGAGGAGAGGAAGAGAGGTCATGTAACGTATTGAGTTTAAAAGGTAAATGAGACAATGTCTTTTTCTCCAGTACAAACAAGGGAAAAACAATGCCAGCATTTCAACTGCAAGCTGAAAAGGAAATGCTTAGAGAAAACATTACAGAGCTAATACGATGCTTCACCAGCAAAGTATATTTCCACGTTTGACTCAATAATTATTTATAAAGCCCAAGTCAACCACATCCATATTCAGAACAAATCTTTGTAAATGCTCCTTAGCTCACATGAAAACAAACCCAATGAAGGATTTTCCCAGCCGCCAAGTGGTGACAGCTGAATGGCAATTTGCTTCTCTTTAATAGCTGCAGGATCTCCATGCCTCTGGAACTCGATTTTAGAAGTGGAAATGACAATTCCATCTCAGGCAGGTAAGCAGCAATGTGATATTTCTGCTACAATAATTAATTAATTTCTTTTTCCCATCAGTTAAAAAAAGTCTCTAAGGATCTTAAATCAATACAGCATCCTGATGCATACATTCTACTCTCTTGTTCTCAATGGTTCCATTGTGCACATAATTCCACTGCACAACCACATTTGCATTTAAAGATGAATTCCCTTGTGTTTGCCCTGCACCTGCTCCATGTAAGCCTATCTCCTCTGCCTCCTCTGAGGAGCAGATACATCTGCCAGGAAAAAAAGCAAGCCCAGACACAACCATATTTGAGAAGAAAACCTTTGTGCCCTTCCAAAATCTATTAATTCCCAATGTGTTTTTAACTATTTTTCCCCCTGTGGCAGCAAAAATGTATACTGACAGTAAAAAAAAAAACCAAAAACACTGTATTTTCTAGATAGTTTGGAGGAAAGTATTGGTAAACCATCTCCTTGCAAATACTTGAATCTGAAAAATGGGAAGTTTTCTTTCCTTTACTTGATAATAATCATGATGGCTTTATAAGGGAAGATGTCCCTTCTGCCATTTAAGTGTAGCCCGAAACAGACATAGCTTTACTCTCAACAAAAGCATCAAGGTTCATTTAATTTAAACACATTTAAAATCAAACTGTAAATAAAGCTGGAATCAAACCAGGAGGTGTTCCCCTTCCACCCCCCCCTGCAGAGAGACACAGATGGCTGCCGGAGCTCCTTCAGGCAATAGAGGCAGACAGCGTGGAAACACAGCTCTGCTGCACATCCTCATCCAGAACAGAGACAGAGCAAGGAGGCAGCAGGCCTATCTTAGGGATGTATGAGAAGAAGAGATAACCCCAACACGCTGCACCCATCATCTGCTATGGAGCTCCATATGGGGACAGGTGATATGGCCAGACAGCAGGCAGAGGGGCAATAGGACAAACTGAATTGCTCTGTTAATACATGCTAAATGCAATGACAAACTTACGGATCCAGAATATCCTGAGGTGGAAAGGACCCATTAAAATTACCGTACAGCTCATGAACTCTCAGCGGAATGGTGAAACAAGTTGCTTCTTTCTCACCATCTCCCACTGAGAGACCTTTCAAACCCTGCTCTTGACAGCAGGGTTCATGTTCAGATGGAAAAGCCTCAGGTGTGGCTGCAGTATGGCATATCCAGCCATACCCACAGCCTCACCAGCACATGAAGCCCAGTGGCTTCCAATGCTCACCCAAAAAAGATGCTGAACAGCGAGGCAATGGGCCTGAATACTTACAGCTCATCAGGGGCACGTGCAGCACAAGATATAGCAAGACGACTTGCCTCCATGGTTCCTACAGACCCACAGCTACTAGCAGGCTTTGGGGGGTAGGGTTTTTGTTTATTTGCTTTGTTTTGGGGATTTTTTTGTGTCCAGAAGTGGTGCTAACTCAATCAACCCGTCTTTAAGCACCGTGGCTTCAAGCCAGCAACCCAAATGCCATAAGGTAGCGACACCGACATCGAAACCCACGTCTGTCTGTGAGCTGATTTACGTGCTCTTTCCCGTTTGCTCATAAAACAGCTCAAAAAGACTGCGACAAAAAAACACATCTTCGCACTGCCGGACGGCGGATGACCCAAGCTGCTGTTTTTATACCGGATAAGTCCCTACAAGCTTCCTAGCACCCACAAACGGGTAACTTTTACCCTGTTCCCCCCCACCATTCCGGCTCTAGGGCTGCTCCCCGGAGGACACGCCGGAGCTCGCATCTCTCGCACCGGGAGGCGCCTATGGACGGACCCCGGCCCGGTTTGCAAGCACAAGGGCTGCAAGCACAAGGTTCCCCACCTCCTTCCTTGCTTCTCCGCTGTTCCCCCTCCCTCCCACGGACCCACAAAGCCTCTCACCTCGCCTTACCCCGCACCGCCGTTCAGCGGCCGCCGCCGGGTGATGGAGGAGCCGGGGAAGGACCCAGGTACCTCCTCCCCTTCTCCGGTGCGGGATCGAGCTCCGCCCTCGATCTCTTCCCTTCCTCCGGGGGTGGCCCCGCTGCAGCCCGGTTCTCCCTTTGCTCTCAGCTCCGTTGCGATGCGGTCGAGCTCCGCTCCGCGATGTCGGGATCGTCCCCGGTGTCGGGATCGGCGCCGTGCTCGGCGGTGTTGGTGCGGAGCAGCGCCCGGGGGTCTCTCCTTCACCCTCCCCCCCCTTCCTTTCCTTTTTTTTCCGCCCCTTTTCCCTCCTTTCTCCGCCCTTTTCCCCTCCCATTTCCCTCTTGCTCACCCCTTTTCCTTCCCTTTTCCCCTTCCATTTTTTTTTTTTTGCCCGTTTCTTTCTTGCCGTTTTACATTATTTTCATTATTTTCTCTTCCATTTTCCTTCCCTTCTCCTATTCTTCCTCCCTTTTCCCATTTGCCTTTTTTTCCCCCCCATTCCATTTTCCCTTTCTTCAATTTTCTTCACTTTTTCCATTCTTTTATTTTTTCCCCCCTATTTTCTCTTTTTCTTCCTTCCTCCTCTTCCCCTCCCCCTCTTCTCCTTTTATTCTTTTCATTCTCCCCACTTTTCCTTTCTTCCATCTGTTCCTCCCACCCTCCCTCCATCCCCAGCCCCTTTTCCTTCCCTACCCCTGCTCCCCAGTGCTGCAGGTGCCGTCTGTTCTGCGGGCATCCTTTCTCTGCTGTTCCCCCCAACCCCTCTCCCCACACATCCCCCCTCTCGCATTGCATTTTCACAACGTGTAAGAAGGAAGCCTGAATGATGTCTGCTATGAATTAACCCGAGTTCTCCAGGCGATGGCCTCGGGGCAATCTCAGCACCCTACAAAACACCCGTGCTGGTTGATGGCAAGGGGGAAAGGTTTGCTCTGGAGTCGTCCCTCATTGCTCCATCATTTGCTTTTGTGGATGGACACACATGGAACGTGGCACGTTCCACACTTTACACACACACACACACACACACGGAGGTTAAGGAACCATTTGGGGCAGTTGTAATGCATTTGGCGAGGTGGTTTGGTACAGGAATGCCGGTCAGCTCTGTGCAATTAAATGGTTTGGAAGGAATGCAGGTCAGCTGCAGCGTATCACATCCTGCAGCAGTGTGGCCTGCAAGGCGGGGGTGGATGGAAAACCAGAAGGGCCTTATTTTAATTTGGAGGCCATAAATGCCATCCATATGCAAATGCAGCTTTTAGCTAAAAGCCTTGCCAAGTATCTTTGCGTGTGTTACACATGATAGCATCTCTGTTTGAGCTGGTACTCCTATCACAGAACCACAGGGGCTTGGAAGGGACATCTAGGTGTTGCTGAGTCCAACCCTGAGCTAAGTGGTGACGTTGAGACAGATGTAGAGGTGTGCTGTTAATAGTGCTGCTTGTGAAGACAACCATTTTTCATCCAAGGTATGAAGCCTACAGAGATATACCCTGCAAGAGCTTGGAAATGTGCAGCAGTTCTGAGATAGGAATAGACAGGAGGCAGCAGAAGGTGCTGTGCATTGCTGCAATAGAGCTGGGAATCAATGTTCTGCTGTATGGTAAATTAAACAGTTGGTAACATGCAAGAATATTTAGAGTAGTTCATAAGTAAAGGCAGCCTACAGACTTCCAGATGGTGACCCCACAAAGGAATATCACCAGTAGTATCGTATTAAGCAAAAACTAGTAATTACAGAGTAAGCGTATCTGCTGAAACAGCAAATAGCCTTATGTTGGTCAGATGATGGCCCGTGATGAATCATAGTCATTCAAAGCAGTTGCAGTGGCACTTAAATGTTCCCTTAAAAGAGAAAAATTCCAACTTCAGCATGGAGGTTTAGCAAGAACGAGTACCCACTTTCACAGCCTGACAGAGGAGTTTGTGTACTCATTGTGATGCCTGAACCACATCTGTTAGTCCACAGCAGAGCTCACTGCTGTCAACTTGCTTGCTGACTTGATCCATTCTGTTGTGTGAATGAGATAGATCATTTCACAGGGAGACACCCCACAGATCCAGAAGAATTGTGCAGAAGAGCTCCACACATGGCTGGAAAGCTGGTACATGGCATTACAGCTCCATGGGTTGGAGAAGATTATGATAATCTGCTGCCCTGCCTTCTGGCATAAAAGCCCATTAATGCAGGGATGAATTGGAGAACATTTTTCAGACAGAGATCAAACTTCCATCACGATATTCCTTACAACATTATTATAATAGATAATTAGCTTCCATGTTAAATTATGTATGCTTTGTCTAGGACCTCATTTGTCTCTTTGAGTTTTCACATTCTGACACCGACTTTAGTTTTATCTTTGCCTGCTGTAAGGAAAAGGAAAGAAAAGAGTTCTCCAGCCTTATAGGTGTTTTTTTTTGTTTTGTTTTGGTTTTGTTTTTTATCATACATATATCTCCAGTACAGTTTTAACCATTGGTTTCTGCATTATCTTATGGTGTTAGAGCTTACATGTGGGACTGCTTGGCTACAGAGCCATATCAGCAGTACTCA
Organism: Coturnix japonica; assembly: GCF_054131305.1. Lineage (NCBI taxonomy): Eukaryota > Metazoa > Chordata > Aves > Galliformes > Phasianidae > Coturnix > Coturnix japonica. The sequence continues at coordinate 752,527 of NC_140702.1, forward strand.
TATAGCTGGCTGTCCAGAATTAAACTCTGCTTTATGCCCACCCTGTGTGTGACCTTCAGTCTCTGCTGTGACCTCATTTAAGAAGAAAAATAAGAAAGAAAAGTAGGAGATATTTCACTGTGTGATTAGGACATGTAGATGCAGTATGCTGCCAATTGAGAGGAAAGATAAAAAGTCAAAAGTTATGGAGGTTAATGCTGATTTACACATATCCTCTTAAATTCAGTGGGGGTATTATGAGTCATTGGAGGAAATCCTGACCGAGCAACACATTAAATTGGATTAAGACCAAACGCTACGTTTTGTATGAGCCTTAAACAGAATCTCTCCAGCCAAACATGTTTTGCAAGAGCTCCCAGTGAATTCTACTCACAGAAGTCCTATAGACTAAGATTTTTTTTACAGCTGCAAAATGCAATGATTATGATAATGCAAAAGCCTCTGATTCAGTTGTTGTCCAAATGCCTACACCGGAGGCTGGTACATCCCTACTGGAGGGAAGAGTTCTGCAATTAATCCATGTGAAAGTAGCTTGAGAGTCACAGAGACAAGGAGTTTCTCAATAGTTGAAGAACTGGCTTTTGTTTTTCTTGTCCAGCTGAACCTCAGACACACAGGTACACATATGCCTACATATCTGTCTATATATACGAAAGGAATTTGTCACCATGGTAGATAAGAGTAGCCGTGAAAATGTTAGGGTACCTCAAAGGAAGAGAGTGCCATAGCCTGTGCCATAGCCTCACCACTCTGTTTATAAAGAATTTCTTCCTTATCTCTAATCTAAACCTACTGTCTTTTGGTTTAAAGCCATTCTCCCTCTTCCTCTCACTACACTCTGTGATAACGAGCCCCTCCCCATCTTTGTTGTAGGTCCCCTTTACGTAATGGAAGACTGCTGTAAGGTTTCCCCAGCACCTTCACTTTTCTAGGCTAAACAAGCCCCAGAAATTCCAATTCAAATGATTTATTTAGTGAAGCTACATTCTCTAGAATGTGCTAAAACCAACTTTCTGCTTGAGCTTCGATGTGACCGAAGATCTGAAATAAATATGTGAAAAACACGTGAGAATTCTGCTTTCTGCTTACCGTTATTAGCATGTTAAATCAAAGACATTTAAGCAGTGTTGTAAATTCCTGGTGGATAAAGTGAATTATTTTGTGAATCTTAACCTGGCTACCTGATGACTGCTGTAGGGAATGTCTGTCTTCATGTAGAGTAAGAAAGCAGCTCATTTCAGATGGCATTTTCCTTTGTCTGTGGTATGTTTTATTTCGCTGTTTTTTCTATCTCTGATTTAAGTATTTATCTGCTATTTGCCATCTCTGAAGGCTAGCATGTAGCTATTTAAAAGACTTTGAAATGAAGAAATAGTGCTCATTGCCTACCACTCTGTCAGTGTAAGTAAGAAATACTTACTCCTATTTGTTTGCAATAATTCAGTTTTAAAAGAATCACAACTGTAAAGACGCGTTGGACTGTGATACTCTTTGTAAGTGTCCTTGACAAGCAGATAAGTGTTGGTGGTAAAACAGACCAGAAAGCTAATTAAGAGACAATGAGTCGTTTTCTGTGAGGAGGAAAACATATTTTCAAAGCAGAAGTTCAACTGAAGTCTATAATGACTCCCTCTGAATGCAGAGTGAGGATTCTCCTGATATAGTCAGTGAGAATTTACCTTCTCTCCCTTCCAATACTCAAACATTCAGTTATGAATCAGCAATAACGCAATTTGGTAATTAGCGTTTGAAGTCATCATGCATTTGTTCATATACCAAATAGGGCTGTTTTGTTGGTTTTTTTTTGCCCAAGAAAACTTTGTTAGTTATTCAAATTAGCATTGCATTAAGCATTCAAAAGGCTATGAAAACTCAAAACAGCAGGCTTGTCCCATGAGATCCACTGCCAACATTGTCAATCCATCCTCTATCCCCGATCATAAAAATAAAACCAGAAATTAAAGAAAAAAGGAGAACAAAACCCAACACAGTCCAAATAGCAGCTGTTCTAAATTGGCATAGCTTTTTGTAGTCGGGGAAGAATGTTGTTGATTTCCACCCATGGAGATTTCAGCTCTGATCTTTCATTTTCTTCCTCCCAATATGTCAATAGGGTTCATAATAGTAGCCAATGATAATACATCTTGCGCAGTGTTCAGATTTTATTTCTATTTGTCCTTTCAGAATACTGTGTACTACAAGGCGTTTTTCTCTCTTCTGCAGATGAGTTTCCTTTTCTCCTCCACTTTCTTTTGTGTCTTTTCCCTCGAGCTATTATTGTTATTTCAACTGGCGAAGAAACGGGTTCCAACTTTTTTCTGCAGAAGAGAACAGATTTGTTTTAATCTTTCTTCACAGCATGTTCCACACCCATGGGCCACCATGGAGATACCAGCCTCCATGCTTTGTGACAACTCCATTGTTCGGGATGTTTGTTGTTATTTTGGTGCGTCTTGAGTAATGAGGACAACTCCAGAATATTTCGCCTGTTGAGAGCCTGAAAAAGCAAGATGTGGAATTGTCTCCTCTCCTTCTTCTGCTCTCTTTGAAGAACAGCATAAATGGGCATGAAACTTGTCAGATGGTAGGAGACAATTTCCTGATTTCCAAGAACGACTTCTCATGTTAACAACTAGCCATTGTCCTGCATGCAATTTAACCTCCCAGTACAAGAACTGGAAACTGCAAAATCGAGCCATGACTGCACTGGGATGCTCTAACCTGGCAAACGTCTCCTCCAGAGCTGCTAGCAGCTGGTGTAGTTTAGAAATGCTTTTTGATTGCTTTAAATTGTTTGGCAGCTGGCAGGAGACCAACACGAGGATCAAACTATTCAGCCCTCCTCCCCACACACCCCTTTGTGTGATTGCCAAGATGAAATTGAATGCCTCAGAGAATCCGCAGCGAGAATTTGGAGTTTAAATGAGAAAAAACTATTGGATCAGATGTACTGTATCTGTACTATCAGAAACTGTACAGAGAAAAGGCTGTCACATCGCTCACTGTGTGGGAAACTATTCTGGGATAGATATGGTAGACTGCAATAATGGAGCGCGAAGGCTCTCAAGTTAATCGATGGAGCCAAATCTCCATCTGCCAAAACAGGCTGTCTCCTGGCCAGCCATAATAGTCAAGACACTTCAGCTAGCTATTGCTTTTTGGTTATCTAGTAATGGTGAAGTACATAAATGCCAAGTTCACAAGTGAATGTAAGAGGTTGAGGGCACTTCTTCAAGGATGATATCAGCAAAAGCAAGTTTAAGCAACTGTTCAAACACTGGAGAGATTATGGAGGCAATTGTGAACTAGCTAGGAAAGTATTTGTGTGTTTTAAGGATAAAATAGAAAAATGATGTTGACTGGTGCCAGGACCCTGCATCTCCATTTGAAACCACCTCAGTTAAGGAAGGCAGGGGATTTTGGAGTCTCAGAAGCTCTGAAGATTAAACATCCCGTCTGCATAAAATCTTCTGCCCCACATTCTTGACTTCCAACATTTTGAAATTACCTGTTCCTGTGCTCTTGAGAGGTGCTTCTTAAAAGGTGATCAGCACCAAAGGACCCCAATGCCTTCAAAAGAAATTACTCAGGGTACCTTTCCAAATACTTCCCTGCATGAACCTTGCTCCTCCCCTATCCAAGGTTGAAGCTTTGGTGGTAGTTTTCCTCCTGTCACCATAGATTTTAAGCATGGTCACAGTGGCCAAAATGACCACCGTTGGCCATTAGAACCTCTGTTTACAACCATCAAATTTAGGAGGGCACTTTCCATGTCTGACCCATAGTTCCCATACCAAGAAGTTAGAATCAGGGTGTCCTGGACCTCTTTTTACCAGCTGTGTGGTGTTTGTGGTTAATATCTGGCAAGTTGAAGTCACTCTTAAGAACATGGAGGGCCAATGCAGAGGATATAGCAAAAATATCTCACACGGTTGAATATGAAGTAATTCTGACCCAGCACCCATATGTGTATCTCAGGCTTTATTATCTTCCTTGCCAAGTGTTCTCTTGGCTAGCTGCTGCCTTAGATTAAATATCCCTAACTGGATGTATCCCATCCATTTGCTCTGTTTCTTTCTTTTGTATTTTTTTTTTTCTCCCCAGTTTATGCCACTGTTCTATATTTAACACTAATGAGGAATAAACAATAAAGCAAGGAACCTCAGTCAGAGTATCTTCGGGAATAAACTAACAAGAAAACCCAAATAAAGTAAGACAAAATAAAAATAATTCATCTGAATTAAAATCCCGTTCTATAATTGCACAGGTAATTATTGCCCAAGTGAAATGAAAACTTACTCATCCCATCCAGTTTCTCCTGAATAGCCATGATTTACTCATCACTCATCTTCTCTCTTTTTCTACTTTATTTCTTTGCATTTATGTGCTTTTTGAGCTGAATTTCTATGTTTACACCCTCTGTGTGTCCTGCATTTTCTATAATGGTCAGTGTCACAGTGATAAGGAAAATGAACAGAATCTTCACCCACACTGCAAACTGGCTTTAAAACGAAATGCAAGAGAAATAGATCAAGCATTTGGTGAACAAACTGCAGCAGAATGAATTTAATTTCTAACATGCTATTTTAGCTATTTAATCAGTAGCAATTAACATAAAATTCTTCTGTGATAAATATGTATGTTTCTTGGAGAACACTATTCTTTTTCATCATTTCTCTCTAAGTTTGAGCCAAACTAAGTTTCCAAAATAAGTACTCAGGAATACTGAAAGTATTACACACATTTTGAACCTCCTGATACAGAGGAAAAACTGTCCCATATGATGAAGTGAATGGAGATTTAAGGTCATGGTTACAATTAGCTACAGAAAACCTTGCATTTTTAAGATTTTAAGGAAAGAAAGAGTATGCAAAAGTAATGTTTCTTTCTGTTCTCTTCATCTGCAGTTAGAGAATTTTATTTCACTGCCCTCCAACGTTTTCACATGAAGATGATGGAAGACTTTGACAGCAATGAAAAGCTTCTATTCTTTTCTATTTGTTGCAAGTTAATATGCAGCTCCACTTTCAGTAATGTGAGGACTAATCGATCCTCTCAAGAGAAACCATTAACTTTGAGTTAGCTGTTGTTTGCTTCCTTGTTTTTGGCACAGCTGTTCGGAGCAGAACATTTGCTGTCACTACATCCATTGGCACACTGATGGAGAGAAGAGGATCAGTCACGCCACATCAAACCATTTCCGTGTGCTGTGTCTCTTTGTGACTGGATGCACAGGGTTCGAAATGTGTTGTGAAAGTGCTGCTGACTCCTGTGTATTTATATATACTGTCATTTTGTCTCTACCAAAAAGAAAAAGAAGAAACTTCCACTGGTCTCACTGTGGTCAGTATTTTACTTGAAACACGCCATGGTTCTGTATTGTGGAAGTCAATTGGTTTGCTATTTCAGCTGTGTTTTCCATCTGCATATCCTGTGAGGCAGTCCTTTAAAGTTCAGAACTTCTAGAGTGACTCAGTGTAACAACTGCTAATACCAGAAATACTGCATTTTTAGTAATTCTATACTACTGTAATTAAACTGTTCTCGTAGTTTAAAATCAGAAGAAACAGCCATGTTTGCAGGGACGGGTTTGTTGAGTTGCAGACTGCAGATTAGTCCTGAAGTATCAAACTTCTCATTTCTGCTAAACAAACAAACAGTTTCATATGCAGTGCTTTATTTTAGCATAGGGCTTAGGCCTCGTTTCTCTTTTAGATTTGGTTAGGTCATTATGCTATAACACAAAAAAATATAGACTCAATGGAAATAGGCTTTTGTTCTATGAAACTTTAACTCTTAAATGCAAGGAATAAGTTCATCTTCACCACTGTTTTTATTCACACGCCTTTATGTTAACACCCATTTTCAGTATATGTATTGCAGCTTATGGACTCATGCAACAAAGGCATATATATATATATATATATATAAGCTCCTTGTTTAGCCAAAGCAAATTGTTTAAAGCACATAATTTTGTGAAGTCTAGAAGAGATAAAGGAAGGGGTGGGTGCTGCTCAAAGAGATTAGTGCTGGGGAAATAATGACAGACTTTTAGTTATGCGAGTATTAGGGAGCACTGCCATAGTAAGAGTATAAGCTGTGCTAGCAGAGTCTATAATAGGATCAAGCTGGATAAAACTTTCTCCTTATGCATGAAGGAACACTTTCATAAGTCAGTGTTTTTCTGTTATAATCCTTGAAGTCTAATTCATGAAAAGTTAATCATATGAGATTCTTATTCAAAGAGACTAGCACAGTCTGACGAGCAGGGCAGGGCTTACTGGCTCGTGTTGCAGCATGCACTTAGTTTTAAAAGAAAACTTTGATGTAAATAAAGGAAAAAAATATATATATCCGTTTTTTCCTGCAATAACTTATGATTGAACATACAGAGACCAAACACAAGTACTTGTACTGCATGGTAAGCCAAAATGTTTAGAGACTGCAATGGTTTCTTCCAAGATTGTAGTGTAACCCCTTTCCTACCCGAAGTGATGAATATTGCCTTTCTTCTGCTCCTGCTGAACAATCTTCAATATTTACCGGTAACAAACAATCATCTCTCTTTTTCTGGTGTGTATTTCCCATTAAAAACCCCACCTGAATACGTGTTCATTGTTCAAGCAGTGCCCAACATCAGATGACTTGTAAGATAGTACAGGCAAAAACTTACCTGTGAGCTGAGCTCCAAAGACAGTTGTACACATGCAACACAGTCCAGCCTTTGAGATACATGATCAGTTTATTTAGTTTTGCCACATTGTCTTTGTTTTTTGGTGTCTTTTTTGTCACCCTGTCTTTTGTATTAATACGATGAGAGGGTTAGAAAGAAACTTTCATCCCCTTCTGCTTTTAAATACAGATATCTATACCTATCGATCTTAAAATACAGATATCTATATCTTAATAGGTATAGATATAGATAGATAATCAGCAAGGCAGTAACTCTGGATAGCTGAAGATGTGTAGTACTTTACCCTGAGATGATGCTTGCTTTTCAATCAAAGTCTCAGCAAGTCCTTAGCAGTAGGGCCCAGAAGATAGACCTTTCTAGCTTCCATTCTAGTAAGAATGTTGAGCATTTTCCACTTCCAGCTGCTATTCTTAGTATACCTCATCATGGCATCTTAGCCCAGTAGAAGACAAGAATTAAAACACTCTTCTAAATGTCGCAGATCAAGCACTTCTGTTACTATTTTTCTTGTCAAAATATTTAGCGAAGAAAAAGCATTCTGAAGGACTTGGAGTTTGGATGAATGTCATTTTGTGAATAATGAGAACCATGGCACACAAAGTACTGAAAATCTTAATAGGGATTTATTCAGCCAGTACCTCCTAAAACAGCCATCCTGAAGTCATCTCCCTCATTACTTAGGACTGGCAATAAGAATTCTGATAGAACTTTTGAAAATGAAACTCTTAGATGATGATTTCTTCACACGGCGTTGCCTTGTTGGCTTAATTTCCTGCCATTGCTGTAAAGTTTAATGTCAGGGGTTCAGATTCAGGATACGTCATTGCTGAAGGAAGAGGGTAAATGTTTGCAATGGAAAACAGCGTTTTCTAAATATACTCAGGAAAGAACAGTTGGACATAACCTGTCCCTCCTTCTCTTGACACAGATCAGTCAAATGCAGAAATTAATCTGACTTGACTTGCAAATATTCTAGTATTGATAATTGATAAAATATTCTAATTTTATATCAACAGCAGCAAGGCACAGAAGACAGAATATCCAGTTTTGCTCTCTAAACACTACTGAGGGCTGGTAACTATGGTCATAGGTGATGGCTAGATTTCAGGTTCACACAAACCAGTACATCTAGCAGGCTGTGAAGGGAAAGGATGCTGTTCACAACCAGATAGTTTCTGAAAAAAGCCTTTTTTGCTTGCCAAATAAACAAAGGGGAGACAGGGGAAACTATGACCCTCTGCTTCGCCTGCCTGCGTACAACCTAAATTGAGTCTATCAGAAGGAATGAAATAGTCAGCATTTCAAGAGCTTACCAGATAGATTACTAGTGCCATGTCTATTTGTAATTATAGGTCAGTTCTTAATGCCGCTGTAAACCACACATTCCAGGGCTTTGCAAACACTTAGCAGCATATTTTACTCTCTTTGGGTAAAAGAAGCTGCCATTGGCAACAATAAAAGAAACACAAGCTAAGACCCTTATGTCTTGCTACAAAATGGCACTTTTCACTACTTCCCCAGCACAGGAGCTGTGTGCATTTACTTACCATCCAAATCTAAGTTATTTCTTGTGATAGTTTCAGTTACGTTATGGAAAAGTTTGGTGGCAGACTACATACCACAGCAACATAAGGACAGCTATCTCTTGCTATCATGTCTGGAGAGTCTGATAATAATATCACAGGCAATGCCTCATAAAATGCAACCACTTTAACAGCTCCACAGACCCAGAGAAGCTGCAGGCAGGATAAAGCAGGGGCTTTGCTTCCAGAGGATGTAACTAATTATTGAGTGTTTTGGGAATGGTAGCTCTGAAACAGGAGTTGGTTTTTCTCTTGTTTCGTTTTGCTTTGTTTGTTTGTTTGTTTGCTTCTTTGTAACTGTAAGTCTAGGTCTTTGGGCATACACACCTTATAAAATCACACTGTAACTGAGATACTTTAAATATGAGTCATTACTTCTGTTGTGCGTGGAATTTCTACAGTGCCAGCTTATACAAAGATAAGTTAAAATAGCTTTTACTTCCTTTCCACGGCAGACACTACATAACTGTAATGCTATTATTTCCTGTATTTCAGTGCCTCTGCTGCCACAGGGACACATGAGTCAAAAGGAAAGGGCAAGAAGGAGGAGGTGGATGGGGTGGATGTGGCAGCAGCAGACACTGCCTTCAGGGGCACTGACTGAGCACTGAGCTCCCTCGTCCCATAAAAGTACACTGAAAGAACTTGGCCCAGCCTTCCCTGGCTCCATCTTTGGTCATATGTTTATTAAAGGAAAACCCCTAGGTTTTCTGCTGCATTTGCAGACAAGCAAAAATCAGAATGAAAAACAAAGACCAGAGTACTTCTCTTTACTTTGTTCCCCCTCCTTCCAAGGCTCACTGTGCCTTTCCAGCATACTGTGTGGACTATTGCTGATAGGAAAAAATATGATCATGATCATGATATGGTCAGTGGTTTCAATGTCACAATTCAAACAGGGTGGCACCTTCTGAATGAATAGCACCATATTTGTCCCTCAGACATGGGATAAGACATACTGAGGTAGGTGATGAGTTCAGCTTGACACTATTTAGGCAGCGAATGGATTTGCAGTTGGGTCTTCCATCTCAGAAGAGATTAACCAAAAAATGAAGCTCGTCTCCTCCTAGAAAAGACTGTTGACACTGTATAAATGCTTATTGCACAAAGAAAGCTGCAAAAGCTGTTTACATTGGTAGTTGCCTTGATAATCTCTTGAGAGAAAACACCTGTATCTTCCAACAAGTCTTTGGTTCTTTATACCAAATGGAAATCTTTAAAATAGGGCAGTTAGCAAACCTTGTTCCAGCCTTCCCAGGTACTGCTTGGCATGGTGGGATGCATCAAAGGCAGCTGACTGTTTCCATCCCATCAGGCAGAGGAAGAGACTGAGCCTGGTGGTGCCCTGCTAATTTGATTTGCTAGATGTCAGACTTCTAAGAGAGCTACATGAGCTTGAGAGCAACACTGCACCTGGACATCAACAGAAAGGAGCTGCAGGAGGGATCTTTCTGTCTTTTTATACTGTTTTATGCAGTAAGTCTGATTCTGCGTACAGAAAAAATGCTGTTGTAATGCCAGCGGAAAACACTAGCGGGAGTAAAGATAAGAGCATGTGTCTTGCAGTTTAAATGAGTCAGATGGCAGGAAAGTAAATTTTAATCTAGTAAGACTGGAAACAGTTTCAAACTGTAAAAAAAAAAAAAAAAAAGAAAAGAAAAGAAAAGAAAAGAAGAGAAGAGAAGAGAAGAGAAGAGAAGAGAAGAGAAGAGAAGAGAAGAGAAGAGAAGAGAAGAGAAAAAAAAAGAAAAGAAAAGAAAAGAAAAGAAAAGAAAAGAAAAGAAAAGAAAAGAAAAGAAAAGAAAAGAAAAGAAAAGAAAAGAAAAGAAAAGAAAAGAAAAGAAAAGAAAAGAAAAGAAAAGAAAAGAAAAGAAAAGAAAAGAAGAGAAAAGAAGAGAAAAGAAAAGAAGAGAAAAGAAGAGAAAAGAAAAGAAAAGAAAAGGAAAGGAAAGGAAAGGAAAGAAAAGGAAAGAAAAGGAAAGAAAAGGAAAGAAAAGAAAAGAAAAGGAAAGAAAAGGAAAGAAAAGAAAAGAAAAGAAAAGAAAAGAAAAGAAAAGAAAAGAAAAGAAAAGAAAAGAAAAGAAAAGAAAAGAAAAGAAAAGAAAAGAAAAGAAAAGAAAAGAAAAGAAAAGAAAAGAAAAGAAAACCCCAAAACCCACAAAACAAAACAAAACTCCAAGCTATTTAATAGTTATTTTTCCAATTACTAATTGCTGAAGGGAGGTATCAAAGAGCTTAAGTCCAAATAAGAGAGCGACAGCTAAAAGGAAGGAGTCAGGGTGGCTGAACAGAGAAATCAGGTACTTTCCTTTGAATGCCTGTATTCTTATTTTTGTGGTAGAAACATAGCAAAAATGATGCTGTTTGGTTTGCCCGCTTCACTAAAGAGGAGTACCAGTGTCATTATCCTTTGGAAACAAGTTTGCTTTGGATAAACACTCCAGGACAGCATAAACACTATGAGCGTAAAAGGAAAAGAATTCTCATTATTTCCCAAGTTTCTTTATGTGCTTATAATTAGGAATACAAGAAAGCCTAATATAAAGATGAAATCAGAACTGTGTTCTGCAGCTGCCATGAGTCACACAGGGCATCAGCATACTGACAGAGCTCTGAGGCGATTTTTATCAGCACTTTTGCTCTTTTGTTTCTTAAAAAGTATTCCTCTTGAAGCTTCGTATTATCCCACAGAGCTTTAACAAAGACCCGTATTTTGCATTTATTTCACACAGCCACCTCTCATCTGTTTGTGTTTTATTACAAAGAACTTATCAGGGATTGTAGCTGTGCTGCATCACCAGGGCTTTTCCATTCCTTAGCTGTGATGAAGAGAAAACTAACAGACATGAACTATGGTAAGCAATAAAGAGAAGAAAGGAAGACTGACCAAAGGTACTGAAAAATCCCCTGCATAACATGCCAGAGAATAATTAATCTCATACTCTTCTAGAAAAGAAAAGGCATGAAATTCTGATTTGATTTGGAAAGAAGAGGTGAACTGATGTTATTAGGTTTGGATTTGGGACTTAAAGGAAGGAATTGTTAATATAAACAAAATTTTTTGCATCGAAGAGATCCTTTAAACTAAATAAATCTGTCTTTTAAAGGTAAAGATAAGAAAAGCAATTTCCAAAATGATAGTTGTAATGATACAGACCAAAGCAATTTCCAAAATGCTAGTTGTAATGATACAGAACCACAGGAAAAAGGGAGAATTTGAGCCTTCAGAAATACCCAGATTGTGAGCGCTATTTTGCAGATATAAGGAGTTGCTTCAGTTTTTACTGCTAACTCTTCATAGCTTATTTGTGATGAAGCAAGACTGAGTTGCAACTCCATTCCCAAAGAAGAAAATGAGGGTTACTTCCTTACTAGAAATACAAAATATATGAATGCTCAGAGAATAATCAGCTAATATGGAACAAACAACTCAGCTAGAGAAAAACACCCTTAGTAAATGTCTCACTGGCTTTTGGCTCTGAATCAATTGCAAAATTTTGTCTTTGTTTTAAAACTACGGTACCTCCTTCCAGTGACAGCATGTATTTACTGTTCAAACAGAACAAACATGAAGTGGAATTCATATTGTAAAAACCGGGGAAGGATAAACTTTTGGCTACCCACAACTTGCAACTTGCCAGGTTCACCCAGTCCTTGTTTTTGATAAAACCCATTCTTGTGGTGTTTCCTGTCACAATATATCAGCGTGACACGTTTGTGTTGCGCCCGTAATTGTGTGCAAATTTCATACTCTGTGAAGAGGAAGTAAATCAAGTATATAATAAGCAACCTTACAGATGCTGAAACAAAATCCTGCCACATTTCACCTCCTTAGCTCATTTCTGAAGCAATCTTCTGTTCTATCCCTTTTGTCTAATAGAGGCAGGTATACATACACACAGTAGAACACATCCTAAGTATTGCTGTGTATACTGCTTACTTTAAGGTATGGATCCATTCAGACTGCAAACTGATTGTTTTTCTATCTCAATATTGACTGGCTTTCAGTAATAATTGATTGATAAAAATATACATTTCATGGTAAAAAAAAAAAATCTATGACTGTAAAAGTCATTGGGGATGACCATAAATAATAATTCTGTGTATCCGAATCTTTGATGGTGTCCACCTTTGTGCACACCATGGGTACCACATCCTCTGTTCCTCTCTTCCATAAGGAAATGGAAAAGAGAATGGGAAAGCTCTTGACTTTAAATGTATTTCACCACCCTTTAATGTAGGGTTCGCTACAAGTTTTGGGAGGTGAATTGTGTAGCCAGGATAAACACGAACCACCACCGAGCTTTGGTACGATGCAAACATTTTCTTTTGTTTGGCACTGCTGTGCAAGATGTGCTGTGTTTCCAACAGAAACTGAGAACATGTAGAAGCAAATATCAGGTGCACACAGGAAACGGTGGAAAAACGGCCAACCTTGATTCTGTCCAGTTGCCTCATTTCTTTAAAAGAACCATGTGTGATTTTGTACTGGCTTACATCAAACTGCAGCGTGTCACATCTGATATTAACAGTAGTTTATGTACTGAAAAAGGATGAGGTGAATTCAGGGTCAGGAGGATACTGTAAAAGTTATTCCTGCTGTTCACTGTAATCCTGCATGCTTGTGTGGGGAACAGTCCAATTTCTTTTTACACTTGTGGATTCTCACACTGAGCCACATCTAAATTGGTGCTGAGCACCTGCAGACATTTGCAGGTGCCAAACAGCTTCCTCCGGCCTATTTCTGCTCCATATTAATTAGATGAGCTGAAACCTTAGAACAAATCCTTCCTTCCCAGCCCCAGCTTTTTGCGGTGTCCCAGTCTGGACTTGAACTCTGTGGCTCATTTGAATTTGACCATTAATTCCCTCTTTGTTACAAACATCTCATAGAGACTGTGACTTTTGCAGATCCAGTAAGTCAGATGTCTGGGGAGAAAGAACACGCAATACGACATTGCACCACCTGCACAGGAAAGGCAGCCTGATGGTTTTATAATTGACCATTATCCCGAAGGTGGCTGTGGTCTTCTGCCTATGACAGAATACATGTCTGCAGCCAAGGCCTGCTCTCAGTTACACACATTGAAAGAAAAAGTAATTTCAGTGTATTTCTCTGATGTAAGAACAAGATTCAGGCTTCGGTCTCTCTCTGTCTTTTTTCTTTTTTCTCTCCTTTTGCAAATGTGATCTTCCACCAGATTTCTGGTCCGTAGAAATTCCAAGTCTGTGGTAGAGCATGCATAGTGCTTACATACATAAACCTTCCCCATAATGATTTTTTAGTCCTTAAAATATGTCAGGCTGACACTTGAAGCAATCTAATGCAGTCGTGGTAAGATAGATAGATAGATAGATAGATAGATAGATAGATAGATAGATAGATAGACAGATTGATAGATAGATGGTAGATAGATAGATAGATAGATAGATAGATAGATAGATAGATAGATAGATAGATAGATAGATAGATAAAAGGAAATGGAAGGGAGGAAAGACTCACCTTTCTGCCTGCAGTACTAGTATTTATGTTTGTTTTTCCAATAGACAAGCTTTTAAACATATGTACCTTCGCAGGGCACCAAGAAATTTCAGCCTTATTATGTAGTCTGATGAGTATGACTTGGATTTCCTCTCCCAAGGAAGAATAACCTAGAATTCTGTCTTTCTGTGGTACATTTCAGACTTGGGAAGCCCAGTCTGAACCCTAACTCTCCTGATGGCTCCTAGGCAATCTGCTGCGGGCTGTGGCAGGGGACAACTACATCTATAGTAAATATGCTCTTTTCTGCCAGTGAGAGGGCTTGCACTCTTGTCACAGCCAGCCTGAGCAACCTGCTCAGGTTCCTGATGCTGGGAGACCTCAACAGCTTAAAAGCATGAGCCCACTCCTAACCTCTTGCAACAGCTTGGCCAGAAGGCAGATAGCGATCTCCTCTGGACTAGGGCTGTGTCTGGGTCTGAGACAGACTAGTCTTATTCTGTTTTGTTTTTGAGAAGAGCAAAACAGGAAAGAAATTGGAAACAAATAAACCAAACGAATTTAAAAAACAACTAGAGGGCAAGTACTGTACCAGACAGCTAAGGATCAAATGCTGAGAAAATTGCTGTGCAGCATGTGAGATTTTTATTTTTAGTGTCCTCTGAATGGTTCTCACATCACGTAAGGATATTTCCTGGCTTCTGTTGCACATGGTGGGTTCGGAAATTGTTGGAAGATTTCTTCATGAGAGATCAGGGCACCTGGTACTCAGCACTGATGCCTGGAGTGAGCCAATCTCTCATTTGTACAAGGTCTACCTGTACCTGTCTTATTCTAGAAACGGTCTTGCAACATATAATATGAATTTTTAAGCAGTTTCTTGCTCTCAAATGGCAGTAAAGGGATCGTCCTGGCTGCGGCTGCAAACTCCAAATAACAGCCATTTTTTAAGTACTTGGAGATGGGAAGGTGAGGAGGGAGTGCGAAGCATTACAGTTATTAGTGTCTGTCAGATCTCTTAGAGTACATGCAGAGTTCCCAGAGTCTCTCCAAGCACTTCTCATTCTTAATTTCCCCCTGGCAAACTCTCCAGTTACTTCAGTACCCAGAAGCCTGGAAGAAAAACTCAGTGTCCACTAGGCTCCCTTTCCCTAAGCATTTACAGATATGCTGGCCAGTTAACAGAAGTTAGAAACATCTTCCTTAAATATATTCTTTGCAAACTACACATTTATTTTTATTTTTATTTTTTATTTTCCCCCATGAGCTCTTTATCTGAGCTCTTTATCCTGCTCAGTAGAAATTTAAGTCCAAAAGTAATTGGCAGTCAGTTAACTTTCAGGAGACTTGATCTAAAAGCTACACTGATCTTTTGAAGGCGGTTGATTAATCAAAGATAGAGCAAATCTTTTGAAACTCTAACCAGATAAGAATGTTTATTTCATGTGACTCATAAGTAAAACCTGCTTAGAACAGCAGAAATCTCTGATCAGAGCTCGCTCTGTCAACCTTAAGAAAGCCACTCAAAAAGAAAGAGAATATCTGAGTCTTGTTTCTAGATGTAATCCGCTCTCAGCAGCTGCAAGACCCTCTGTTCAACATGAGATGAATGTAATAATGCTTTGTAAATCCCAAAGACACGAGAAGGATCCAGAGGTGGAAAGAACGCCAGACTCCACACATGGAATTTGCATTATTAAATTAAAATCACCTTCAGTGTTGAGTCTTATTTTCCATGCAACCTCGCGCTATAAATGACTAAATGCTATTGGTTGACAAGAGGTTAATGATTTCAAATTACGACAAGTGCTTATATTGCCACCTGCTGGGCTACATTGACTCACAAGCAAACAGGGCAGATCAGACAATTTCTTTCCCAAATGTACAGGACAGTATTGCAAATGTCTCTTGTGGTCAGTCATTACAAGTTGAATGAACAGACAGTGACACAGGTTAAAAAAACACCCACAAAAACATATGTTGATGCCTCCAGCAGATAACTTCTCCCTTCTTATGCTTAGGGCAATACTCAAGCATGATGTGCTATTATGAGATGACTACAGTTCCCAAATATAACCCTTTTGATGCTGTAATATTGCTCAATGAGGTTTTATGCAAAACAGCTCATCTAGAAGGGGGTGCACTTACTGTAATATAGGCAGTCACCAATATTAGTTATAAGTAAATAAATATAAATACATATATAATATAAATAATTTATAAATTATATATAAATAAATAAATATAAGTAAATAAAATGCCTTCCAAACACCATTTCTCTGGCATTGCATAAGCCCTGAGGTTTAGAAAAATCATGAAAGTGGAGTTTGGTAGGAAAGTGCTGCATATGCAGTTCTGTCTTTAAAATATATATGCTGTAGTTGCAACATTATTTCTTCCACAGGCATAGCCTTTGCTAAACAAGTGAAATTAAATCAGAGGAGGCAGTTTCTTTGGGTAATGTTTGAACCTCAGATTTCTTTGGATGGAGAACAATGTAAGGCAGGAGAAGATACATACGTGAAGCCAAAGTTATAGGAACGGTTCAGTCCTCTATTTTTACCCTGTGTTGTTCGTGCTGCCTTTACAATTGTGCCTCTGAATATGGACATATAGACAACTTCCCAGACACAGTAAAATGTTTTCACTTTCTTGCTGTTTCCCCCAGCCCCAGATTAGAGGATTTACAAATATTTGTCCGAGATTTCTGGAAAAAACACGTAACTGTAAATAAATGTTTTGCATTTAAGATGTAGTTTTCAGTTTTCAAAGAGTTGTGGCTTGCTGTTGATCCCAGACATAAGGTAGTGCACAATGAGAAATGTGATTTTTTGGAGCTTAGAACCTGATCACGGCACCACTGAGATTGTTTGGAGGCAAAATGGACCTGCAAACAGAGTATGTCAGCCTATTTGGACTATGGTGTTAAAACAGAGTTCTTTCAGTGTTAGGTTATGATAAATTGGAAATAGTTGAACATTTGAATGTAGTGCTTCAGTCTGGAGCAGACCCATACTGTTGATCAGCTTCAGTCTTTCAGAAAGTCACAAACCTCCTGGCTGGACAAAGCTGAACTAATCAGAAACATCTGTGTGACCACAGAGCAGAAAATAGTGGGTATGTCCTGGAACTCCTCTCTTGATGACTGCCATCCTTTGCTTGCTCCACTCTGTATTTCAGATAAACATTCTGCCTGCAATGGAGACCACCGCTCTCAGTGTCAGGTGAGATGTCTTTTCATAGTAGTTTTCACCAATGAGGAGAGTAAAGCTTCTATATTCTATAGAATAGAATATTCTATATTCTTCTATATTCTGTCATGAGCATTTTGTTAATGAAAATTGTCTCTGAGTGTTTCAGCAAGAGCTGGTCCACGTCAGGATGGTACTGCAGCTTTTAGAAGCTATATAGTGAATAGTGAGTGCTATAAACTCAGAATCTGTATCATCAGCGTAACTATATTGCCCATAATTTTCTATGCCAGTCTCTTTAAATGAACAAAACTACTTGATAAAAAAGTAAATTTGCAAAGACACTGTGAAAGTCTATCCTAGAAGTGAGCCTGCCAAGTAAAACTACCATCTTTGGTGTTGCAATCAAGTTTCAAGCATGAAAACAACTGCCGGACTCAAATGTTGGATGATACAGACAGACGGAGGCTATAAACTGGTCTAAAAAATCTCTCAAGAAAAGGGAAAAACAAAACTACACGGAATAAGGGCTGTGTTGTGTTGAAGTTCAGTTTCAGGAAACTGTGAGTTGATCTTTCCCTGTACCTGGGGCTGGATTGTGAGAACTGTTATGTACGTGCACCAACTAATGAGAAGAGCCTTTTCTCCTTCAGCTTTTTGGGCTGCTGAGTTAAGATGTCTCACATCTTAACTGGGGTCACCTGTTCTTGCCTTCACAAGCAGTTTTCTCCTGTTATTCAGGAGAATTCATCATCCTGATGGAGTTGAGGACAACACACTTCAAGATACAGGGCTACCAAGAACACAAAGACTTAGAAGGCATTCATCTTTTATTTTCTACATTTTAATTGCTACCACTGAAGTCTCAACTACCTCATTCAAATTCATCATTGGCTACTTCTATTGCATTTCTCAGATTTTTACCATTTTTTCCCCTCAAAACTATGTCCAATATTATGTTTCATCATAATCTGTAAGAATCTTCAAGTCCAGTGCTACAATATTTTGTAATACAAAGTTGGCTTGAATTCGCTTATTTATTTTTAAGAACTTCATAATTAGTTTATAAAAAAAACATGCCATAGATAATCCCACAGCAAATATCAATAAACTGTTCCAGTGTTTGAAAGTTCTGTTTGATTTCTCATTTCTGAGTTTGCCTAGCATCAAATTTCTGCCCTTACAGCTTGTTAAGTCTTTTCTTCTTTAAAGAAGGGTTTTTAATTTGGATATGTACCAGTCATCAGTGAGGAACTTCTTAATCTTCGCTTTGAAAAGTTAAGTAGCATAAGCTCCTCTCACTTATCAAGTAGATTTTCTAGTCATAAGACTAGAAATCCATGATTCTCTTCTCAACCTTTTGCCAATTATAGCATTTTTTTTTCTTGAACTGCAGATACCAGAAGTTTTCTTTTTCTGAGATAGATTTAGGATGAATCCCTAACTCTTGCAGTGCCTTAGTGCCAATAATACTGTCAGTGGACTGAGGACCAGATCAGTGGGATATCAAGGTACAGCATTCTCTCTTCAGAACGTCTCTGTTCCAAATGTTTGTAAATCTAAATAGCCAAGAGTGAGTCAAAATGATATGACAGCAGTGGTCTCCAAGTGTCAGACCACAAACATAATTACAGTTACATTAATTACAGGCACATCTCCAGATATAGCAAACTCACTTGAGGCCAATTTGGTTGATATAATTTAAAATGCAGAATTCAGGAAACTCTGTCCCATTAGGAAGGAGCAAAACTATCCACCTGGGTAGGCAGGATCCCTGAAGAAAACACTGGTTCAGATGAGAGCCTCCTTTGACTTCATTGTGCACCAACCAGCTACATACAGCCCAAGTGGATAATAAAAATATACATAATTCTCAGTCATGCAATACTGTTGTTAAGAAAACAAAACCCACAAAGGGTTTCATACTATCGTAGAAACCTCCAGGGAATAATTTGGTTTAGGGACATACATGTGGATATCGGATCAACCCCTTGCTTTCCAGGGCTCATCTTATATGCCACTGTGACCCACTGTCTTCAATGACTGCAGTATAAAATTTTATGTTTACAAAGCCTTCACTAAATTGTTGGGCATTCCTTTTTGTGGAAGCCTGCTAGGCAGTTTTTCCTACTGTTCTTCAATATGTGAGATCTTTTGAGACTTGTACAGTAATTAAAGGACTGAAATGAACTTGCTAGACTATACCACTTCACACATAGTACTCATATGCAGCTATGGCTTCAATCACTAACATCCCATTCTTGAAGTCTGTAGCTAAACTTATTTAAATTTCTAAGATCTAAAATGTCTGTTTCTTTAACACGAGCAGTAGATTCAACAGATTGAATGAAAACAACAATTGGAGATTATGTTCACAGTCTAATAGCGGACGTTCATTTGTTTAATGCCACTGAACTTTTCTTGTCAACTCAGATTCTGCCTTTCTGTACATTTTGCCCAGGAACAGTTTCAGCTGCTGTCAGCACATTTGTAGCAACTAGATGGAATGTCATTGTTATTGAAGTACAGGAAAACATTTTTCAGCTCTTAAAATGTAGTGTTCCAGTAGGAAACATGGGTTGGAGCTGGGAATCAGTGTGAGCCAACTGGATGAGATAAGATTAAGTGACAAATTACTGAAGTATAGAAACAAGGGAGGCAAAGTAGCTCAGTTTCTCATTTCCTTTTCCTCTTCTGCAAATAATAATAATAATAATAATAATAAAATAGTCCAAATGATAAATGCCAAGCAATAACAAACAAGGCTTATAAGATCTCACTTCAGCTCTGCTAAACACAAACCATAAAAGCATCGCTGGTTGCTTTTCCCAGTGAACAAATCTTGCCACAGAATTCACCATCACTGTCAGCACAAACTAAGGTCAGGACCAGTAAAACATAGCAGAAAAGCTTATGAAAGAGTAACCTGGAGGTGAGAGTGACGATGATGTTTCTGTAGTGTTTGAAGCGGATGGTATGCTCTCTACTGTCAATGCCTTCTGTATCCTTTTGTATTATGAAAATCACTTCATTAAGGAAGGGGATGTCACAACCTCTGAGTTCCTTGCAAGAGCTGCTGCCTCCTGCTGAGTTTGTACATGCCCTTGTCTCGCCAGCAGCCTTCACAGCCCAATAGCGTTTTGCATCTGTGAGTGGCAAGGCTTCCTGTTTCAGATACCACGCTAAATTCTGCTGCAGTAACATACAGACAGAAGCAGTTCTCACTTTACCAAGTTGAAGAATGACATGGAAATTGTACTTCAGGCTTAAGATAAAAGCTCCTGTGCAGGGCTATTTCTGGACAAGATACACAACACCAGAAATATGGAGACCAACTTTTCACAGTCTGATAGCAATAGGACAATGAGGAATGATGTTAAACTAAAAGAGGAGAGATTTAGGTGAGATGTTAGAAAGGAATTGTTCACTCAGAGGGCAGTGAGGCCCTAGTACAGGCTGCCTTGAGGGCTGTGGGTGTACCACTCTTAGATATGCCCATAGCCAGGTTGGATGGACCCTGGTGAGTGGCAAACATGGCAATGGCATGGGGGTTAGAACATGATGAGTCTTTAATAGTCCTTTCTAACCAAAGCCATTCTACGATTCTATAATTCCACGATGATTTGTGAGTGTTTGGAACCACTCTGCTTAGTTTGCCAGACAGATTTTATTGCTTCTGGGGATAATAATTCTGAGAAGGAAAAATAGATAGGAGGAAAAACTTAAAACGAAATAGGGAAGAAATATTCTAGGTAAAATTTCTGACAGAGCTAAGGTCAGAGGGACCCCGAGTCCAAATTTCAGAATAGTACAAGAACTCTGTTAGCTCAATCCTTCTGAAAAGCCGAGATAAATATTTACTGCCAAAGATTTTACTGGCTACGCAAAGGGTGTTTATTTCATTTAAAACCATTTCTGCTCTTGAAATGGCTGTAATGAAGCCTGATGACTCAGTGAGGCAGATGTGGCCAATAAGAACGTATCATGTCTGAAAAATGAAGGATCCGAGAGGTGGAAGAGGGGACAAAAAAAGTGAGACTGCATTACACTTACAATCCTCCAACTATCAAGCTATACCCAACTCTCCATCTGTCAATGGACCAGCACCTGTGGTGAGTTACAACAGATAACAGGTTCTTGCAGTTTATGTACAAACAATCTGGGAAAATTAATGATGCAGAAGAGACACAATCAAACACCCCTGTAACACACACCTGTGCTGACACTGGTATAATCACATTTTTCACAGAGGGCAGATAATAAGACACACTGTACTTGTGTAGACTTGACAGAAGAATATGTTTTATCAGGCTCGTGACAAGGATATGTTCCTCTAACGTATAATTTTTGGCTGGTTGCTTAATAAAACTGAGCATAAATCACACTGGGGATCATTCTTAGGGAAGATTTTCTCCAAGAAGAGGCTATTTTGAGGTGTTTTCTGAAAACAGCCAGGCTCTGCTTCCTCCCCCATAGATAGATCCCTTTATAAGGGAATGTCTGTATGTGACAGTCAGCAGCTTCATGCACTGTACTGTACCATAAGGCTATTCACATTGGGTGCTGAGTGGATTTAAGCTCTGTTCTGAGTCAATGATCCATCTTGTATCCTGTGATGGATCAGGGGGTTAGGTGGGAAACAACCTAGACCCCTGTAACAAAGCACAAAAGACAGCAACGAAGATGCTGCATGGCTTCTCTCATTAGTCTTACTCAGTTGAAGGCCCTTACTCTGACCAGAAAAGGCTGATGGAAGGAAAGGCAAATCATACAAGATTTCCTGACCAACATCACTTTGGCTTTGCTCCCATTGAGAGCAAAACAAACTGGGAGAATCCTTCATGTTGGGTTCTCCCAAACCCATCAAAGCAGAGGATCAGAAGAGAGATTATGTTATTTAGCATTACTTTCAAGCTTTCTTCTGTCATCCCTCATGGAACCGTGTTTTTGAGGTGGTGCTAAGCTGTAAGTCTGAAATGAGGAAAGATATTTGCTACCGTTGGTCTAAATATCACCATATTTGAACTTACCCTGCAGTAATGGCTGTTGCTTTTACTCTGGAGACTTTTGGAGCACGTGATTTGACAACGCACTGCAGTTTTCATGCCCATGGCTTTCCAGCTGGATTTTATTTCTCTTGTTGCTTGTATGAAAGGTACACGTATGTGCGTTCATGCGCACACACACACACATGTACAACTGTGTATGAGCGTGTGTGTATGCAAGCATGCTACATTCACTTCACGCTGCAGGTTTCAGTTTACAGGAATTTGGGTGTATGATCAGTCAGCCTGGAAGGAAAGTACGCCCACAAACATCACATGGAACTGGCTGGTTCTGGGCGCTGATCCAGGCAGCCTATTATGAAGAATCAAGATCATAGAAACCTTTGGCTGGAAAATTAAAAAAAGAAAGTATCGGTTTTCATTCTGGAGACCCACATTCAACCCTTTATGGAAAATATTTTCAGGAAATACCTGTTGACTGAGTCTTTCAGTTTAACCAAACCATATTGCTTTTGCAAATGAAAAGGAAAGAAATGAAAGAAAAGAAAGAAGAGAGTAAAAAGTATATATAAAAAAAAGACTCTTTCTTTGTCCCAGGGGTTGAATTAAATTAACTTCAAACTAAATCATTCTGTACTGTATGAGACTACAGAGAAAACATCATGCTGTGTGTTATGATATGCATTCTCAACTAATTATTAACATCTTTGCATGCGTACTATTATCAGCAAATTTCACTTTTTGGCTCTTATTCAAGTCCTGCTTAATAAGCATATGTTGTCTGACTATGGGAATGGGAGGGAGCACACTGTACTTGAGACTATGCTCTTTGTACTGCTCTGGACAAGGAGTCCAATTTTCTTCCTGTGAAGTCCATGCAAGTTTTGCCAATAACAGGAATAAAGCTTGAGTGAGTCTAAAAGTCTGCAGACAAAACCTGCAGCTCCTTAAAGCCACAGCTTCCAAAGAGCTCTTTGCAGTAATGTATATATTGTCATCTAGACGCTAATCCAGTTTTCCTCTCAGTTACTTTCCAATGCTGGAAGAGCAACTGCTCTGAAAGCTCAGGATTATTCTTTAAACCCTCACACCAGACATATTTTCAAGACTGTATTTGAGTATAAAAAATATCTTTGTATACTTTTGCATAGAAATGGCTTTGCATATTTGTGCTGTTTCAGATGCTTTTCCAAAAAGGACAGGTATGTACCTGAATTTAGTTCTAAAGAGTCGTCATTTGAAGCTTGGGAAGCAAACATCTGCGTGTCTTGATTTGAAGATTTGTTTTCTTCATCCTTCCCAAAAGGTATGACAATACAGAAAAAGGCTGAAAAAAACTGCTTTTGTCTTTGATATGTAAGCTGCAAACCATATTAAAAAGAAAAGGGTTTGTGCATTTAAAAATATTTCATGGTTTCTGTCATTGGCACATGATAGAGCTCTTCATTAAAGGCCCATACAGTTTTAATATGATTCATATCCAACCGTTCACATAACCACAATAAGCCTTAGATCTCTTAATATGCCTGTTCCTAATGTTCTTTTTGTCAGAAGAGCAACCAAGTAGTGTTTCTTTTCTTGGCCGAGACAAATATCCCCTTTGCTCGCAGGAAATTAATGTGTATTTTCTGTACTTTGGAAAGTTTATTGAATATAAAAAAAGAGAGGAGAGAGAGAAAGAGAGATGACTTTCTCCTTGCAGGCATGTGTTAGGCATTCCACAAACAACACACTGTGTAATCAGGGCAGTGGTTGTCTTCCCGTGACACTTGAGTTTTCAGAAAGAAGAATTTACGTAAGTTATAAAAAGTTTTATGTAAGCAGTTGATATTTCTGAGATTTGTTTTTATTTTATTTTATTTTATTACTGAACGCTGCCCGTTCCATTCAAAAACAAGGGTAACTCCTCCTCCTCAAGTTGAGAAACTGTGAGACATGCGGTACGTGTATGTGGTCTGAAGGCCAGTTATAGCATTTACCAGATGATTGAGAGCAAGTCTTACGGAAAAAAGAGCAACACAGATTACTTTCTCGAGGCCAGAAGCATGAGGCAACCACAGGGGGAACAGTTTTAGCTTAAACTACAGAACGGATCAGACTTGCATCAGCAGGCATTTAGGGACAGACTCTGGAAGCAGATCAGAGCCCCCTGGGGAAATGTGGACACACAGCACCTCGCGGGAGATGCGCGGCGCCTGATATGACTCACTGCATAAAACGAGACGACTTTCTGATTCATATCTGGGAGCCTTCTGCTGGATTGTTCTCTCACAGAGCAGCCGCCTTTCTGATTCTGCTCCATCAAAATAAGAACAGTGTATTCAAAATAACCTGAGTTGCCTTTTCTCATCCTCCTCTTCAGACGGAATTCTCATTTTATCCATCCCTTTTTTTTTGTACTACACAACATGTGTAACTAAAAAACAAACAAAAAAACAGCCTAACAACAAAAAGTGCAAACGCAATCAAAAAGTCTTTTGAACCTATCTTTTACTGCAGATTTAACTCTACTGTTTGGCCTCTGATAACCAACCCTTGATATGATACTGAATGATCTGCAGTCATTGCTGTTTTGTACAGCCGATCAGGGTCCTCGCTGCTCCCGCTCTCTTCTGTATGTGTCTTCTGGAGACATATTTCTTCATGCTGCTGTAAACTGATCTGGTGTATGACTCTTTCCCAATGAGCTGGAGAATTTGTCTATTTTTCCAGACATTAAGGGAAACTATGGGAAATTACGGAGAACAAAAATAAAAAGTGGGCGAATTAACTGCCTGTGAGCGAGTGGTCCAAACTTGGCACAAAGTATCTCAGAACAGCTGGCAGGTTCAGGGAAAGCATCCAGCTGAAGTGAAATAACTATATGTGGGAATAGAGAAATCTGGGGAGCAACTTCCAGGCAAAGCACGGCTAAGGTTTCCTTTGGGTCCCACAGTGAACACACACCTCTGGGACACATGTGGGATCCAGCTCTACCAGGTGCTGAGAATTGTCTGTTTCATCATTTATTTGAATAAGTAGGATCTAGGCACCTTAGTAACAGAACTCAATGCACAAACATACATAATCAGCACTAAATGAATGCTCATCTTATACTGCACAGCATTTTCCCCATTACGTTTATGCTGTAGTGTACCACAAAGTATTGACCAAGGCCATTCCCTGGATATTCATTGTAGACAGTACTGCTTTTTCACCTACACATTTATTTTAACAAAACCCTGGAAACACAGCATATATTTTAGATAGCTCTTAAAAAAACATAAAATTAGATGCCCTATTATATTATTATTACTATATATATAGATATATATATATATACACTATATATATATATATTATTATTATTATTATATTATATAAAAATAGATGCCCTATTTTCTTCCAATCCTCATCCATACCATATTGTATTTTCACCATAGAATTCCTATTTTCAAGGTCAGAAACTGTCTAGGACTGTAAGTGCTGGTGCTGGGCCTGTATTAAAACTAATAGTATAGGTGTAAAACCCAGCTGAAGTATCAATCCCAGTGCTGCCTGAGGGATATTTTGTTTTAATGACTGCACATATCAAATATGCATTTCTTCAGTGTTACAAACACTCAAGAATTAATGATGAAGCGGTAGGCTAATATTTTTGTACTCTGGTTTGGAACATACTGACACATAAAGAGGATCATGCTAGGGTGCACCACAAAAGAAAGAATGGGATACTTAAAGCTTAAAACAAGTTGTGATGACTGCCTTGCCTTCAGACTAGGTGTGGAAAAGGTAATCAAACTGATAAGAAAGTGCTTCAAATTCGTTTTTGTTTCCTTCCACTTCCTTTCACCTTACCGTGTATGGGACTGATTTCAGGTTTTTTGGGCTATTGCTGTTCAAGTGCTTGGGTAGCATAAAACAGCTAGGCTCTTTCTGCAAATACTGACCTGAAAATTCATGTGCATCCCCTAGTTCATTCCCAGTTGTACCAAATCTAGCTTTTCTACTTCATACCATCAAAGACATGGAAATGCTGAGCCTTCTTCTCCAGAAACAACCACTCTGCTTGATCAGGTTGCTGTACAGAATGGTGACCATTTTGGACATCAGAGCTGGTGACATTTTTGGCCTTGAGGGTTTGAACTGATCCAGGATATTTCAGGACTGGTAGAAGGAATCTCTTGCTTGTTTATCCCAGAGACCTAAGTGCTAATTTGCCAGTGCTTTCAGAAAGGCCAGAGATGGACTCCAAGCCAGTCACTGGTTCTGCACTGCAGACCTGCGTTTATTTGTCAAGAAAAAAGAAAAAGAAAAACAGTGAGAAAAAAAAAATCCCTCAACCCTAACACCACAAATACACATTGGTAGCTTGAAAAATATATAATTACTGTGGCACTGCAGATTATGGAGTCAGTTGTGTCTGCTCTAGGCGTGGTGTCAGCACCAGCCCTTTTCAAAGAGCAGCAAGAAGCAGGAACACGTTGCAGAGGCAGCACACTGAAGCAAAGCAAAGGTTCCTGAAATTGTCATAGTTTCCTTCTATTTTGAATGCATAATGCCAGTAAGAGACAACCTACTCCCTGTCCTCCTAAAGGCAGAGGGAGATCGTGCCAGACCAAGCATGGAAGGCCTTTCTCACTCAAGCAAGAGAGGTGGGGATTTCATATTTTCCTCTGCTGCTGTGTAAGACAAAGCATAACCTATTCCAGTATTTATGACTCCCCCAGTCAGCACATCAGCGTATTCAAGAAATTCTGGGCAGCTCTTCTCATGTTTATGCTACAGTCTGAAAATCTCATTAGAGAATAATCTGCATCTTTCTTTCCTGTGACACACATGTAAACTCAATTACATGAAGAAATACTACTCTACAAAGTGTATTTCCGCTGTGAAAAGTCAGATTTCGTCTGCAAGGTTTGAATATAACTTATTCAAAGGCTGTCATTCTGTGTACGTTTTCATCTTATCAACTTTCAAATGCAATTTCCTTAGACGTATTTGATAGGAAGATAGGTTAAATATAAATACGTTGCCGTTTAACTTTTCATTATCAGTGTTCACCTGGATCCAACAGCTATCCTATTTGGAGATAAGACTCTGGGTCCATATAGAGTCTTCTGAAAACAGTGCATGCTTCACTATAGGCTCCTGAGATCTTTAGATGAAGACACTGTGGAATAAACTCTTCAGGAAGGAGACCTCTTTTCAGTGTGCTTGTTAGTTATGAGTGTGCTTATAACATTTAAAAAGTATTTTTCCAAAGAACGTTAAGTATAAGAACACATTTGCCTTTCCAGTTTCCATTAGCTAGATTCCCGCTATTCGGTGAAATAGATGATTTATTGGATGCAAACTGGGAAAGATCAGTTTGATTTACATTCAGTTTCTAGTGATGATTTCCATAGTTCCAGGATGGTAAAACTGAGTCTTAGTACAAAAATGGAAACCAAGCTTGCTTAGCCTGCTCTATCAGAGTCATTTCCACTGTATGAGGCATCATAATGATAAAAGTAATGTATAGCTTCAAAACGAATTAAGGATTTCAAAGAATCATAGAATTGCATAGGTTTGAGGGGACCTTAAAGATCATGTAATTTCAACCCTGGCTCTGAATGCCTCCAGAGACAGAGCATCCACAGCTTCTCTGGACAACTTCATCCAACACCTTGACATCAACCCTGACTTCATCCAATCCCTTCTTTTAGTTTTAATCCATTTCCCCTGATCTTGACACTATTAGACCACCTAAAAAGTTCCTCTCTCTCCAATTTAGTTGTATGATGACAAAAACCTTGACAAATCCATGTAGATGACACAAGTTACTCTGCCCACCAATACCGTCTGATAAGGTACAAGAGAAAAATCACATAAAAAATAAGTGTGCACTATGAATGTAACAGAAATACAGAAATTCACTGTAAAATCATTTGTTTATAGAATAAATATTTGCCTCATGTGTCAAACTGCTTCACTCTAATCTATGACTCTTGCATTAAAGCAATTGTAATGTCCTACTATAAAACAGCTTCCAGAGACCTGCAAGACAAAACTTAGCCATATACCTACAGAGCAATCCCTATAGATTTCCACAGCTCAGAACTCAATAGGATGGTTTCACTTCCAAACTTGCACAGATAAGAAATATTGTGACCCCCTCCAGCACAGGGTGCTTACAGGTAGGTATTATGCCTCAACTAAGCAAAACCAGTCTTGCACCTAAATAGAGGATTCTCTTTTCCAAGCTAATCTGTTGGGGTTTGAATCAATAACAGATCCTAAATGGTGAAATAAATGCTTGAGAAATCTGCTCTGTTTTGCAACTTTCATAATTAAAAACTGTGCAAAATCAATAGCGTAAATCAGAATGAATTAAAATGACTCAGATCTCTATAAGAATTGGAAGACTTTCTCCACAAATTGGGATTTTGAAGCATCACCGTATGCTGCTACATACAGAAATCTTTCTCTGCAAATATAAACATGGTAAGCTATATAAGAAAACCCGGAGGAGAATATCCTTATAGTTCACAATAATAGCTCTTTCATTGCTTGACTGCGGAATCCTAGCTATGATATGCCTTATTTGGACCTCTCACAGCTGATCACATTTACCCTTCATTTCTTTTTTCTCTTCAGACTGTGCTTATCCCAAATGTCACATCTGGAGTCCTGCTGTTTGAAACCAACCTATTTTTAGAATCATCACAGTTTTCCAACCCAAACTACTCTCAGGCCAGTAGCTGGGCTGTCTGCTCCCTGCATTGTTTTCCCTATTAGAAAGGGTAGAAAGGCTTGTTCCTGAGGAAATGTGTTATTATAAGAATACCTACAAACACCTAACAGTGCAATTATGCTTTCCTCTGGTGCCACGTTTGTTTTCTCCCTTCTGTTTCATGACTGCTAAGTATGTCTGTGTTACCACAAATGAAGTCATTTAACTCAGAGCTCTACAAAGCTGTGTGTTTTCTATAGACCTGACATTACTTGAGGCTAGCCCCAGGCTGCTGGTACGGTGTTATATGAGGTCAAACCCTCCCTTACTGAACAAAGCTTTTAATTTCTTCTTAAGCACACCCAATAAGACTGGCTTGCAAGCTTGTCTCCATAAATATTTGTCATCCAGGAATATAAGCCACCCCCTATTTCTTATTTAATTATCCTCATGCTTCAGTGCGAGAACAGGCGTCCTCCTATTCTAGTCAGAGTCCCCATCACAGGTTTTGAACTGTGCAAGGAAAAAGATTGGTGTAAACACATAATAACAGCAACAAGCTGTGTGAAAGCAGCCTTTTCCACAGGGTTCTCTCT
This sequence comes from Coturnix japonica, assembly GCF_054131305.1. Lineage (NCBI taxonomy): Eukaryota > Metazoa > Chordata > Aves > Galliformes > Phasianidae > Coturnix > Coturnix japonica. Next base: position 781,773 of record NC_140702.1, read on the forward strand.
GAAAAGCAAGAGGCATTGTACACCAGGCAACCTGAGGAGCAGCTCTTCAGATCAGCCAACAGAGCACTCCACAGCTTTCAGGAGGGCATTCTGCTGTGCAACGACTGCAGACAAATGTCAGAACTAAAAACACTAAGTTTTAAATATAGCCTGCATGGCAAGGTAATTGTACCTCGGGATGCAGGTTATTAAATGCTTTGTCCCAAGGGAATCATTAGAATACCCCATTTCACTCCTGATGTGCTACCTATAGAAAATTAATCAGTATAATGAACATGGCATTGGTGTAAAGACAATAAGGCAGGAAATGTGATCATTAGCAATGATGATATGCAGCGTTTCATCCAAAAAAAAAGCACTTTCACTGGACATTCTCATATACTTTCTATGTTTGGCAACATATTTGCCTAAGAAGATGTTTAAAATCACCACGTCTGTTGGTGACATCCCACCTTCCTTAGGATTACGTGGCACTGGAGTGATTTTTCAGTTGACATGGTGACTAGATGACTTTATGTTAGGAGGAGATAAGAAGTCAACAATTTGTTATAACATGGGTTTTCAAGACTAATGTGTTAAAAAGCTGTATATGAAGAGTCACTTATTTTTAGGTAGTCAATGAAATAAGAACAAAACAGCAGATGGCAGCACCAGATGCGAGTGACACATCTGTTAGGATTTTAGGATCAACATTATCACCATCTGTTGTCTGAAAAACTGAAAAACATATACCCACAGCAAGTCATTAATACTCACACTGGCAGTAGCAAACATTTTGGTCTATGAAAGAATAAGAGAACACATTTTGTTCTACCACAAGTCTGAGTTTCAGTAGTTCCAGACATCAGTTGTCTAAGGTGTCACAGCAGAGTCCAGATCGTATGCAAGTAATGGGATTTCTGGGCTGATGTGTTGCTTGAAACTCTATTAGGCATGGGCTGTTGTTTATTTTACACAGTCAGACATAACTAACCCAGGTGTGCTCATGTGTTCTTGAGGAGAGAATAGTTAATGGAAGAGGAAGCTTAAGGAGACTGCTGAGCGGCCAACACAAAAATGAACAAGTTTGTCAATAACTATGCTGATTTGGTTGATCCTGCACTTGCTAAGGCAAAGAGAGTTCCAGGATAACATTGCATAGACTAGAATGCCTGTGGTTGGAAAGTAAAGACACTGCTCGCATGTGCCACCACCACATCACTCTGCCCTCTATTTTTAAAAGGAGGAAAATCCAGCTTTTATTATCAGGTCACATATTGTCGCAGAGCTAAAGCAGTAGCATTAAAGCTCTTATGCATATTTTTATATGCTGGGTGTATTTTGTTGGTTCCTTTCTTGTTAATTTTTCCTTCCCTCTGGTGTTTATTGAATCAGGACTTTTTATAGGTGTTTAAATAATTCACTGTCACTTTAGGTCTCTTAAGTGAAAAACAGACTCCCCCAAATGTTTTTCTCCCCAAGAAAGCCTTCAAAGTCTCTCTATAGACTTCTTGTGGGTCCTTCTTTCACGTGTGACCAGAACACCACAAGAATTAAAATACAGAAAGCGGAGTTACAAGCAATAAACGTTCATTAAACAGGAGTAACTGATGTGGTTCCTGTCAGGACCACAGTACACTGCCATCTCATTCCTCCAGTAGTATACTTCAACAGAATTAATAAGCAACTAAATAGCTGGCAATGTGAGCAATATAAAACCATTCACTGGAAAATGATGAAGACTGTAAAGGAGACCCAGATTTTGTCTCTGTTCATGGTGTATCTCTAGTCCTTCCATCAGCTCAGTGCTTTTTGATGTTCTTTGAGGTACTGACCTATCAACATTTTCAGCTGGATCTGGACACCCTCACCCATGGAGCTTAGATCAAAGGAAAAGAGGTTTTCTTTATCTTCTTAGATGTAGTCTTCCCACCTGTCAACATAGAATGATTTTTTCCTCTCTCCATACTCATCTCTGCTTTTTAAATGTGCTTCTATACATGATCAAAGCTCAAATAATAATAATAATATATATATATTATATATATATTATATAATAGTAAGGTATCACAGGGAGATAAAATCCCATCTCACTTCTTGACAAACATTGCTAAAAGTGAATTCCTTCAGTCTATGACAGACTGCAGGCTGTACAGCCCGGTTAGTTATGCTGCAATTTAAAAACGAACTGATTAGAAGTAAATGAGGAAAGCTGCTGTTCACACACCAGGAAGAGCAGATTGGAACACATTTCATTCTGGCTCTGAGGAACTCACAGAAGTAAAAAAAAGTGGTAATAATGTTGTTGTTCAACAAGTCAGCAGATGTGACTGAATCCTCACGGGGAGCAGATGTATTGTGCAAGAGGGCAACGTTTTACAGAGTCATTCTCAGTGCCAAACCACACTCTGAAACTTGTTTTTTGTATGCTGCTATAGCTATGGACATTTTCCTTCATACAATCACTACTCCCTTTTTCAAACATGCAAAACTAGGTTTGATGGACAGAACTCTGCTTCACACTCATGCATTTCAGTGTACTAAAGGAGTTTAGGGCAATGTGAATGGCTCTTCAATGCGTGGTACTATGCGTTGTCACAGTGAGAACTTTTCCTTTCCTACAGCTGCAATGAACCTGTGTGGCACACAGCACTCAGTGTGGGTTATATAGAGTTGGCTGATAAGAGAAATGAGGAGTAGACATAATGTGCTATCATCTATCAATCGGCGGCATCAAATAACGTAAGAGTCCCTCACATCGCCCTTATGATTGTACCTGCTATCGTCTCAAATATTGCAATTTTATTTAGCTGGATGCTAAATAAATGAATAAATGATTTTAAACAGTGAAAGTTCATACTCAACTTTCAAAATGATTTTAGAAGAACTTTATATGCTGTTCCATACAATATATGCACTATGTATATGATGCAGCTAAATCCCATTCTCAAAAGTGATTAAGACTATCAGGAGTCCAAGTCCCACTGAGAAAAAAGAAAAACCAACACACCCAGCCATTTATTTTAGACACTGGGACTAAATTTAGACATCTTTCTTCTTAAAAAACTCCTGGCCAAAGGACAGCTTGTGCAGAAACAAATGCAGAAAAAAAACATGCCACTTCCCAAAAGTTTGGATTCTGGAATCAGATTCAGTGGAAAGAAATGTGCGGTCTTCTTTATTTTGTTGTTACCCTCTGAGTTGCTGCCTTTGAACATACAGTCCTCTGTAAACCAACATTCTGAGCCAAAGTTAAGAATAATGGTAAAAAATGAAATTCGCCGTCCTGCTCACAGGATAATGAGGCATTGTATTCCACATTAAATATATAAAGTGACCTAATATCTAGTAAAGCATGTAACATCCAGAGCTTGCCTAAGCTGATGAACAGACTCTTCTAATAAGCTGCAGCACATGAAGGTCCCCTTCAGGAACACAATTCCCAGAGGAGCAGAGAATATTCTCTTTAAACAGAAGAAATAAAAAGAAAATGGAATAAGTAGTTTTCTTAATTCCAACAACACTCCCCTTTGTGTTAGCAGCTATTCAGCAGAGAGACATTTGCACAGAGACAAGAGATTCCTCTGAAAGAAAATGGTTATAAATCTCTTGTGAAGCACCAAGATGCTCCCACATTCTTTCAGACAGCTTGTGTTTAGCAATTTACCTTGCTTAATACAACTGGTGCAGCCCTACTCTTTCATCACCTGGTCTTAGATGGATTTTCTCTTTCTTAGCTACACCCAAATCTCAGATGTTTACCAGATTTATTGGGGTTAGAACCTGGCAACCCCACATTACTGACATCTCCTTCCAGCTCCTCTGGGTCCAGCCATTGGACTTCTCCAGTGCTGGGCTTCAGCACTGTGATAAAGTTGCCTTATTTTCAGCTGCAAAACAAAAGGAACCACCCAGGTCTCCTGGTCTCTGGTCTTTTGAGGCATCCTGGTAGCTGATTATTTGCAGTATTCCACTTTTCCAGGCATTGGGGTTCATGTAGATCTGGTACATTAGATGGTACAACCTGCTCTGAAGACAAGATGGCAGACACTAGCGGTGCATGTCCAGCACTTGGTAGAGTGTTACTCAACAAAAAATTGTTCAGATTTGTTTTTTTCTTGATATTTGTTTCCATGAAGAGTACAACACTGAGATGATGTGGGAGGTAAAGAATATGTCGTATGAGGGGGAACTGGATGTTGGTTTAGCCTTGAATGCCTGCAGGGATGGAGCATCCACAGCCTCCTTGGGCAACCTGTTCCAGTGCATCACCACCCTATGGGTGAAAAACTTCCTCCCAAGATCCAGCCTCAACCTCCCCTGTCTCAGAAGGTTTACATTTTCCTATCTTAACTTTACGTAATCACTTCATACCATAAATCACCACTGCAAGAAAGTTTGTCACTTTCAACCATATAGCTTGTGTTGTTTGGCTAGGTGAGTGGCTGAGGTGTGTGAAGCTTAGATTTACAAACTAGCAGAGGATACCCTACTGTTAAAGGCCTTTCAAAGGCTGGGAGTGTTTCCAAGGAGGGTGGCCTGTGGATGAATCCAAGTTGGAAATTAGCCAAGCTGTTTAGGAGGATGAAGGCAATGGAGAGCCAGGGAAACATTAATGGGTCACAGAGGCAGGGGAGATAAGGGTTATTGGAGGGTCACAGGAAAGCAGCATCAGAAAGTTCAGCTACATTCCGGGGAACTTTTGAACTCTGCAAGGCTATGCTCACAACCACACGTTCTATTTATTGATTTATATCAGAGTTCTATTTTCTGCTACCTGTGAGTATTCTTAAAGGAACAGAAGACATTGGTGTGACTGCCGCGTGAAGACCTTTATCTATTACTATTAACAATGAACCAGTTAGTAAAAGATGCCATAAAGATCCTATTAACAATATACCCTATTGTTGCATTTTCAAGCTTGCTATTGTAAATACTTCATAACGGAATTATGCTTCCTTGTGGGGATTACACCATTTGGTCTACATTTATTCCTGCCAAGTTGACCGTTATTATTTGGAAAGTTCCTATAAACTCAGTGTGAATGAATGAAAAATGAAAAAGCATGGAAGCAGCTCAGAAGATCTTTTCTCAAGCTCAGTAATAAAGATATGGAAGTAAAACAGGATTGGGATTTGAATTTCCTTTTCCAAACACATAACTGGGTTACTTATTTTTTTTCTAAAAACATAGCATTATTTAAGAAAGTGGGGAGGTACAGTTGACCACTACATGTACTGTTTGGAAAACATTAGTCTCCTCTGCAGTTCCACTGAGTACAACATCAATCAAAATACCTCATGAACTGAAAGGACAGAGTGTTTTCAAGTAAGGGATGAGTTGCATTTAATTAAAAGTAATTGAAATGCAGTGGCCAGTTCAAAATCAGGCTGAGAGCTTCGCTCAGATTGATTAGAGTGCAAGTAGTTCAGTACATCTCTTTTCTTCTTGTGCTTCCTATTCTTAAGCTTCTCCTAACCAGAAATCAGAGCAACAGCACTATTATCCAGTCTTTCGCAACGCTGCCTTTTCTTAGCTGTCATGTGTGATTCAACTTACACAGGCAAATGGAAACTTTTCCCCTGAAATGGCCTTCTTTATGTCTTCTTTCACATCAGTGTTGGAACTTGGAAGCAAAGTTGACACATACGTTTCCTATTTCCTGTATGCAGCCTGTTCCTGAAGAGTAACCCCACTCTGTTTTTCATCTCTCTTGATTCTTTCATGTAAACAATTCCTCAAAACCCATTATAAGGTCATTTTATAAGCCTGGATTCCTTGACTGAATTGAACAAAACATACTTGTGCTAGCTAGGGGATTAAACTGGCTGTTTCCAATGAATCCTCAACACTACTGCTTTTGACTTAACTAGAATTCCACACCAAGACCTCCCAGATGAGAAGTAAAGTTTACCTTGTTCAAGAACATATTGTGTGAAGCCTCCTGCTGCCAGAACACAACCCTGCTTATTTGGTGGACAAAATATAGAAACAGGTGTGATAATGGGGAATTTGCTCATGTACAGCTTGCAAATGTGATCAATGTGTCTTTTCCATCTGTGGCTGTATCAGACTCTAAGCTGCACTTAAACCATATAGCTGGCTTACTGTCACTGTTCCCCTCTACCAGTAGAGATACAGAGAAGACAAAGCCTTATACAAGGTAAGGCACAGAACTGAAAACAGAGTGCATGGATCTTTAAAATTCATGCATTTCAAAGAAATTGTCCCCTGGATATGCCTGAATCCCTGTAAAGGCAGAGCCAAACTTTCATGTTTTCATGTTTTCAGGATGGAGGGCCATAAGCAAGCAATATAAATACTGGGAAAAACAGATTCCTTTACCATTTTAAAAACAGTGCTTCATAAAGCTCCGAAAAGGATTTAGAGGATGTATTTAATTGAGGTGGAAGTGGCTTGCATCCAAGATTCTCTTTGGAGAGGTCATCTGTAACTGCAGAGTACTTACACTTTTAGGCCAGGGTTATGAGAACATCTGTGTGGGTTGCTCTGCCTGAGGAAGCATATGACAGGTTACAGACATCAGTCACATTAAGGGGGAAACATATGGCTCCAAAATGGTGGCATCCAAGTATCACAGCCTAGTGGAAGTCCAGCTGTGGATCAGCCTGTCAGAATGATAGATAGCAAAAATCCACTTCACTTTAGGGCAATTCTTTCTTTGTTGGCCTTCTAAACTATGCTTAATCTTCTCTAGTCAATCTGCCTGTTCCTACCTCAGTGTTTGACATCATAAACATTCTGTTTGCAATTTCTCATTCGTTATAAAAAGTAAATCATCTCATTAATGGTGATTTATGGAAATTGAATGTACTTTTCAACTATATTAAAAAAAAACAACAAACAAACAGTGGAGAACAAGGCTAAGAGGACAAAAGGTCCTAAGATGGAGGCTAAGATGGACAGAGATGAAGTAGTCTGCTGAACATAACACAGCAAGCGAAGGAGTAGATGAGCAGAGATTTTCAAATACCTCAACAATAAATCTATTTGGCCACAAGGTTTTCTAAAATAGATTTCCCCATCTTAACTATTTATGGTAAGACTTTTCTTCTTTTTCTCCTGTTTATTATGTTTTTATTATATTTAAACATAAAAGAGGCATCAGAAAGGACCAAACTGACATCTTTTGTTAAGCAGAAAAATCCTTGCTTCAGGCTCTGTTTCCCTGTAAAATGCTTCCTGTGAGGCTTCCCATTATTCTTCAAGGGAAAAGAAATAATTGAATTAAATGGACATCTTAAGTTCTTTGTGCTAAATGTTGCTTTGTATGGCTTAATTATAAACCATTTTAGAAATTCACTAGAATACTTGTTAGGAAAACTTCTGTTCCAATAAACCTTCTCAGTCATCTTTATCCTGAAAAGAGGATTCTACAGCCTTCTTTCTTCAAATAAAGTTATAACACTGTGGGGTCTTTCAATGTACCGGGTGACACAGCCCCTCTTTTATTTGACTTTCTTCAATTTGACTCACGTTAATAGCTACTAAAGGTGTTGGCCAACAGGTCAACTAAGTTGTGAATCAAGAGTTTTTGTTATTTTCCTCTGATCTTTGTTATTTTCCTCTGATCTTTCTTCGCATCTGATTCATTTCCTACTCAAAAGCTCATGGGTCAAACAAGCATTCACTGATGTCAATAGCAGTCATTGCTTACTTGGCATTTTAGGTGAGTCTACATCAAAAGATGCTGTAATAACTAGGGGAGAATTACCTTGGTTTTTCAGAAAATGTAAACTGATGCGAAGTAATTATGACTCGTGCTAGTTGAAATACATTCATACATATACATAATATGGAAAGCAATTGTTGCTGTTGTTGAAAAAGTGTAGCCCATCATTAATTTCAAAACTCCAGTTTCTGCACCAGTGCCAGCAATGCCATTGCCTCCCAGATGTCTTCCATCCTCTACAACAAAGCTTCTCGCTTTTCAAAAGCAAAGCCGTATTTTGCTTAGTGTTTTATTGTAACTGTTCAGGGTGAAGATTAAGTTAGTTGTACTCGAGTACAATTATTTAATGCACTCAGCTCACTTTTTATATTAATAATGATAACCTACCTGCACATTTACTGTTGTTCATAAATTACAGGGTAGAAATGTAGTAGGATAGACATATTTCCAGCCTGGGTGACACTGAAGATACCATGTATCACTATCCCAATCAAAGACAATTGTTACAATAGACCTTTGAAATTAAGTACCCTGCAGTCTGTTGATAGCATCTCAGATATCCATTAAAGAATGAATAGGCCACACATTTACCCTTTCCACAACACAGGACTGTGAGCACCAGCGGACATAGAAGGAAGTAAGTTTATAGCACTTGAAATAAGCCATGTGCACGTCCCAGATTGTGTCTTTGTTCAATACCTTTGTTTCAGCAGCTCCTCTTGGGGCTCATACTGGGGACAGGGCCATATGGTGGTACCCACTGCCTTAAAATACCATGGCCACAACTAAACACATATAGATGTTTAGTTGTGTCCAGCACTAGCCCTTCATTTCCCCATTCCCTGCAGGGGAAACCATGACTGATTAGATTTTGAGAGAAAATGTGTCTTTTTCTGCCAGGCAAACACTGGATATGGTGAAGAAAAGTCATTTTACTCAGCTTTTTAAGTTCTTCCTTGGCTCTGCATCCCTCACCAGGGACGTATCTCTCAAAACCTGTCACTGCATGGAAGGAGACAAAGGGCCTCATTTTATAGCCCAGGGAATGAAGAAGAAAAGAAAGTATTATGAGCTCTAACTCCTATGTAAGCACTGTTTTCTTTCAAAAATAAAGTTTTTGGACAAATTGTTTCCACATTTTTTTTTCCAAATCTAACTTTTGCAAGCTTCGTATTGTCAGTGAAAATTCATTCAACATAAACAATAAACAACTGCGACGAAGTCACACCCTGTGCTCATACACATTCTGCTGGCAGTGCAAGTGTTTCCCACATTCTGCCCCTTTCTGCACAAAAAAAAACTACAGCTGTCAGTTGTTGAAAACCCGACAATGAACAAGAGGCATGGTTTGTTGGAGTGCTGGCAAATGCAGTGTCTCGTGTATTGCTAAGAAACAGCGATCTGTTGCAAACAAATTCTTGAATGAGTTTCACACTGAAACTGCCGGTGTGGAAGGTTTGCTGTTAAACAAGCAAACCAGCCATGTGGGTTTTTAATTTATTTGACCAGCTTCCTTGGCAGTTTTATCAAGTTCACTGAATTATATTAAATCCCAAGATAGCCATGCAAAAGTAAAATGACAAAAGACTTTCAGAGAACTAAAACCAGTCTTATCTTTGGGGAGATGGATTTGAAATCTGGACTATTCAGAATTGGTTGGAAGTTTGCAAACAGGGTGTTGTGATCTCTGTCCATTTGAGGCTGGTGGTGAGCATTGACCTCCAGGAGCCTGATGTGGGACAAGTGTTCTACAGCATCTTTATTAATGACATTGACAGTGGGATGGAGAGCACTCTAAAATACTGAGCAGGGTGGTGCAGTCAATACAATAAAAGAAGGAATGCCATCCATCCATTTCTCAATGGGCAGGCTTGAAAAGTGGGCCATTGAGAACCTAATGAAGTTCAAGAAAGAAAAGTACAAGGTTCCTTAAAAGCAGCCCTGTGGAGAAGGATGTGGGCTGCTAGTAGGCAACAAGATGGTCATGAGGCAGCCAGCTGTAATGGGCTTTAAGTTCCCTTCCAATCTAAAGTTTTCTATGATTCTGTGATTCCATGATCTATGATTTAACAATTCACCCTGCAAAACAGTAGGATAAAGGTGATACTGGGCCATGCCTTCAAACACTGTAATATTAGCATCCTAAGCAATTAATTCAGCCCTAAGGCTGTTAGCTTTTTGTTAGTTAAAAAGCAATATAGATACAACCTACTACTACATAGTTTGCTCAGAACATGGAAAGTGATGCTCTTCCATTCGTCTGAATGACAAAACTGAGAACTGAAAACATTAGTTTGAATTCATGTGAATGAGAAAGGTGGGGATCTGACGCTCACTCTTAAAGCTATCAAACAATGTATCTTGCAGAGCAAATTCACAGTAATTGCTATTAATCCTTTCTGGAAAAAAAATAAATCATATTCGGATATATAATCTGAAATTTCAGTACAGAAGATGTTCCAAGCATTTTAACAATCAAAATATTCAGTCAGAGTAGTATGAGAACAGCTTAATGTCAGTAAGACTGAAACAGTTCACTCAGTCTTGGCCGAGTCTACATTAAGCTTTATAAACCTCGAAAGCTCATTTCCAACAGAAAACACTTAAATAGTTAAATTATTTTTTCTGTTAGAAGTTTGACTGAAATTAAAACTGATCAAGAAATACATAGCAATTTATTTATTGAGCTGGTCATGACATTCCTGTTGCGCCATGTGATGATAACAATCAAAACAGTCTTGTTATTGTAGTATGATTTGGTAACTGGTTTGAAATTCTTCATCTAAACTGATAAGCATTCATTTGCCTCCAAGTATTCTAACCAGTGTGAGAGTGACAGACACCAGCATCACTTAGAGGTTACCTCTCTCCCCAGCTGATTGAACTCAAGCTTTTTGACATGAGTTTGCTGAAGGATTGACATTCAAGTTACTCACTGGCAGGAACCACATAAATGTGAGTGCTCTGCATTCTGCCAATTATTTTTGTATATTTCTATTGTAAAATTATGAGATTTTTGGCACACTTATATAAGAAACAATTTCAATTATGTGGCTACAAATACTCCAGGAACAATAACTATACTTGAATAGCACTAAAGAGCTGAAATATAAGAAATAGCGAGATTAAGATTTGTCTTTGCTTCATAGCCCTAACAGAAAAATTACAAGAAGGAATAAAGGTGAAGTTACAACTTATAAACATTTATATTCACTTAATGCCTTCAGAATGCATACAAATATTTGTACTTATTCTGAGATTTTAGAAGGAACTCATGTTAGTAGCACTAGACAGATAACAATGTTGTTTCTAGATGTCAGTTGCCCAGGTATCAGTTCATATCAATCATAGAGTCTATTATCAATCACAGATCTATTCTCCTTAAAAAAACAAAACAAAAAGCAAAACTACTATCAGATAATTAGGAATGAGAAAAAAAAGTAAATGATACTTTTATACTCATAGTTAACTAATTCATGGATCATCATTCATGGATGATAATCCATGTATATCATGGATATGATGATAATCCATGAATTAGTTAACTATGAGTATAAAACATGGTAGATTTTTATACAAACACATTTTCTCTAACAGCTTATTAAAAACTGGTGACAGTGTTTCAGACAAATCCCATCTGGCATGGTATGTATGTATGCACATATGCTTGGAAATGTTTAGGTATTCTAAAAACAGAAATGGACGAGCTTGGAAAATGTTTTCAGTCTTATCATTGACCATACATACAATGTTGAATCATTTAAGCTGCACAAATCAGAGCTGCACAAGTGTAGCTACATTCCCTCTATATACTAGCCTGATAGGCCTGGGCGTGATATAGCCTGTTACTGAATTAATCTTTGCTGATTAGATTAAAGAAAAAAAAAAATTAAAAAAAAAATAATCTCACACCAAAACTACTTTCATGGAAGAGAATCATAGAATTGCTCTCATTGGAAAAGACTTTAAAGATCATTGAGTCCAGCCAGAACCTGACATAACCTTTCACTTGAGGAATAAAAATAGCTGTAGAAAACTGATTTCTTGCTTCAACCTTGAGCCAGAACCAATTGCATAAGGGACAAAACACTCCCTAAAACATGTTTTATTATAAGAAACAGTTTAGATTTCATGTACACATGCAATTAGTGAGAATTTATATGGAGAATAATGTAGTCATTCTTTTTTTCCATGTTTGCTAATCCATTATAATGACAGTGGCCTTAATATCTTCCAGAGTGTGTATCCTGGAACAACACGAAGGGTCACAGAGAAGACATGAGAAAATATAAGAAATAATACAGAAGTTTATCATAGGATATCCATGTATCTGAGAATTTCCCAAAGGGTCTGGGGCAAACATCAGTGAAATATTCATAACTGAGCAATGCAGAGACAGCTCTAATATAACTACTTTGTGCATACTTTTGCAATCATCACTCCAGTTAATAACTGTCCTACTTCTGTTGCCCTGTTTTGCTCCTCTCAAAAGTCTGAGTGGAATCCTATCGGAATGTCAACTTGGAAAAAAAGAAGAAAAACAATAAACAAATAAAAATATGAAATGTGCCTTAAAAAGCATCCTGAATGGGGTGAAGGGAAGATCTGTCGATTTCTAGGACTTCCTTGCTTTTATTCTTTATTATTTCTCTTTTACTTTTGTTGTACAGAAACGACAAATGAGGGCATTCCATTTCATTACTCATTTTTCACTTTTTTAACCCACTTTTATGAAGGTTTAGAAATACTTGCTATATGGCTCACCCGTTACCAACATTCCTTCTTTGTTGTGCTGCAAAATAATCATTGATTCACTCAATACTTTTCTATTACAACATAGCTGAAGATTTAACAACCCGACTATTCGGCCTAAGAAATCAGTCTGTGTTTAATATAACCCTCTTGTTGAGAAGGCATTAATTAGAAGTCTGATAAATATATATATATATATCTATTTGTCATTGCCTTCATAAGTACCATCCTTTTTCTTTGCTCTGTAAATTAGCTCACAGACACTCCAACAAAGCATAACATGGAAACACTTAAAAGGATGTCAGAACAGATTTACCCTCTGGGTCAAGGAGCTTTTCTTTCCTGAGAAAGGGAAAGGTTATGCTGAGGCTGAGGGAACCGTGTGCCATGTTTTCATTACCATTCCTAATGGACAGCCAGAAGACAGAAAAAGGTTACTCTGCAGTTAAAAACACCATCCAAACATCTTCAAGCAGATTTCCCTTCGAAGCTGGAAGTCTTCCCAGCAAGATGGATATGACCACAGCTGAAGCAACAGTAATTTTTCATGTAGTGAAATACCGCCACACATTCCAATGCTGGACAACTCTAAGCAAATTACACAGCGTTAATGACACTTCACTGGGCAAACCACCTGAAAACACCTACAGCTTTTTTCCCTAAAAACTTCATTACCTCAGTGTTATTTTCTTACATCACCTCTGATATCTCTGTGAGCTGTCATCAAATCATTTCTCAGTAAGAGAATTCAGTAGGAGAAATGTCAGGCCATTTGAATTAGCATAATTAACAAGAGAATGAGAAGTTCTGAGACTGAATTTTGAAACTACGAAAAGAAATAAGGGCGTGAAAACTCTTCTGGTGTTTGGCTGGAAAAAGAACAGACCCAACATTTAGAAGAAGCAAGAGTAGAATAAAACACTGTATGAAGCCCATGAGATGATGAACTTACTAGGAAAAACAAACCAAAACAACAAAATAAAACATAAAAAAAAACCTGCGTGAAGAAGAATTTTAGTTAAGACATTAAATTTCCCTCTCCTGGCAGGAGGAGCCAAAACCATTAGTTACGAGGGACATCTACACATAGCTGTTTCCTGGCAATGAGTGTCCATTACTTTAACCTTCAGCCTCAAGTTGTATGCTACTCACTCCACCACAAAGGAGGCAATTTTCTGCTCTCTGCCCTGGATACTCCTCTTGGTTTATGCTCCCTCTCCAGGACTGCTGTTGCAGTACATGGTAACCACGTCTCTTGGCCTGCCTTCTCATAAGGCATCCCGAGTCATCACTCCTCACACACCAGAGCTCTCTGCTGTGAGTTTCCCCTGCAGGCTGCCAAGATCATCAGATGAATTGGATTTGCAGAAACCAGAACTTCTTAGCCTCCAGCTCAGGGCAGCTCAGTGCTCCTCTATATAGCCTATATATTTCTTCCAGCTCCCCTGGAGTGGCTGACTCATGCCTTACTGCAGCCTCATGCAGTCTGTCTTTTCTTGTTATGTCCCACATAGGCAACCACTGCTGCCAAAAACTGTCCCAAGAGTTGGAATAACCTTGTGTCCAGCTACTGCTGTGGTGAGAAAACAAGAATAGAGCTGTCGATGAGCCTGTGCCCCTTGCCTGCTAGCATGATGACACAGGCAAAATGGAATAGGAGGGCCCAGATACATGCAGTATATCCGTGAATGAGACTGTTTGCTTGAGAACAGATTTCACTTGTTCACATTACTGCAGCTTTGACAGATGCTGTCCTTCCTTTTGCACAGCTGTGATACCTAGCACAACCTCACAAGCATCTTTCACATAAAGAAGTTAACAGGTAATGAAGGACTGCAATAAAGCAAAAAAAACACTTTATTGCAGTCCAAAACGAAACAAAACAAAGAGGTGGAAGCTGTACAAACTTGAGATAAATGTAAAGCCAGGAGATTTAAGGCAGCAAGGAATATACTGCCAGAAGACAAAGGGTTAAATGTTAATTCTTCATTACCTCAAATCTTCAGATCAAATCTACCTGACTTTGGAAAAGGCAAGCTGTAAACTTGCTGCAAAATTAGCTGGATGAAATACTGTGGCCCATGCTACACAGTAGGTCAGACTAACAGACTGTTGATGCTTCTGGCTCTGAATTCTATGAGTCATGCAATTCTTCCTAAGTGGCCCTCTCAGGGACTTAGGCCTCAGTGACTTAAATCCTCTACTATTTTCAGCTACAAATTAAAGATCTTTTCAAATAGCAGCCTCTCGTTTCCAGTTTCTTCACATTGCCTTCCCCAGATTAGTAAAAGGGCTACAAGTGATTCTGTATATTTCTATATATTTCACCTTTTTCCATCAGTTAATTGCCCTGGAAACTAAACAAGCCACAGATACCATCAGCTAGAAGGACCGATTTTCGATCCTTTCTTAAAAGTCACATTTAAGCATTATTCCCAACTTCATTTTAGATGAAATGTCAAGAGTTGCACTTAGACATGGGATCTATAAATCAATCTGTACTCAACCAAGCTGTGGAGATCCTCGGGTCTTCAAATAGGTCTGAAAACACTTGAAGGCCTGCAACATGCAAAGGATCAGAGGAAACAAGTAAAATGTCTGCTAAGGCCATTTCTGACCATTTCTGAGTACAGTGAGATATATTCTCGAAGAGACAAAATGAAGTCTTGGTCTGGGAAGTAGAGTGCAGCCCCTTTGCATGAATTGAGACTAGTGCCTCCACCACTGTCACATCCATCACTCTGTATTTCTTCTGTCTGCTCCCTCTTTATTTTCCATGCTGGAATCTTTTCTCATCTCACACTTTTCCTAGATCATATTTTTTTTTCCCCATTTATAGTCTTTATATCCTCCAAGCTCTTGAATTCTCCAGTGCGAACTATCATCTTCTGCTTTTCCACTCACCAGTTTTCAGCATGCTCTCCCTTTTGTCTTCACTGGCCAGTTGTATTGGCTGAGTGTATTCTGTCATGCTGTAACCTCACTCTCCTTTCCCAAGAAACACGACTATTTCAGTTGTACATTCACTGTCCCCCTACATCTATAGTAACCATCCATCTTTGTCAAGGACACTCTGTGCTTCTAGATGCACATTTTCCCCAGGCACATACCCATTTATTATTCAACCTATGTGAGTAATTTATAACTGGAAATAGCCTGTTGAATTCCTTATTCACCCACACAAAAAAAACCTTATCCAGGTCTTCTGCAACTTCCTCCCAAGCTCTATCTCACATGTTTTCACACCCCATTCTTGTTTGTTTCTTTTGGCAGGGCAGTAACTACTTTCTCTCTGCAGGATCAGGCTCACCAGTTTCTGAGTTTCTCAGCCTCTTTGATTTCAGGGTATCTACTGTTGTCTCCTCGGAGACCCCATAGTAATCTAATTCTCTTCTGGCCTCTCTAGGTATCACCAAGGCACACAACTTCTCAACTATTTTCCATCCGCGAGAAGGTGGGCGCCAAGGAGATATTATAGAAGAAACAAGGTCTGCAAGGGAATAAAAGTGAGAAAAAGATTTAATAGTTTAGCTAGAAGTGCATTTAAAGTCATAAAAATGGAAGATGATTCAGTTTTTACTCATTCTCCCCTGTGGAGTTTATCCCCTCTCACTACTTTACATATGCATTTTCCCTTCTTACATTTGTCTCAACGCTTTGTCTGCATGTTAGCCTAGGCAGTTCGCATTCCCTAAGCTCAGAGGATTTCCTTAGCCCTTCCAAGTCCTGCATGATGCAAGCATGCCAGACAGACATTCAGCCCTCCAATGTACTCATGTGGCCTCTTGTTTTCCCCTTGTGTGGCTCTGAAGGGTTACGAAAATAAGAAGCCAAACAAATTCATGCCAGCAGTAATTCCAGCCCCACCCTGCAGAATGGGCAGACACCACATGACTCAAGGAACAGCCAAATCTCATGATTACGTTTAAATAAATATTGACAGTTGAGAAGACTGCTCTGTTTCTCTCCGTTTTTTTCTCTCTCTTCATGCTCCCTCACTGCAGGAGGCTATCAGCACCTTGGCATGACGCTGGGAGACTTCTCTCCATAGGAACAAAAAGTTCCTTTAAAAACATGGAAATACTCACATAATAAAGCAGTTTTAGTAAACAGGATTTCAGCCAGCACCACGATGCTAAATGATTTTGGGGGTTAGGAGAAAGCATGGATGAAGTGGGAAGAAACAACTGTTTTTTTCCAAATCTTTTAAGTTTAGGGCTTGCCAAGACCAGCAGGAGGGAGATACAAAATAGTAATATTAATAACAACAAAAAAAAAACCCATCCCAAAAAAACTAAGGGTTTAAAACAGTATTTCACTTCTTTTTACAGGGGGTTTGGGTATTTTGTTTGTTTGCTTTGCTGTTTTTCCTGGACTTGGCTGCACAAATCTGTAGTACTACCTGGACTATACGGATGCTCCCCCTTGTCATTTATCTGCTGTGGTCTTTCTCATCCTTAATTCTACAGCATCCTTAATTCTGTGCCATGCTCCTGTTAGTATATGAATAGTATTTTTTAGATATTACCAGAATTAAATATAAACTTCCATAAGCCATTAGAAGAGTGGAAATTTTGGTAACTACAATGGAAAGGAAAGAGGAGATACTGCCTGTAAACTAAACCTTCTACTTATCTGATACATATTTAAGAAAAAATGCAAGATGATGCTCAGTCCTTTTTCCTTCTGAGAACTATGAATATGAATTGTTTACTCGGCTATTTTATCTTTGCTGTTCACAGTGATTTTACTGCACGATGCCATCATTACAGATGACAAAGGACACGTGAGATTGTTTTTAAAGAATGTTGCATTGTGAAATAATTTAGTAAATTTTATTCCGCACCCCTGATTTCATTATTTTTATGGCAAACACTTCTTTATTTTGTTTTATTATGTTACTCATGAGACTTTCAGCCTAACACGGACCTATTGTAACTCATTGCCATTAATTCATTTTGAAGTTGCTTGCATCCCAAAGAACAAAAATGTTAACAAACACCTTGTAACAGGTAGACGTCAACTGTAAAAAGATCATGACTCACATTTTCAACAGTTTGAACTAGGATTATCCCAATGGAGAGCAGGCTTGTGTCCACACCATACATACTGAACCACCACCAAAGAACCCTCTGAAGGTGAGTCCAGGGGGCTCTTCTTTGCCAGCAGGAGGCCAATACATTGAATATGCTTGTGCTTGTGCCATACCGAGTGTGATCTGGCTCCTGCTGTGCTGCAGAGTATGCTGGGTTCCTAGAAAGCTTTCTAGCTCTGTCTGTTGCAATGTGGTGCATTGAGAGAGCCAGTTAGGTCGGGCAGTGTGTGTGAGAATGAGTAAGTCCTCCTCCAGTGTGTAATGTTGGAGGGTACAGTATAAAGATACTCCCAAGTCTGGCTAGTCTTATGAGAAATGATTCCGTGGTTTCTCCCAGTACTTGCATCATCCATGTTTTTCTATTATGGGGAAAACGTTTTCTTCTTTCCATCAAATAATGGAGAATTGATCGTAATTATTTTTGGCTGGTGCAGCTAAGAGCTATTTTAATGCGGTGTAACACAGAATAGCCTCATGCCAGCATAGAGGTTCCTTTGTTTTGAAGAAAAATGGTGTTACTATAGGTCAGACAAAGAGATTATAAACCCCAATGGGTAATCCTTTCAAGTCTGACAGAGTCAGACCAACCTCTATGTGCTGGTCACACCAGTGTCCTCATCACTGGGGAAGAGCAAGCCCCAAGGAAGGGCCTCTATCTATCCACATTTATATACTTTGCTCAAAAAGCATTGACAGATATTGAGACAGAAGAGCCGTCCAACCTGGTGATGAGGATAACTGGCTTATGGAACAAGGTAGCAGCAGGCAAAGGGGCTGAGAGCAGATCTACATGAACCTGGTGAGCAAAGAGCTGAGCTCTTTGCTTCTTCATAGGGTTCAAACTGCAGCTTGAGCAGGATATCAGATCTACACTGCCCGTATCATTGAACACCACAGACACGTCACCTACTGATAAAAAGCACTGCCATCAGTACCCCCTTTCTCAGAAGTGGCTGAAATGCCAGCCAATTGAAAGATGATGTGCCTACTATAGGAAACAGCTAGATGTGCTTTGATCCGAACAGTATATCCATTTTTACTTATTTTGTTTAATGGGATGTTTAGATCACATTTCCTGGGCAGTTCTCATTTATTCTCACAGGAATATTCCTACCACTCCTTTCTGGAGTGGTATTGGACTAGGGTGAGGTGCTCTGGAGCAGTTTTGTTATAAAAGAATGTTACAAAAAAATGTGAAACCTTCTACACTGGCATTAAAACAAGACCCTAAGAAATCGAAATGCCAGATTAGAGAACTGGAATGTGCACGCACTGATGAATGGGGAAGGAGAAAGGAGAACAGCACACATTCCTACTCCAGAAGGAAAAACCTGATTGTGACTCAGACAGGAGAATTTTTCCAAGAACAGTTCATCCTAGTGAAACTAAGATACTCAGATATTGCTGCCAAGGTCATTGACTGTTTTGTTTATCTGATTCTTAAAGGGAAATTACAAAGTTAAATACTATGGGTCATATTCTCCGTGGGGCAAGCTGCTGTAACTCTAGTGTAGATACTGCAGGCACTCAGTAGTGTCAAGGGCTTCACTTTATTTCTTAGGAGTCCTTGCTTTGTTGCTTTCTTTGTTTTTGTATGTTTCTGGTAAAACATTCGATTCTTGTTTAACCTCCAGTTTTCATAACATTTTCACAGTTGATTTCTGAAAGTTAATCTGTTTCACAGCCTGTTTTTGACAAGTTTTAGTGCTGTAATTGCGTAATTAGAAACAGAATTGTAAAATTCAGACAAGAAAACTTTCTTGAACCTGAAAACAGTGTAATGAAAGTGCTGTTTTAACATCAAAAGAAATGCTGGACCGTACCTTCTGTCCCTTTCTATTGCCTATCTCCTTCCATTCACAATCAACTCATGACAAATGACTATATTTTTTTCCCCTACTCCTGTACCCCTTGAGATACAGCAAGATGTGCAACTACAGAAAGATTTCTTTACAGTTCTGGTCCACACTGCTGACAGATCAAAATCCACAGCATAAAAGTGATTATACTCAGTACCACTGAGTCACTTATCCTTCAAAATACAGAATGATAGCACTCAGCAGTAATGTTCTGGTGGAAATCTTTTCTGTAGGCTGTCATTGCCACATTGTCTTCTCATCAACAACAGCATCCAGTTCTCCTCAACCACATAAAGACAGTCAAACAGAAGCCACTTTTGTGTTACTCTTGACCTTACCATTGCTTAATAAAACATTTTTCTGTTTTGGAAAATATTTGACTTTTCAAAGTTCAAGCTGAGTCTCTAGTAGTCCTTTCAAGTAGCCTCATTGGAAAATACAGCTCAAGAGAAAATACAGAGTGTTTAACCATGAACTGTATTTAGAAGACAGTAACTAATCACACGGGAAATCACATATTCCAGCACAGGTGAGATATTTTGTCACAAAACATCTATTAAAACAAAATGTTGAATATTATGACTTCCTTTACAAGTAAACATTCTACATTACAGAGTTACACTTGGTCACATACAAAATACAGACTTTATCAGACAGCTACTTATGCAAACACAATGTGCCTGAATGCACTCAATAAAGTATTATTTGGTCTGACAAGGAGACCGTATCCACTAAGCAGTAAATTTTTGCTGTTGCTCTTTTGCTTTCTGCAAATTTTATTGCATTTCCTTCCCTCCTGGTATTGATTTATAATAAAAGAAAAATATCTTTCCCTCTTCGGTGCATTTTCCAAAATTACATCAGTACCCACCTACTTCAAACAACTTCTAACAACATCCTCATCCAGCTGGGTAAACAAAAAAAAAAATAAAAAAATTGTACATATATTTCACTAAGCATTTATTTATTTGGTGAAAGATTAAGGCAATGTCTCTTGCCAAAACCCAGCAGTATTCAGATGAAAAATAATTTATGATTTTAACGTAGGGTCTGGGTTCAGAATGTCTATCACAACAGAAATTAAGAAAAAAGATTTGCCTGCTTTGGCAGGGGGATTGGATTCGGTGATCTCTGGAGGTCCCTTCCAACCTCCACAGTTCTGTGATTCAGAATACAATGAGTGTGAAGATTGGCCATTGGCATGAACACAGGTTAACTGACTTATGCAGAAGCCCAACGTAACTCTGGAATGGTGTATACTGATAGAGCAGAAAGATGAACTGATCATAGCCATACACCTATCATAGTGTCAAAGACAAGCGGCATGATTTATTTCAGTGTGTTTTTCAGTGGATTAAACCTAGGCCAGCACCAGTCAATGAACAGATTTTCTGATTGCAATTGTTCCTAAACAAGTAGAAACAGAGCCCAGAGCCCACTGACAGAAAGAAGCTGAGGACTTGTAGTACACATAGGATGAAGCTTTAAACACATACTCTAGGATTTTATTTTATTTTATTTTATTATTTTATTTTATTTTATTTTATTTTATTTTATTTTATTTTATTTTATTTTATTTTATTTTATTTTATTTTATTTTATTTTATTTTATTTTATTTTATTTTAATTAAAAACATAAAAGCCTATAATAATAATAATAATAATAATAATAATAATAATAATAATAATAAAGCCTAACATGAACTGCTGTTCTTTCTTTGATGCTTTAAGTTGATTTTATTTACAGCTGGACCAGATTTTGACTGAGCTTATTCAACATTATAGACTATTATTCAACATCACAGACTGAACAGGCTGACTAAAATCTAATGTCCAGACTCCTGCCTAGCTGCTCATTCCCCTTGCTCAGTAGGTCCAGGAGAGAAAATAGGCTTAGAAAGGGTTGAGATTCAGACAGGCTGCTTATCAGTTGCTGCCATCAGCAAAGCAGACTTAGAGAAAGTTTGTTTCACTGCCAATTAAAATAGCTTTGTATATGAGAAACAAAGATGATCATTAAATCTACCTACCTCCTTCCTCAGGCCCAAATTAACTTCTTCACTCCTGAATCAGCAGCCTATTACTGAGGGACAGAGGGTTGGGGTCTTGCAGACAGTGCTCAGGGCTTTCTCTTTGCTCTTCCTATTCCAGGTGCTTTTCCCATGCTCCAACATGGGCCCTCTCCAAGGTGTGCAGGGAATATCTGCTCCAACACAGAGCACCTCCTCCTTCTCCTTTAAGTTTGGTGTCACTTCTGAGGTTTATCACTTCTTTAGTCCCCTCCTTCTCTCTCCCTAGAACTTATTTTACCCTTTCTTTAACACTTTCCCCTTAGGTGTCCTCAACTTGGATGCTGGGAACTGTCATAGCTCTGCAGTGGGACCACTGGAGTTTGCTGTGTCCAGCATAGGGCAGGCTCAGCTGTCCATCCCAGAGGAGCCTGACAGACCCTGGCTATGCAGAGATGCCCAATAACATTGTGTACTGATATATTTCTTAGTTCCACAAAGAGATGCTTGCCTTAGAGCTAGTTTTTCAGCCCATGGTAGAAATTTCATGATATTTAGCGATAGTTAAAGCTAATCCGCGTTACAGCTCATCACAGAAAAATCAGCATCTGTTTGACATTACACCTATAACAAGTGTTGTAAAGAGAGGAATTCTGAGGGCAGTTGTGGAAAGTGCAGACCTTGAAACAAGTTCTGGGCTCTGGGGACTGGTAATCCTTCCTGTAGTAGTCCCTTAAGCCTTCATGGCCAGATCTTCGCACAGAGTACAAGCATTAAAATGCAGTGTGTTATATGGGCAAAGAAACATAAAAACTTGCTATTGGGAAACCTGTGGAAGATAAAAACTGAATGTGTGCAATGCAAACACCCATCATGGCTGCACTGGACCCTGAATGATGGAGAAACATACAGAGAAATGTTTTCACATCTAATGTTCTTTTTGAAGCATTACTGTTTTCACAAGACAAGGTTTCCATCCCTCATTTATTTGCTTCAATAAGATGTTTATTTTCCCTACCCTCCTTTTTTTGCCTCTTCAAAACTCAGTCATGTCTCAAAACAAGACTAGAGTAAAAGTTACCAGTAGGAGGAAATGAGAAAAAGATGAAAGAGGAAAAGAGGATATTTTTATTCAATGCATTTCAAAAGTGGTACTGCCTTGAAGAAGAAGCCTGTCAGTCAGTTTCCTGCTGACCCATGATTTGCATTGTGTCACCCAATGTGTACAAGAAATAAAACTTATCTCGCATTTAGTACTTATTGGTGCACAAAAAGAGATGCCACAGAGCCAAATACAAACTATGTCCATTCATTTTAGAGAGTGCCTGCATGTCAGAACAAGGGCAGACAAGCTAAGAAGAGACTATGAATTCTTTTGCTGTAGACAACCCACCACACTCAGATCTTGAATTACTGTCTACCGTATGAAGAATTCATTCAGGTTCCTTAGGCATAATGTGAATGTTACCTATGACTGAAAAACTATATTCCCAATATAGCTTCCCAATCCCATCCTCATGGATCTATCTGAAATAGGCATATTTTGCATCACAAATAATATCTCAAATTTACTTCCAGTATAAACTTATTAGAACAGAAATAATACTTGGAAATAACATTTTTTTTCCCCTCTAAATTTGAGCAGTCAGGAGAGCTGGTACTTTAGTTAGTATGCTGGAATCTAGAAGAGCAGGGTGATCAGGTTCATTGTCAAAATGAGGTGGGTATCAGCAGCATGACACAAAACAAAGCAACAGTCATGTCCTTTTGGCTGGGTGTCTTAGTTTCACCAGGGATGTTAAAACATTCATTTTGGATGTTAAAACATGATGGAATGTACACATATAAAACCATTTTCTTGGCTACAAGTGACCAAAACATAATTCTAAGTAACTTTTTTTGCCTATCAATATGATGCAGATATAAAGGGGAATTTACATGGGTGTGGTTCTTACCCTTATTATTAATAACTAGTATTTTCTGCCAAGGCTAACATCCTTTCTTTCGTGATTATTTCTAGATACGTTCATGTTGATGTAACATTCTGTACCTTGAGCAACACAGCACTTCCTGCTTTTGTGTTGGATGCCTGGGCTAGCTTACAAAATAAAGGGTCACCCAGTGAGCTGTGATACCACCATATAGCACAGTGCCATAGCAGTGCTTTCAGTGAGTCAGAAGGCCATGATATGTGATTTAACTTCTAGGTTACATTTAAGATGTTTCTTCTCACCTCTTTTTTTTTACCTATTTTCTTCAAGTTCTTGCCTCTCTCTCTATAGCTAAAATGTAAAGGAGCTGGGAGTCACCTTGTGAAAGAATAAGTGGCACGATAAAAGACAATTGAGCTTATAAAATGTGTACATGCTATAAACAGAATGAGAAATAGATGCTAAACCTCACAAATTAATTGCATGGAGAATTCAGGCAGGGTTTGGTGAAGAGTACTGTTGTCTTTGTACAGATTAAGACTAAACCCTGACCCTTGGTAGAAAAAACATAGATTTGCTGAAGGACAGAAGTGGT
The DNA here is from genome assembly GCF_054131305.1 of Coturnix japonica. Taxonomy (NCBI): domain Eukaryota; kingdom Metazoa; phylum Chordata; class Aves; order Galliformes; family Phasianidae; genus Coturnix; species Coturnix japonica. The sequence goes on from NC_140702.1 coordinate 805,686, forward strand.
GCCTACCTTTTTAACAGTAGATCAAATATTACATTTCCTCAAAAGGCATGAAATTTTGCATGGATTTTTGAATATCTGACCCATTACAAACAGCACGTGCAGATAGGTATAGAATCATATCATCCCACACCAATCAACTAGTCTATATGACTCTATATACTAACAGGAGCTTTATTTCTCTTGCTGTAAGGACAACCAAAACCCTTCCTCCTTTTAGTGCTACCATGTTCTATGAAAGAAAGATACCAGGATGTGGACACTTCCACTAAGACCTACCAGAATGTCTGCTAAATCTGGCACAGATTATTTTTGAGAGCACAGTGAAGCTGAAGGAAGTTATTTTAGACAAATTCTTTAGTCTAAACATTCAGTTTAAGTCTCATCCCTTTGCAAGTTAAAGACTTCTGTTATGCCTGGGAGGTCCCTGAACCACCACATTCCTCCTGGACAATTTGGGATCTGAATGGAATTATCTTCAAATGGAGAAGATTAATAAATAACACAGCTTACACATAAGTAGAGTTCCAAGAATGTTCCAGCAAACTGGCTTTCAGGACAACACTATATCTGATATGTTTGTATAAGGATCCGGGAGGTCCAAAGCCTTGCTTAAGTTCTCATAGACCTTCATGTACTTGTTCTAACAGATGAAGTGAATGAGGATTAGGTTAAAAGAAGAAAAAAATATATATGCACAGGAATTCAGGTTGTGCATTAGAAAATGAAGGGACACGCATTCAAAGCAGGAAAATCTGAGATGATCCTGTACTATCAGAAGGGAAGGCCTCAGGTTTCTTCCTTGGTTCTCTGGGCATCTCTTCAACATAGGCTGCTCTGAAATACAGTACAACATGAAGCCTTTACAGCATGTTGTGTTGCATTGCTACTTATGAATTTCACCTTCACATTTACTGTTGGTATAGTCCTTATGACCATGTCAGATAGTAGCTTTATAGATTAAATCTAAATTATATTTTTATGTTTTCTACATATATATGTGCATATGTGAGCACACACACACAGACAATACATGGATGTGTAAAACATTCAGATTACAGTCAGTGATAATTCTGTTATCAGCATATTTTCCACCTCATGCCATTAAATCCATGTCTTAAATTTCTCTTTATTTTTTTTTTGGATCATGAATGCAGGCCCTGGGGTTCCTTTACCATACAGGCTTCTGATGGCACTCGTCATGGGATGGCTCAGAAGGCACATACAGACACGCAGTGCATGGAGTGATACACCTTGGGAATAGGCTCTCACTTTCATAGATGAGCTGTTCTTTTCTTATCCATTAGAGTTGGGTTTGAAACAATCACCATAAACACTGAGCTGGGTTGATTTTTCTCCTTTCTATATTACTATTTCTATTATATTATATCAGATTCCAGCAATAGCTCCCATCCTAGCTACTCCCAAACAATATGTATTATAATAAGCTTTTTTTTTTTAATACCTCATTGTTAGTGGAGGGTGTTAGAGTTAGGGAGGTATGGTTAGATTGCTGTTGGGCTCCATGATCTTTAAGGTCTTTTCCAACCTGAGCAATTCTATGATTCTATTTGCACCTAAATTATAGGCTACTTAATATAAGCAGAACAAATGTCAGCATGGAGCTGCTCACTGCTGGAACAATGAACATCCCCTTCCCCTTAATGAGAAAAAAGGGCCTTGTACATTTCATGAAGATCCTTGCCTATAACAATCTATTGTCTGATGACAACTTCCTTTTGTTGCAAGTGTCTAAAGCAGGATTTTATCAAAAACAACTTTAAAATCTAATGGATAAGTGCCTGGAAGCCTGAGTGTCTGTGTGAAAAACTGACAGAGCTCAGAACTCACCACCTCTGATTTCAGTGCTGCCTCATATCTTGTTTCCAGTACGTGGATGAGAAATGGTGTGCAACACTAGGAAAACAGTGCTCAGGGTTGATATAATCCACTGGAAAAGGAAAAAAAACGATCACAAAGATGTGGCTGGGCAACACATAATATTAGGACACCCATTTCAGACATTTGAAACCCCCAAAATTACCAGATGAAACCAGGAGAGGGCAATGAGCACACAGAATATTGGTAGATAGAAAGGCCCGAGTATCTGAATGGTAAGATATTTTCCTCATTTGAACACTTATTTGCCCCATCATCAGCTATGAAAAAGCTGCATTTCTGAAGTTAAGTATCATCACAGTGCACATGAGAGGCCGACGGGTCTCTGAGAACAAAGCAAAGGTTTCCACATCAATCTTCTGAAACACAAAACAGTTCAGAATTGCAGCCGAGAGTTTCCTCTAGGGCTAAATGAAAGAATGTGTTTAACTGGACAAATTCCCAGAATTAATGCCACAGAAATTTGCATTGAAAAAAAAAAAAGAAAGAAAGAGAGAAAAGAAAAGAAAAGAAAAGAAAAGAAAAGAAAAGAAAAGAAAAGAAAAGAAAAGAAAAGAAAAGAAAAGAAAAGAAAAGAAAAGAAAAGAAAAGAAAAGAAAAGAAAAGAAAAGAAAAGAAAAGAAAAGAAAAGAAAAGAAAAGAAAAGAAAAGAAAAGAAAAGAAAAGAAAAGAAAAGAAAAGAAAAGAAAAGAAAAGAAAAGAGAAAGAAAAAGAAAAGAAAAGAAAAAAAAAAGGAACAATAATCAGAATTTAGAAGTGGAAAAACCATTGCAAAAAAGATCTGTTCTAAGAAATTGCTTTCACAATAATCTTCGCAGGAATACACTCCGAGCTGATCCTTTCCCAAAGCATGCTGCTTTTATGAAGTTTATTTGTTGCATTTTGATCTTCTCAGAATGTTTAACATTTGGTGAACTCTGGGGGAAAAAAAATAAAAAATAAAAATCTGTCTGTTCATTAACAAAACGAGGACAGCTTTTGTTAGGTTTTCCCAGAAAGAAAGCCTGTTGTTGTATGCGTTGCTGTTAGATCCACTGCAGACATAAACAGCAATAAATCGTCCTATTGGATGGAGGCATATAATTTTCTTAGTTTTCTTTGACAGGATACTCCCTCTAAAAAGACATGGTAACTTCTAACTTCAAAAATGCTGTAGTAATTTTTTGGTTTTTTTAAAATCTGCTTCGGCTGAAATAAAAATAACCTTTCCCAAAAGCAAACGAATAAGGTATGTCATTATTCTCAGGTGTAAACAAGTGCAGGGGTTTAGGCTGGAGGTTTTTATAGCTGAAGTGGAAATACGATCCAATGGAAAAATTCTTCTGAAGTCCTGATTTTTTTATTATTATTATTATTTTTTTATTACTTTTTATTTTTCAACCTTTAAATAATCTAGGTGGCATGTGTTGGATTCTGTTTTTGTCCTAAAGGTATTGGTTTAACATTTTATAACATAATATTTGAAGTCCTGAGGAATTCAGAATGCTTTCAGTACCCGTGGGAGCAAACAAACACCTATTGCCTGCATACCTAATTGTCCAGTGGTTTAGCATGGTCGGAAACGTCTTGCCACATTTTATGGCTTAACCTCAAGTGCTTAGTTTTTCATGGGTTCAAATGAGTTGAGTTTGTTTTTCCCAAGGATATCATACTCAACATATGCAATTTGTTCATTGTTTGGAACACCTCTCTGAAATAAAATACTTTAAATATAGTTAGGAAAGCACGATTTCAGGCAGCATGAATTACAACACATTTGTCTTCTGTCACAGAAAACTAACAAACTTGTGTTCTTCAGCAACAACCAAAAAATATCGTTTATAAAATGCAGATACTGAATCAGTAAAACAAGACAAACTTTAAGAAAGAGCTGTGATAATTTGACCTGAATACATAAATTTGGAGTGGTTAAAAAAAAAAAAACAGATTTTTTTAGGCTGTATAGTAATATTTCCTCTCTTCATTCCCACTGAAGAATGAGAGGAGCAACTCCAGAAACCAAGATAATGCTAGAGAACCTTCTTAAAAAGAGCTGCAGAGCTGTACAACCCTACCGGTTCCTCATGGAACAAAGGAACTTTCAAAGGTGTATGAACAGAGACAGAGAACAGAATGTTGCTTTAATTTTATGGTCTTCCATTCACCAGTTTTTATGCTTAAAACATGCTTTTGTGTGTGTGGCAGGTGTGCTATTGCCTGTGGATGCTGTCTTCAAGATGACTACCTCAACAAAAGAGTTCAGTTCAATACATAAAAGACACACTTATGTTTTGCTTTGAGGGGAAGGGAAAAAACTGCCTGACTTTGGGATGTGGTATGTTCTCTATCATTTGAAATCTTTAATCCAAGACAGTCTTTCTAAAAAAGCTACCTTAGCTCAGCAACTAATTATAATCTTTATGCAGAAATTACTGGGTGAAATTCTATGGCCTGTGTTATACAGAAGATTAGACTATATAGATCATCTTGGCTTTGAAATTCTGCAAATCCAAGCTCCGATCCAAATTCTAACACATATAATCTTCCATATAGCTTTCCCTGGAGGTTTCTATAAAAGAATATTTCATTTACTTCCTATCCAACACTGCTCATTAAAAACACTGCGACTCAGATGACACGCTCCATAAACTGCAAAGAACAGCAGTGAATGAGTTTTCCATAATGCGCTTTAGAATCTTCCATGATGTAATGCAAACTAAAGTTACTACTTGTTACTAGCGCATCTCTAGGAAATAGAACAGGAGAGTAACAGTGAAAAGACACACGGTAGTGAAGAGAGAGAATGACAGCACCTTCTTCTTGCTAATTAGCTCAGATTCCTCTTGCTAATTAGCTCAGATGTTTTATGTCGTGCTCTGCTTCTACTTCCCACATCAGTAAGATTCAACATGTAATTGCTTCAAGTTCTACAGAGGTAGAGCGGTGCTGGAAATCATTCCAATTTTAATACAAAATATAACGTTTCTCCTTCTACTTGCCACAACTTCTCCAGGTTCTTTCTTCCTACAGTCTCTTCCATTGATGTGATTCCTAAGGAAGCCCTGCAGGAGTTCCCATAGACTCCGTCCTTTTTGCCTTGAGAGATCCAGGATGGTAAGATAATTCCACCACACCAAGAAAACTTTTTATTCCTCACTGATTTTCTGGCTTCCTCAATGAAGCTTGATTCCAGTGGAGGAGTCCAGTGACCTTCTGTGAGGAAAAGAAGAACATCTAGGGGATGGTATGCCTTCCTACCCTAGGAAAGGTAGAAGGGTAGCTCCCTTCTATAGCTGAGTTTCCCTACAAAAAAGTGTGGATGGGGCCCAGAAATATAAAATTTCCTAAAGTTTAGGACTGTATGTTGACCTGTGTTTTTGTATAGATCTCTGTACAGAACTTGGCTACACATGGTAATTATATTGAGATACAGTATTATGTACCTCAATACAAGAAACTTTGTTAAATGAGGAGTACAGAAGGAAAACAGCACAATTAAACTATCCTAGAAGAAAAACTGCTGTGGTTTCAGACGTAGATATAATGGTAGGATAAGTAAGAGGTTTAATTGTTCCCATCTGTTCCATTTTCATGTCCTTATGTCCCATGCCACCACACAGATCATTCATACAAAGCCAGTCACTATGAAACCACAGCCATAAATTGGTGCCTCCAATGATACAGAGAAGTCACTTGCTCAAGAGTGAGGAGTGTTGTGCTCTGTTCTCTCCCTCACCCCATCTCCTATCCCCATGTAGACCTTCACGTGGTTATTCAGTTATATTCAGTTGGTACCTGCCTCAGTTTGCTCACAGTGAATAGAATACAGTACTTCCCAACTTTTTTATCAACACATTGAAGCTGAAAAAGCGCTGTGCAACTCTTTTCAATGACCTCCCACATCTTCTTACAAGCATTTCCAATTAACTGCGTGAGTTAATGCTTTATTTCTTCAACCACCCCCAGCAATGCGAAGGCCCAAAGTGAAATCTGATAATTACCTGCGGATGAAAATAGGAATTAGATTAGGAACGTGTTTCAAAAAGGATCTACTATTCTCCTACAGAGCAGAATAGCAAGAGTTCATAATATTGGTATGTGAGACAAAATATTATGATGAAAATTGGACCAAAGGGAAAACCACCACGCGTGTTTTATTTGAGTCAGGATTGCTGAGTGTCAGCCTTGCTCAATAATACACACAGCTGCATGAGGGCTTTCACATGTTCTAAATGCAGCATCTGTTCAATACAGCATTCTGCATTCAGCGCTGCTATTCATATTGCAAGAGTAGCCAAAAGAAACAGACAGTCTCAGTGCCCTACTGTGAGCATCACTGAGCACACACACATGACACTATGGTCCCTGTCCTGGGGAGCTTGCAGTTTGACTTGAGAAGACACAACAACATGGGGGACAAATAAAGATAGGAACAGTAAAAAAGGAAAGGTAATGGGACCAAGATAATGCAGCGGGTAGGATAAACATAGAATGGAATCATAGAATGATGGAATTTGCATTACAAATGCTATTATATATTGCCATTTTAATCAGATACCAATGGAAAAATTAGGATCACCTGTCTCCATGACAGCCACACAAATACAGGGATGATTATGGAGACAAAAAAGCTATCCACTAAATAGAAAAGAGCGATCAGATGCTGGTATATGGGACAGCTAAGCACTTCTACCTTTCAGAGACCAACAAGTACTGGAAGAACATTAATCAGGGATGAAATACACAATGAATTCAAAGGAAAATGTTTGTTTTTGGTTAAGTTTTCATGATGCTGTTTTTATTCAGGTTCAGGTAAGAAGCAGCAGAACCAGAAGTTCTGAAGCCATTTATATGCAGTTCTAACAACACGCTGACAATCACATTATATTACTAATATAACTTCACTGCAAAGCTTCAGTATAACAAAAAGTGTACTGAAATAAGAAGGCGTTCATCCTCAAGTCTCACAGCTGGTGAGACCAACACTTTTATGCACTGGAAGTAGATATGTGCAATTCAATGGGTCTACGCAGTGCGTAAAAACCGTGATACAAGTTTTGTATCATTTTGGGTTTTGATTAACCCAAATGATTAGTAATTAAACCCAAAGGCTAGGTGACAATCTGTCATCTAGATTGAATTGAGGAGACCACCTACTAGTAAAATTCTGTACTTTCTTCTCATTTGACAAGTGAACAAGATCATTAAAGTCAGAAAAATATATGTGTTCCCATATGAACAGAAAAAAAAAAAAAGGTCTGAAAGTTTACCTTTTCATTTTACTTGTGGTCATAGGAAGCTGCTTGATGAGAGACTTCAAAATCAAACAGCAGCTAAATTTAACTAGAAAATTAGGTTTTGTGAAAAGCAAATTCCCATAGAATCTTCTCCAAAGCCTACTGATGTCAGGGAAATGGAATGATCCTGGTCTCTAATTAAGCTGGTTTGTTAAAAAAAAATCTCATCAGAAACCTGAATCTTAGTGTCCTAAAGCTTCCAGTTAAGGTCATGTACTATGAAGAATATCTTACCCCAATAACTCAAGCTGTTGAGGGGAACTCCTCACCATTAGCAGCACCACTCTTCAAGCCCTTCCTCATAGTAACTCCTCAGCAGCCAACCTTCCTGTAACACATAAATAATAGCCTCGATAAAATGCACTTCGTGTATTTTAAGGTTGTCTAGTTTTGCATTAAGATTTTATTAAAGGATTTGTGTTTCTTGCTTCGTGTATGTGCCTGTAGGTAAGAACCCAATCTTACATTAGACAAGGACACAAATTAGTCGATAATCTTTTAGAGATAAAATTAAATATATTTATTTAAACCACCCCAGACTGCTTTCATCAGCACACTGAACAAAATGAACATGAAGAACATAAAAATCTCTTTCTTTAGGACACATGTCATTAAGTTCTCTTAAGTCATTAAGAGAACTGCAACCCAGCATTAGAACTGGTCATTGCACAGCAGCTGCATTAAACTCATGAGAAAGCTTAGTAGCAGAGCACTTGGCAATTTTTAGGGCATTTTCTAAAGCAATCCCCTTTATCTGGCTTGTTTATAAGGGTTTTAAAGTCTTACCAAGAGATTTTCACCATGCTACATCTGGTCAATGCTGCTGCTGGGCTCTACCAAGGTGAAATAGGGACCAAGGTAAAAAAGCAGCCAGGCAACCTGTGGGGAAGAGTACAGCTGCTGAATGGCCATGAACAGCTAACAACAAATGAAGGATGAGACTCTTTAGTGCTGGTTGTGATTTATAGAATGTAGATTCCTTAGCAAATGATGGTAGTGCTGTGGAAGAAAATGGCAAACAGAGTGAATGGCTGATAAATGGGCAGGACTACCATCAACTCTGCTGTGTCCCTGTATCCGGTTTCATGAAAAATAATTACTTAATCAGGCAAAAAAAGAAAAATAAAGAAAGATGGCTAAAAGACCACAGCATGGAAACATTTTCTAGTATCACAGGCTGGGCAGCAACCTGCTGTTTGTAACATCAGTAAGATTTAGAGGAAGATTAGAAAGGCAGAGATCTCATTTCTTCAGTGTTGTATTTTCCCTGCCTTCAACCTTTCCATTTTACTCAGTCTTAGTCACTGACTGTTCCAGGCAGAGATTTGAACAGAGAAGAATACTATCAAAACCACAACTGGAATGACCTGAGGGGACAAACTGTGATGAATAAGAAAATCCAGCCCCAATAAGCTGCTCCCAGTATGGACTGTCAGACACATCCCACACATGGAGAAACACCAGCAGATGGTTGTGGCAGAGGCCAGCAGTGAGAAGCAACACTCAAGTTTGATGCTGGGGTACTCCAAGCAAGAATCATAGTGTCACCAAACCATGACACATAGAATCACAGAATGGTTTGTGTTGGAAGGGACCTTAAAGCCCATTTCAGTTCCAACCCACACACAATGGTTGCCACCCATAAGATCAGGCTGCCCAGCACCCCATCCAACCTTGGGCACCTCCATGGATGGAGCATCCACAACTTCTATGAGTAGTTGTGACAGGGCTTCACCACCCTCTGGGGGGTAAAATTTTCTCCTAATATCAAACTCAAACCTCCTCTCTTTTAATTTAAAGCCATTACCCCATGTCCTACTCCTAACTGGCCTTGTAAAAAGCCTGTCCCTATTTTCCTTATAATCTCTTTTCAAGGACTGGAAGGATGCAATGAGCTCACTCCAAAGCATTCCCCAGGATGAAGAAACCCACCTCTCTCAGTCTTTCTGCACAGGAGAGTTGCTCAGCCCTCTGATCATCTTCGACCACTGATTTCACAGAGAATCCCACTTTGCTACCTGCTTGACTACAAGGAATGAGCTGTGCATATGGTGCCTGCAGCACCGCATTCCTACTATCAGCAATGGGGAGCTGCCAGGCGAAATTTCGCTTTTTCAATGGGAACCCCCTCGGGAGGAGCGGCGTGTGTCTATTTCTCACCAAGTTGGCAGTGGAAGATTTATTTAACGAGGGCTTTTTCCTAATTAAGGGGTCGTTACCAAGGGATGGAGGTCGCTCCCCAGCAGCACACTTCCCATCAATATATTTCCTCTCTCTCTCTCGCGGCCCCTTCCCCCTCCCTCCGCCCCGCTCCGTCTCCCAGCTCTGATGAGCTAATAGCATTTTTCCTTTGCATACTTTGGCTCTGCAGCACTGCATACTCTGGTTCGTCCCAGCCCTGGCAGTCTACGTGTGTCTGGGCTCGCTCGCCCTCCTCAAGCCCAGCCCGGCCCGGCCCGGCTCCGCCCGGGGCCCCACGGCCGCCCCCGCTCGGGGTGGGGGGCTGCGGAGGGGAACCGTCGGGGCCGCACGTTTCATCCGCATTACGTGCACGAATAGCGGGGGCGCAGCCAGCGGGGCTTGTGTAACTTGTGCGAGCGTGCCAGCGAGTTTAAAGTCCCTGCTCCAACTCCTGCTGCTCCTCCTTCCTCGCTGCAGACGACCGAGCGGGACGGCGAGAGGCTGACTGCTCGCTGCCGCTTCGCTTTGCATCCTTCATCTATAAATACAGCGGGGAAAGACAGTCTCTCCTGGGTTCCCTGCCGTCGGTTCGAGCAGCCCGATGGCACCGCCCGGCTACCGCAGCGCCTGAGCATCGCATTTCGCTCCGCATTTCGCTCCGCTCGGCCTCCCCCTCTTCTTTCCCCCCTCCAGTCCCCGTCCTCTCCCGTTTCTCTCCCCACCCTCGTTCCCCGGACAGACGAGACGATGCGCTTTGCTCCGTCGGGTTTGCTGCTCGCCCAGCTTCACGCCTGCATCTTTTGGAGCGGGTTGTATCCCGTCGGCTGCCAGCCGCCCCCCGCCGCCTGGAGGCAGCGCATCCAGTGGGAGAACAACGGGCAGGTGTACAGCCTGCTAAGCCAGGGGGCTCAATACCAGCCCCCCCGACGCCGGCAGGCGGTTGAACCGGCCAGCAGCCCCGTGCTGCTGCTCCGAGGGAACGGCTCTGTGCCTCGGACCGCCGCCGCCCGGCCCCAACCCGACCCCCAGCCCCAAACCCAGCCTCAAACCCGGCCACGGTCCCAGCCCGGCGGCAGCCGGGGTTCGGGGGCTCGGCATTGGTTCCAGGCCGGTTATCAGGCTCCCTCCGGTGGTCGTACAGCCGCCAACCCATCCGCGACGGCACCTCGGTCCGGCGGTACCGGAGATGAGAGCGAGCGGAGCACCGGAGGGCTGCCCGCACCCAGCGGTCTGCGGGCCGGCCGGGAGGATATGATGGTGGGCGACGACCCCTACAACCCTTACAAGTATACGGATGATAACCCCTATTACAACTACTACGACACCTACGAGAGACCACGACAGGGCAGCAGGTACCGGCCCGGCTACGGCACCGGCTACTTCCAATACGGTAAGAACCCGACCCCCTTCTGCTGCTGCGGGTTGGGGGAGGTTGTGTTCGGAGGGGCTGAGCCTTGAGCCGTGTCCCTCTGATGAACTGCAGGTCTGCCCGACCTCGTCCCGGATCCCTACTACATCCAGGCGTCCACGTACGTGCAGAGGATGTCCATGTATAACCTGCGATGCGCCGCCGAAGAGAACTGCCTGGCCAGGTAGATACCGCAATACGGGACCCCTCGGGTCTGTTTGTCTTAAGACTGCGTTTTAAGACTAGAATCTCTTTGTAAAGTACCCCCGAGTCCTTTAAGGGTCGTAGATAACAGCTTTGCAGACCCAGCCGGGTCCTCCACACTTGGCAGTGAAGGATTTTCCTGTTTTGTTTGGAGCAAAACCAAGGCGGCTGGCTGTAACCGTTTAACTGGTTTCATACCTTCTCATGCAGAACAGATTTATTTATTCAGCAGCATCATTAACTGATGTCAGATCGTTTCCACAGTCTTTAGTTGCTGAAATAGAAGAACATGGTATAGTCAGAACCGGTGTTTTTCATGCTCTCTTCACATCTTAGACTACTTGAAAAGTTCTTCTCTAGCAGCTGGTTGCAGTATTCCAATGTTTAAAAAAATACAAACGACATATATCACAGCTGTATAAAACAGGATAAGCACAGGGCATGTGCTCAGGAATCCTTTATAACAGTGGAAACAAGCATCTGTTCTGTGACCTTACACTCACATAGTGTTGTCTTGGCCAGACTGTGCTGTTGGTACCCGGGCACTTTCACAACCAAGCAGTGATTTGATAAAGAGACAAAGCCAGAGTTGGTGACCCAGGATTAGGAGCAGGTCTGAATCTTACTCTGTTCTTTGTCTGATAGCAGGGGGAACTTTTATTCACACCGTATAGAGTTCTTGTGCGTGAGCTTTAAGCGGGCTTATAACATCTGTGCCATTCAGTTACCTCTGGAACAACCCAAAGTACTTTGAAGTTGATGGCTCTTTTCTTTTTTCCCCTGCATTATTATAGTTCAGCTTACCGAGCGGATGTTAGAGACTATGATAACCGAGTGCTCCTGAGATTCCCTCAAAGAGTGAAAAACCAAGGAACTTCAGATTTCCTACCGAGCAGACCTCGTTATTCCTGGGAGTGGCACAGCTGTCACCAGTGAGTGAAGTGCCTTAGTATGGTATCTTCTAATTGTCTTTTTTGTGATGTTTTGTGAAACTGGGGTGGAATGAGTGGAAGCTGTGGGAATGCTTTGGCATTTGTGATAGTGGTAGTCACACTTTGTAGAGCCACATGAAAACTGAATGGGTGTCAAGCTTGGATATCTGCAAGTATAAAACTCTTAGTATAAATATGTTACAAGCCTCAAATCACTTCTGACATCAGCACCTTTATATATCCATGTTTTTATGTAGGTTACTGGCTAGGTTCAAGTTAAAGGAACCATTGAAAGTCTGAAATGTGCATTCAGTAGCATGTTCCTTCTACCTATCATTCTAAACATCCACCCTAACTCTATGACCTGAACTTCTTGGGTTACCTTGGTGAGGAGTGTTCAGGTCAATGGGGAGTAGACGAGGTATTGAGCTGAATGACCTCCTTATCAATATCCATATCACACCCTGATCATCTCAATCTTTCCTCAAAGCAGTTTTGCACTTGAATATCTTTTGTTCCCATTTTAACTCTTTTCTGGCAGAACCAGGTGTAAACTACTGGACCAAGTTTGCCTTGCTTCAAGTATAATTCTAAGTTATGGGTACATCTGTGTTAGCTTAATTATATATATATATTTAATATATATATATAGCTAATTGTTATACCATTAGAAATAATATGTGAAGTGGGCTTGACCTTTAATCCACTGGAGTCAATGGAATATTTCTCTCAGGTTACAGGGGGATTAACCTCAAGTGCCTGTGGTCAGACTTGAATGAAAAAAAACCCAGCTATATTAAAACCAATTCTTTCAAAGACAGACTGATGCCACTGGGTTATAAAGCTCAGAAAAATATTGCAAAAAGCTAAAACCAAACGAAGAAAACAGAACAAGCTTCCTTAAGTGCAGTACTTAACCCCCAACTGTGGGGAAAAAGAAAAACTACAGACACTAAAATCCCCCACCTGGGTGATAACTTGGTTGATAAATGGATGAAATGAATGGAGATAACTTGAAATCTTCCACTGGTAGAAAAGCTGTTTCTTGCTGTGCCACTGTAGCCTAGATATCATTATCCAGATGCAGAATGTCTCTGATATTAATTCCAAGAAGCAGAAGATACGCTGCCAACGAGAACAAAAGAAGGCATTTCTCATGATCATCTTTTTGACAGTGAAACAAGCCCATTTGGAAATGATCTACCACTACCAATGACTTTGGCAAGCCACAAGCGTTAGTCATCATCTGTGGACTGGTTTTAGTGCTCTTGGTGTGCATGCTCCAGACTTGTGGGTTTCTTTTCACTTTAACGATGTGTTCGAAACCTTTTTTAATGATCTTTTTTTTCTTTGTATACCTGATGATCTGGAAGTGTTTTATAAGGAGCAGCAGACAAATGCTGCAGAGACAAAGTGTGGATGGGTAGTATGCGTTTAGGTCGCTGCCTTTTAAGAGAAAGATATTTCTATAGCACCGTGTTTGAGTCAGTAGTGGAAGCTAAATGGGAAGCATATACATGGTTTTGGAATAGAGACCACGTCAAGTGCAGCCTACAAAGCATCCCGACTCTGTTAGCTCTTAATAACTGAGATAGTGAGATGAGTGTACAAATGATAGTCCCTCCAGGCAGGCTTTATCTTTTGTTTTTCACTTATCATCTTATGAGTGTGGGAATAGGAAAGTAAATTCCTGCTTTTTGTTTTTGTAAGAAGTAGGAAACTTCTCTGGTATGTATAACATGTAAGGTAAGCATTCCTAGCCAGACTCTACCTAAAGGCCAAGTTATGAGATTTATGATTCAAGCATGAGCTACTTAATACCTGCTATTGTTATTCTGATAATAACGATTTATTCCTTATATAACTGGAATTGTTGGAAAAACAATTATAGAACAAAATAGAACATTTTTCACTCAATGAGTTACAACCTGGCTTAAAGGATGTGGCGTTCCTATGGTCACTGAAAAGTGGAATGACAAAAGCAATACTTAACTGAGTGGCTTGTAGGAGGAAAGTATATTGACTCAGGAGTTCCAGTAAGGAGAAGGAAATTGCTCAGGTTGAACAGAAGATAATGACATAGCAATATATTAAAAACTACATTGAGTCCATCTGATCCATCTTTAATAACCTATTTAACAGGCATTATCACAGCATGGATGAATTCAGCCACTATGACTTGTTAGATGCAAGCTCGCACAGAAAAGTTGCCGAAGGACACAAAGCAAGTTTCTGCCTTGAAGATACCTCCTGTGATTACGGGTATTACAGACGGTACGCGTGTACAGCGCACACACAGGTAAGAACTGGTTCAGAGATGGCCAAGAGTTTTTCCCATCTAATTTATCAATTTTCTTTGCCCGCTGACGCTGTGGGCTGTGTCATCCAATGTGATGACCAGGAGTGTAGCATGGAGACCAGGCTGTTCCACTTGGGAAGCCAGAAATAGTGTGAAGTGGTGAGTGGGCCTGGATGGCGATAGGAAACTGTTGATGCTGGATGATTTTTGTGGTGCAATAATTGAGGATATCCAGAAGAACTTCTGGACAACAGCTTTAGAACAGAGATAGGTGCTCTTTTAACATGGGAATGAATAAACTACAGAACTCATTGGCGTTGGGAGTTGCAGGGACCAAAAGTATTTACCTGAGTTAAGAAAAAAGGTTTATGCAAAATAATGGAGGGTGTTTAATGTGATAATCTGTGTCTCAAATATTGTTAAATGCCTAATGGAGGGACTTGAGCTCTGTAAAAGACCCTACAGCTCTCACTTCTTACATTGCCTTTTGTTCAGCCCTGGGCTGCTGATGACTGTCATAGACACAGCATTGAGATTGACTGACCAGTGGTTTAACTCATTGTGGCCATCCTGTAAATCTGAATCCCTCGTTCTGCAGTTTTTAATTTAGGAGGTAATTATGTTATTTATGTTACAGAGAAATGACAGCCGTACTTGACTGTCTGACAGGGCAGCATTTAAATTTTAAATATAATGTGCTACACACAGGCTTTGAAGAGGTTTTATTTTAAATATCTTTTCTCCTTCTGCAGACTATGACATCTAACTAAGCAATGTGCATATTTTACTGCTGGAGTATTTGTGTCACTAGAATAATGCCTGTGTCAGCATTTCCACTGGAAGCCTATATTTCAGAGACTTGCAATTGGACTGTAAAATTTTCCTCCAGCCTCAGACTTGGCACATAGATGAGAGAGTCTGAGCTGATCACCAGCTGGGTCAAGAGGGAATTCTTGCAAGGCTTGGATTTTGTGTAGTCTGTGTGTTAACTAGGATGTATCAGCTTTCCCTAAGGCAATCTGTTATCAGCCGTGGTGAAAGATGCCAAGTTTGAATCACTGATAAATTCATATGTAGAGATTGCTATTGAAGTTCCTCGACAGCAAAGAAGATTTCAGAAAAGACATGTCAGGAAGAAAGCATTTTCAGCTTTATGAGAGCTCTTACATCTCTGTCTTGGCCTGAAGAAAAGTACTTCCAGGCCACCCCCCTACAAAACTAGATGTGAAAATAGCTTTTTCTGTATCCAGAGGCAGCAAATAGGCACAGTAGCAAAAAGGTGCCTTGTTCCTAAGGGCAGTAACAATTTCCAACACTGGTGAGCAAACTCATCCTCAAGAACCTCAGCAGTGACCTACTTGAGGTTTGTGGATATTTAGGTCCAGGCTTTGGTCAAAATTGATTTTATTCTTATTTTGGAAATACGAGTGAGTAGTTGCAACAGCGTTGTTTGTGTAGAAACAATAGCGTAACATAAAAGGCAATAAAATACAGATGAGACCTCTTAGTAATTTTAATTTTCCCCGTTGAGACACTGTGAAGGTTAAGTGTACTTTGGTCTCAGTGCTACCAATGCATGGAATTTAGTCTTCCTTAAAGGATTTTTGACACCTCTCTCCCTTCGTTTTTAAGGGATTGAGTCCTGGCTGTTACGACACTTACAATGCTGACATAGATTGCCAGTGGATTGATATCACAGATGTGAAACCTGGAAACTACATTCTGAAGGTAAGGAATTAGGGAAAGCAGAGTTGCTTCTTTTCTTTCTCTCTTCTTCTTCTCCTTTCTCCTCTGCCAAAATACAAATCATGTGTGTATGTCCTTCTGAACGTAAAATTACCAACCAAGATACAACGTTCTACTTTCTTCCCTTAAGGTCAGTGTAAACCCCAGTTATTTGGTACCTGAATCTGATTACTCCAACAACATAGTACGCTGTGATATACGCTATACCGGCCACCACGCATATGCCTCTGGCTGTACAATTTCACCGTAAGTATATTTCTTTTTGACTGCTTTGTGCTCACAGCACAGAAGTTGACATTCAGATTTATGGAGGTTAGAACCTCCATAGCTTCAAGGATCTGGTGTGTTAATTTGAAGTTCAGATGGTGCGTTTCAAAGGTCCTTTTTTTTTTTTGGCAAGAAGGTTGGAAATCATAACTGATACAATTGATAAGTGTATAAACTGAGAATCCTGACCTGCTGTAAATAAATGATTTGCATTACACAGCATTAACTTTTAAAGAAATAGTATTTAGGCTTGAAAACAATCCTAGGAAGTGAGAACTTTGCTTCTGAAGTCTTGTTACTAGGATATGTGACACTTGACAGTAGCAAAATGGCAAAAGAAATGGTGTGCTAACAATGCATGGAGATTCATCTTAGAAAAATTCCAGAGTGATAATGAAGAATAAATGGCAGCACAGTCTACCATAACAGCATCAAGGAAATAAACATAGTCAGTGTGAATATTGTACAGTTAGCCTTATGAATGTAAGGAAATGGGTAATGAAGGGAGACTAAAATGAGAAATATCTTTTTTCAGTCTAGCAGGGAGATCTGTATTTATAATCACACTTAGGTCACGAATGCAACAAGTTAAATGGCATCAGCCTCATTCTGTCTTTGTTCTCGCTGTGTAGTGGTAAGGCTTGCAGGAAACTGGCAGAGCTGGTGTCTTACGGGGCAAAGAAATCAATGATGGACCATTGGATGTTGTTTTTAAAAGCACTTATGTGTAGCAGAGCTGACTAATGGGTTACTTCAGCAAAGGCAGCTTCTTTCTATTCACTCACATTCCAATGGAAGAGAAATTAATACTTTATTCCTTAACTCAATGGTTTCCTTGTTTTCTCAGTAAACGCAATCAAATGAATGTATGGAAGCATATTTAGCAGATCTTTGTTTTTTTGGCCACTTGCGTAACACTGCTTCTTTTCCTTTGGCAGATACTGAGAGAGATGCGAGAAAATGGATGAGACGGTGCCAAATGTTTTGACCTGAAGTATCACTATATAAAATTTTCCGTAGGATGTAAACAGTATAGAAGCAAAACTACAGAACATACACACGTACGCCCACACACACCAACGTGACTTTTGAAGCACGTCGGCTGCTTCTCAGCAAAATCCGAAGCTGGGTTTTAAGCATTTGAATTGGCATTATGTTTTATGACTATTGAAACGTGTGGATCTGGTGACCGATATTCTAAATTTTGAAATATTAACTCATTTGCACAAAAAACAAACAAACAAAAAACCAACAAAGAACAAAAAAACAACCAAAAACAAATCCAAAACCAAAACAAAACCTAAAAAAGAGCATTTTTTTAACTCCTGCAAATTTGGAGTTCAGGTGATGATAGATAGACTTCAGTCAGAATATTACTGGTGAACGAGTTGAGCATATTCTAAAAGGTAGCGAATCTTTCTGTAAAATGAATTAGGTAAAACGCAATAGGAAGTACTAACGCCAGCATCTCAGAAAGCACCAGGATGAAAAAACTGCTTGAGAGTGATTCCTTTGTAACCATTCAAGCAAAACTTGCTGGGACATGTTGATAACGAATGAGAAAAGTATGTTCAGTTTTCAAGGGATATTAACATATAGCAGAGAAATACATATATCTATATCTATCTATCAGTTATACCCCTGCAAGGAAAGTTATGTTTACATTTTTAATACGTTAGAAGTGTTACCATTTTTCTTAAGTCAAAAGCAGATGGGGTTTTGAAAGAAGCCTTTCATCCATAGGAACGAATTAAAGAACTAATCCACCTTTGTACGTTGAAGAGATCTTTCAAGGTGGGGCTTTTAAAAGACTTCCGCACACAATGTGGATAGAAATGATTACCTGTCAAGAGGAGGGCTCACGGAGATGATGGAGAGTCCCTGGCGTAGTCATCTGTGAGGAACAGACCATTGGAACAGGTTAGCCATCAGAACAGTGCAGGCAGTTAACTAACTAACTTGGATGGCGCCACAAAATAAAAGCAGGTCAGAATCTCTAACGTGCTATTTTCATTGTGAGAAAGCCAAATGCCTACTTCCCCCTTAAGTACTGCATTTGGCTGTTAAAATTTCTATCTATCTCAGAATTCAACCGTCGAAATTGAAAATATAGAGGGAGAACAAAAGCAAATACATTAAGCATCCTAACTAAGGCTGTCCAGGACTCAAACATTGTTAAGGGGAAAAACTTCCAGCCCACATCAAATTGTTTTTCACTGATCTTCTTACTGGTGCTGGGTACACCACCCCTCCTCCCATCCCCAAATCATTTTGCTTTTGCAGTGCACCCTGCTGTAAGCTACAGTAGCTGTGATGTTGTTTTTTAAACTGTGAAATAACGTTATCACAAGGGGATCTCGTGCTTCCTTTCGGAAGATTTCAGATCATGTAAAATGAAGGATCTACTTTTGAAACCATGACCTGGAAGTACTGATTGGTATTGGTTATGTTTAAGCAGCAGTTCCAAATACCTAACGAAAAGAGAAACCTCAGTATCACATATATGTTTATATATATATATATGTGTGTATATATATATAAAATACATGTGTTGTTCAGTATAGTTGAAGAAGGGAAAAATTCTGAGGAATCTGTAAGGTTTTTGATCTCTGCTGAGAATACTTCAGGTAGTATTTGGAAGTATTTTATGCAATAGAACCCTATGAAGTCTATTTGGAAGTTTTATCCATTGTCATGATAACCGTTAAGGATCTTTACTGCATGTATTTATTTCAGGACGATGAAGTACTTCCACCTTAATCATGACTAGGTTATGCTTGTACAGCTAGTTGGTATGCTGAAAAAGCATCGCAGAACCAACAGCCCCTTTCTCAATACCCAATGTTTGAAGCGTGTCCTGAATGCAGTTTAGACTGCAGGTCCCTTTTTTGTTTGTTCAGGTCCCTTTTTTGTTCGATCCATTTTAGCAATCGGTTACCACTGTGGGCCCCAAACAGGAGCAAAATTTGGAAACCAGATTTCTTAGGAAGCCATTTGTTACACGTGTCTGCAAAGCCTGGCTCAAGCTTAGGCTTCTGAAATCTCAGCTCAAAGAGTCTTTAAGATTAAGGTTTAAGAGATGCAATTGCATTCACCTTTCTAGAAACTTAGGTCAGAATTGGGGTGAAAGTCCTGGCAGCAGCTTGTGAAATAGACACACAAGCTACTACTGTAAGGGAAGCTAAGCTGTGGTGGGCACAGACTGCTTCCTGGTAAGAGGTGGTGTGCTCTTACTTCATGGTGCTTGACACTGAATGTGGGATAAGAGAGTGCTAACTGGACACAGAGCAGCTGAGGAGTCTCCCTCAGTTTTCAAGGCAGTACCCTGCTTGCATATCTATATCCAAACTGCTTGCAGAGTTCCACTGAGATCAGCAAGAAGCCAGAGGAGCTTAAGCATCCTGTGTAGGTGGAGCATGTTGTAGTACTGGAGTTGGACCTTTCAGTGGGAAACGGCCTGGTTTGGAAAGGTGCTGAACGCCATAACTGAGTATTGGGGATATTGTGGTTACAGAGATGTAGCTCTTTTCCGTAGCAAAATGTTCTTATTTGTTTTAAAGTATATGTTAAGGAACGTTAACAGTAATGTACAATAGCACAAACGTTGCCTGAGATAACACGAACAATCTATCTAGAAAAGCAAGAGATTTTAGGATTAAAAAAAATGAAGAAATGTGACTTTAACTTACCCTATTTAACTATAGTTAATCACAATGCAGTAGAAGAGTTGATCATATAGCAAGTGTAGAAGCATTTCTAAATAGGGGAGTACCAGCCAGTATCTTCAGTATCTCGGCTTTGCAGTTTTGACCCAGATATTATCTTAACTATTTTCATACTGGAATATATTTAAGAAATTACATGCGTTTTCTTTTGTTGTTGTTGTTGAAAACCATTTATAAAAACCAGTTTTGATAACATCTTATTATACAAAACAAATTCTGTTTCGGAACCCTTTCTAGTAGGTGCTTGAGGAGGAGTCACACTGGGAGCAATACCAGGCAACCTGCAGTACAAAATCAATGCCGTGTAGTCTCAGGTTTTCTTTAAAACATGAGAACGTAGAATACACGTGTGAAGCAATTGCCTCCCACGTTTCAGGTCAGAAAGGGTTCGTTAAATGGTTTTTTTTTTTAATCCTGAAATATATTCAGCGTTCAAATACTGCTAGACAAAAACGGGACAGAAATGACAGATTGGTCACCATCTGAACCAGCATATTGTGTAGATGTTTTTGTGTTGATGAAAGTCTACTCGGTTTTCTCTCTGCTCCAAAGTTTACTATGCAGCGTTGAATGGGTGCAAACACCAAACGTACCGTAGTCATGTACGTGTTGTTTGTACTGTACTCATTCAAACCAGCAGGGTGAATTTCATACATGAGACAACTAAAGGTGGTTTTATCCTGTGTCTCACATTTATGCTGACATGGCATTTTTTCATTTTCTCCAAATCCTAGAAGGTGCTGAAAGGTTTTAACTTGAATTAAAACCAAAGAATATGTTATGGGGAGGTTTCTATTATGCAACTAACTGCTACAGATTCAGTGAAATGCCACTTGTTTTTGCAGCTTTTTTGAAGTTTTCATTATTTCCTTCACTTTTCTTCCAAGAGTCTTGACTTCAGAAAAAACTTTGCATCTTTATCTGATGAGTTCTTATTTATAATATTCAGACACTAGCTTTGTATTCTTTATTGCACTTTCATATTCTTGTGTTACATGCCCGTATTATGGTTGCAAGTTTATGTGAAAATGACTTGAATAAAATTTTTCAAGCGTTCTACTTGTCTGAGTGTGGCACTTAATGCAGGAGGTCACCATAGGCAATATCCATCTGTGATGAGAAAGCCTCAATCAAAGCTGTGCGTGCCTATGTGAACAA
The DNA here is from genome assembly GCF_054131305.1 of Coturnix japonica. NCBI lineage: Eukaryota > Metazoa > Chordata > Aves > Galliformes > Phasianidae > Coturnix > Coturnix japonica. The sequence goes on from NC_140702.1 coordinate 826,778, forward strand.
GAACATGGGGAAGATGCCGTTGCCTGGAGAAAGAGTCATGCCAAGGCAAAACAAGAAAGGAAAAGATGTGATGATGTTGACTACCTCTCGTACTACACAAAAGCTTAATAAGTGAAGGCATAATAGGATAAGATGTGTCTCATTTGGACATAGCTCTCATTGATGAAGTTTTCTTTACCAAATCAGCTGTCTCTGCAGGAACAGGAGCTCAGAAACCACTGTCAGAATTTCTGCATCAAAAAATTTTCTCACATGGAAGAAACGTTTCTGTAGTAGATAGTCAATGCAATGCAAGACAGTAGACTTAACACACTGAACACTCACTTATTCCAGAAACGTGTTATCCATTATTTACATTTTTTGGATGCAAATCAGCACCCTGCTGCCTCTGCAATCTGTATGCTAGACTGATGTAATATTATGAATTAGGAAACATCTCTGTTCCCTTCACTGAGGGTATAATGCAGAATATGGTTAAAAACATTGTAATGTTCTTTCTATTGTTCTTGACTTCGGGCAATGACGTAATATGGAGTTCATAAAGCAAATGCAGCATTATTTAAGACAGAAACGTGGCGTTGTTACTAGAATACAGCAAAATGATTACAGTTAAGAGCTAAAAGCTTCAAAGCAGAAATTCCTTCAAGTGAATTCTTTGTGTAGAGTGCAGAACTTGCTGTGGATCTGACTCCATGTGAAAATGCAGTCAGTCCAATTGCTGTTTGTTTGAAGTGAGAACACTGTGCGCCTAAAAGCACTCTATGAGTGACTGACTGCACATACACAGAGTGAGAACACCTCTCCTACAATGGAGGTAATGGAGTGGAAAGCATGATTCTCCAGAATTCAGTCACATAGTGAATTATCTTCCCACCTCCTTAGAAAAACCAACTGGTAATACTTCGCGAGAGGTCACTGCCTAAATGATGTTACAAACCAGGTTAACATCATATACATATTGCAAATCTTGCCATCATGAAGAAAAAAAATGCCTTGAGCTTTTATCAACAAGCTCCAGGCGTGTTCATCGGGTTTATCGGTTCACAAAAATCCTCCAGCTGCATGTAAAAAACATCAAGTCTCAGCCATCAGCACTGGCTTGTACAGTGCTCAGCACACTGAGGCTGTGATCCAGGTGAGTCACCAAGCACCAGCTACAAGTGCTAACGGCCTATTAAGATCTGAAGCAATGCCAACAACGTAATCTCCCTCCTCTCATTCATGTTCAGCTTATCTTTTGTTTCTTTCTTTATTTTGTTTAGATAGGAGCTCAGAAGTTCAGTTCTGTTTCTGAAGAAGAAAAAGAGATGTTTTGATAAACTAGATTTTCATCAGGAAAAATTCTATGGGCACAAATTATAGCTGCAAGAATGTAGTAAGAAACTTGCTCAAATGCCAAGACAAACTAATGCTCTTAGATCTCTCAGCACATGCAAAAAAGCACTTTAGAACATATGCTCCTTAAAGACATTTTGTTTCAAACTGTTTGCACTCTTTAACTTTTCAGCCTTCAAAGTGAGTCAACCCTTAAAATACGACACTCATCTACTCAAAGAAAGATAATCCGTCCATGAAAATACTGCATTAGAACTGATGACAGCAAACAAAAGAAATTCTTCTGGCCCTTCACTGGAACCAGAGAAGTCACATGTCAAACATTTGTTTGGGAATAGCATTAGACTAGGATTATTTGTTCATTTATTTAATTTAGGTACTAAGGATCAGCACTTGCATCTGGAAAACCAGAGGACTTTGCATGCGGGGAGCATGTCTACAGCAGGGAGTGAGACACAGTGGTGGTCAAACTATGTTAAAAAATACCCTTTCCATTTTCCTTAACTAAGATTTTAAGCTAACTTTCCCTCTGACCACTTCTCTAGCCTGTCCATGTCAGCTTGAATGGCAGCACAACCATCTGCCTTTTAAGCCACTCCTCCCAGTTCTGTATATGCACTCAGTCCAGTGATCCAGTTCATTAATGAAGATGTTAAATACTATTGAGCCCAGTACTGAACCACTAGTTACCTCTTCAGTTATGTTGGCTTTCTGCTATTTAAAACCTTTGGAGCTCAGCAGGTCAGCCAGTTCCTGATTCACCTTACTGTCAATTTACGTAGTCCATATTAATGCAAGATGCTATGGGAAAGAGCAACAAAAACCTTATTAAAGTTGAGACAAACAACATCCACTGTTCTTCCCAACATCCCATCCCCTATCCTAAGTGACATTCAAAGAGCTAATAAAAATTCTGTTATGAGTACTTACTAAACCTAACAGGTTGTGGCTTAACACACAGAAAAAGAGATTGCTTTTCCACAGAGTTCGACATAAAGGACAGACTTCTTCAGGAGATGAGAGGCTGCACAACTTGACGTGGATTTCACAGCAAATAAATCTGCAGAAGAGATATCTACTGAGGATTATTAAACACAGTAAACTACCACATCACAATAATTCCCTGAGCTATAACACCAGGAGAGTGGTGAATCTTAGAATGATGTACTGCTGTCTGCTCCCATAATCCCTATACATAAAGCATCCTTCCTTTTGACTTGTTTCAATTAAGTTGCAGAAAAAGTTCCTGAAGAAAAATACCAAAATAACTAAAGAATTTTGTCCGACAATACCTTTTTGTATGCATTCTATTTGCTTAACTATCAACAATATCAAATAAGAAAGATGACTTCTAATTGTACAAGAGCAAGAAACAACAGACCACCCGGATCCAATCTCCAGGGCACGAGTATTAAAGATGCATCTTCAGTAGCAATATGTCCAAAGAAGAGCAGAGATCACAATTTAACAGGCCAGTATTTTATTGCTTACCAGAATTTTGACAACATGTGCATCACTAATTGGCTTTCATTGCTACCTGACTCATCACAGATCTGTAAAGTCTGTTCAAGTTTAAGAGATTTCTTTTCCTTGCTGTAGATGTTATTTGATAACACAGACCTAGAACTACCACTTCCGTAGCAGTATTCTTACCTACTACCTTAGATCCAACACCTCAAGCAATCCAAAGTACATTTGTACAAAAATAAAACTCCAGAGAATCTGTACCGCTCCTACTTGGCACAGATGATGTGCTTAAAACCCATTCAGTCATGTTAGGGCATATCCCCTAAACAGTGGCATTATGAAATTGGAATTATCAAAACACCCAAACATGGCTTAATGGCCATAAATTCTTGAGAGACGTAAAATGTTATCTCGGTGAAGATTTCCACATTGTTTTCTGTCCTTATAATGAAAAATTGTTCAAACTCCTGTTTTCACCACATACAAATGTATCGTAAGATGCAGATTTGCAAAAAACCTATTTTAAAATCTGAGTTTATATACAGTCTAGTCATCAAATTTAATCTTTTTGCCCTGGAATGCTGTAATTTGTGACATTTGTTCCCGACGTCTCCTGCTTGCTTCCCATGAAGGATGAAGAGGCTGCTCCAAAGGTGGATTCTTACTGTCACGTTTAAGAATGGAAGTTTTGGCAAATGACTGTTTCTTGAGCTGTGGTTCCTTTTTAAGAAGAGCTGTGTGAGAAGCACAACATGGAACTTTAAGTACATAGGAACCTTCATAAAAATACACTAAAACAACCTTAAATTTGTGGACATTTTCAGTAATTTATTAATTAGCCATGGGGTATGTATCCGTTTGAATGTTCACAGTGGGATCTTCTCATCTTGCAGCCCCATCAATTGTCACTTGGTAAGCTATAGAATAGTCTATAATTTACTATGACAGATCATGCTGAAACTCTGTGCAGACAAATATTCACCATAGCCTTAACTTCTTTCTTCACTGTAAGTCAGTCAGGGACTACGCAACACAATTCAATAGGACTGAAAAGACCCCCCTGATTTAACAAACTGCTGTGTGGAATCAGATATGATATACTACAACAGCTAGTACAGTGATGACTGTGTTGAAAAAGAGTGTTTGTGGAACTGAGAATTTGCTCAATTAAATAGTCTCGTCATGCTTTTTCTATCTGTGGTAATCTCCATGGAAATAAATATGAGACATTACTTTCAGAGCAATGTACATACAAAAAAATATGGAGAAATGAAATATAGTACTCACAAGACATACTGTATGTTAGATACTGTAATCTGTTCACCCTTACCTGTGTACAGGTAACATTAGCTGCTCAAGGTAAATACAGACAGAAAAGCATTTTCCTGTATGTATCTGTCTTTATCCATTAATATGCAAAAATAGGAAATAGCAAGCAAAATCCATGGACCAAAGTGAAACCAGAAAACCTGATAATTTTAACAGGTTGTTGAAACAAACAAACAAAAAATGAGCCCAATATTAAAAAATGAGCAATATTAAATAGCAGAGGTAAGAAAATCTCAAGTTATCTTTGTTCCCGATCCTGTACCAGGTAAAGCAATACATACCTGCTGGTCTGTTTGTGAGAGGTTGGTCTCTTGCATTTCTAAAAATGAAAATATAATTTGGCATTAGTCAAGAAATTTTTAAGACATACACAAGTGAAGAACTGCCTTCACTAAAACACTTGAGCAATGACTTTTCAAAAATGTATATGTAAAAATCACATATAGTTTTTACTATTTGTTAATAAAGGAATAAAAAAAAAGAAGTACTTCAGACTGACTTAATTTGGATACAGTACTGGGAATCCTATGCTAAAGTATCTCCATAATAATGTGAAAAATCTCAAGTAGTATCAAGAAAACACAAGGAAACCGCAGAGCAGTTTACATGAAGGCATCCTGAGCTGCAATTGACTGAAATTCTCCTTGTTTGGTAACTGCTAATAAAAACTGTAACAATTGTTATTACTGGATAGCAGGGAGAGACTGGAGAACAAAGCAGGAGGAAAGGGTTTACCTTTTGTTTTGGGATTTCTGATTGGAGCTAGACAAAGAAGTGCAGAACACCGATTCCAGCTTCCTTGCTTTTCCATGTGGCTTTCCTTCTGTGATCAAATTTTGCACTGTCCCAGATGCTGTTCTCTTTTCTTCCTTCAATACATTTTTCTGAGGTGCACTCTCTTCTTTTACTGAAGAAGGATCATTAACTGCTGCTGTTTTCTTCTTTCTTTTTACTTTGCCAATGAAGAAATCATCATCGCTATCGCTATCAGAATTTGATGTCTGGTTATAAAACCTCTCTTCAGTACTATCATCAAAGTACTCCTTTTCACTATGTTCTTCCAGGTCACTATCATCCCTATTTATTTGCTTCACTGCAGTTAATTTATTCATGCTCACATTTTCTTTTCTGTTTTTACAGTCAAGGTTCTCTCCTGTCTGAGTGACTGCTTGCATTTCTATCGAATGAGATGAAAACTCTATTGGGATTCTCTCATTTTCCATCATTTCCTGTTCAGGTTCACTCTCATTAAGTTTATCAGTTCCTCCTACAGTTTCCATTTTCACACTCATTTTTGTTCTGTCTTCAAGTCTTTCCTGCTTTTGAACTGGTTTAAGAACTTGCTCATTCGAATTGCTGTTAGGATTTTGTGCTGGTTTAGGCTGAGCTTCGGACTTCTTTCCTGAAGGATTGGCTTTGGCTGGGTTCTGCCTTGCATCCTTAAAAGCTTTTACAGCAGCTACAAGAGGGGCAGAAGAAAAGCCATTTGTTACTGCTACACTTGAATTAAGCACACAAGCTATTCTAATGAAACAAAACATTTTTCTAAGTTAAATTTATTGCGCTGAGTAAACATGTTTTGAATGTCATTATCAACCTTTCACTGAAGAGGTAGGGCAAATAATGTCTGGCAAATAACGTCTGGATGTTGTGTTGAGGAATATGATTTAGCTGGGAAGTATTGGTGATGGTTGGACTGGATGATCTTATAGGTCTTTTCCAACCTTGATAATTCTGTGATTCTGTGAAACAAGTTAATATACTGTTTCATACCTTTAAGTTCAGCAATTTTGGTTTTCAAAAGGGGGTGTGTTGCAAGTCTTGCAATAGCTCGCTCATTTGCAGTGGACTTTGGCTATAAAAAACAAAATACATAAAATAAGCAGAATAATACTTACAGGATAGGTCTGTATCAGTCATACTACTATGCATATTACTGTGATTCTGGACTACTACACAAACAAGAAGAAAAGGTTATAAACTTGTAATATTTGAATATTTCTTAGCTTTCCTATATTACAATAATTCTGGGGAAAAATCTGATTGCACAAAAATTGTCAGAAACAGAACAGACATAATTCTGCGATTTATCATGTAATGAAGAAGCATAATACAATTTTTACTCTAAAAGAACCAGTCACATATCTTATATTCTGTTTCTGGAATACATATTCTGGAAGCTGCTGGTGAGTGCCTGGTTGCTGGCTGGGCTCAAATCATCACACATACAAACACTGCCATGCTCATCAGCCACACGTCTGAAGTATTATAGAATACTTATAGAATATTAAGAAGAATATCCAATTTGATATATGAGTGTTCATCATAGAATCTTAACAGTTTGTAAGCACTTTTTTCTTCTATCAGTTATGCCACTTAGTATGTGCATAATTAGATTATGATATTATCTAATGATACATTAGATACAGCTATGTATCACGGAGTAGAGATACTACAGTATCATTACATCACTAATCTCTAGAGTAGGAGAGTCATTTTTGGTGCTTTGGGTCTGAAGAAAACTGAGCAGATCCTGAAAGTTGGAATCTTACATCTTCCTGCTAAGTTACTTAATATAACAAAGGCAATACAGCTACAGCAGGTCTACTCCTTCCAAATATGGAAGCATTTAATTGGTCTGCAAAACATAAAGCTCGTTTCTGAACCAATTCTAAGCAAATCTAACTTGCTGCTGTTCTATAGCTTAAAAAATACACTCTTCTTTTGTCTGTTCAGATTTAAATTCGAAGCGCAGAGCATCTCCCACCAGATTCCTGGGACAGCCAGCTCACATTTCTGGAGATCAAAGAGTATTTTCTTTGGAGATTTTTGTCTCGATGGAAAATGTATTTCTGAACTTAATTAATACACTTTTTCCCCTCACTACTTCCTGTGGGTTTTGAAAGAATATACCATGAAGTTCAGAAAGCGGCAGCAGCTTCTGTGCAACATCTGGTGTCCTTTAATTCAAATATTTATAGAAAGGGTTTAAGCATATACATGCCAATGCATATGGAATAACCGCATTTTTTCCTTATAGCAAAATACTTCACAAATGCTACTCACACAGCGAGACAGCAGCCAACAAACATATAATGTGACAGTCGCATTCTTAAAAAAATTCCCATTTTTTCTATTTTTCTGGCACATCCAATGGTCAATTTATTTTTCCTCGACTATTTTCCAGCATATAAAGCCTTGACAGAGAAAAAAACTCAAAGTACCTACGGATTCTATAGCAAGAACATCCCCACTCCTCACCTCCCCTCACTATGTTTGCTTTTGTAAACACTTGCTTTCACTGGTTCCACTTAATTTCTTCCAGGCAACACTTCCCATAGGAATGCTGTGCCTCATTCAATTTGCAACTTATGCACAACAAAATTAACAAAGCAACTGAGCACTGAATAGTGATATGTTCCAGTGGTAGGCTGTATGCTACTTACACAAGAATCTGAATTCCTCAGATTTGACCTTGGTAAGCAATGCGTTATTTATATATATATCTCTAAATATATATCTAAATATATATATCTAAATATATATATATATTTATATATCTAAATGCCTGCCATCACCGCCATGCTAAACTCTACAGGGATACGTAGCAGAATTAATTGCACTGATCTTTGCGTTTTTCAAACCTTAAAATTAAAAAAAAAAAAGAAGCCTTGTATAAAGGAGGTGTTTCTCATCCTGAAAGGTAGATGAGGCACAAACCTCAAACAGCAACTTGCCAGTTACAACATAATGAAGTAAGACGTGTGTAACTCACACCAACAAACACACAGGGGGACCCTGTACAGGGGAGGCAAACTCTGTAAAATGTGGCAATGATTAAGGAAAGAATGGACATTAGAAGAGCGTTAAAATAAAAACCAGATTTACATTACGAGTTTTGAAACGTGTTGGATAGAGGTCAGGAAAAGTAAGGAATGACTCTGAGGGCTGGCAGGGTAAAATGAAGCAGCTGGATGGGAACGTCAGGCTGAATTTGTGTAGGTGGCACCTGCTGCATTAAATAAATAAAATAACTTAATTATTAAAATAATGATTTTATAACTAATTATTAAAATAGTTATAATTATTATTATTATATGATTATAATTATTTATATAATAAATTATTAAAATCTAATAACTAATTATTAAAATAACAGTATAAAATAACTGGAAGTGCAGCCTAAAGCATAACAGCAGCCTGATCTCGGGAAAAAGAATAAAAGGAGAAGATAATGCTAAACAGGTTAAGCATAAAAAAAATCCAAATTTCTGGGCCAAAATAAGATGTAATTGAAATACCCTTTGTAGCAAGGGAAGGCATGAAACATATCTTCACCAGGCAAGGCAAGGCGGGAGTTCAAAAGAGAGCAACCCCCCTAAATAGAGAAATAGCAGGGAACAATCACATGCTGTGCACAGGAAAGAAACATCAGCATCAAATACTGTGCTGGAAAAAGATAACCAGAAATTGTCAAATTGTCAGATTTTATTCAGTTTTTACTATGTTTCTACTCACTCCAATCTTCCAAGTAACATCAAAATGATGGTACAGCTCTTCTGAAGTAGAAACACAAGCTGAACAAGAAGACAGGGGGGAAATACTTATGGCAATTAATTGTATATGAATCTCACAAAATCATACAAGTTTCAAAGCTGTGGGTTTTCTTTGTTTTGGTTTGGTTTTTCAAGATTGGACTCTATACAGATTAGCTGATGAAAATCAATCTTAATGAGATCAAGATCTCCTAACTAGCGTTGAGCTGTTGAAATTCTATTTCTGAATAGAAGTTATTATTAGAAGCTATTATTTTCCCCCTAACATACTTGTTCAGATTTACCTATATCCAATTTAAGTTGTCTTTTCCTTCCTGCTCAAAGGAGTACAGAGCATAAAGTTGTCTCTATTGTCATTGCATGGAGAAAAACATGAGTAAGAAGCACAAACAAAAGTAGATTGCCAGTTCTTTGCCTGCTTTGGAAGGATGGTTGGACTCGATGATCTTTGGAGGTCCCTTCCAACCCCTACAGTTCTGTGATTCTGTGATTACAGGAACTACAGTCTAAGCATTGAACAAAGTCTGAAGGCCCTTTAGGAAGCCCAATACAACACTTTGCATGTGTTTCAAGATCAAATTTATGTGGAGTTCAGAAGAGTCAACAGCATTCCTCTGGATTAAGCTGTCACAACTAATTTAGCTAACCGTACAACTGTGGGGTAAATGCCTGTTTTTTTCACACTGGGTCAAAAAGAAATAGTATTTAATCTCTATTATATATATATATATAAATATAATATAATATAATTATAAATAAACTATAAAAATAAACTATAATATAATAGTATTTAATCTGCTGTAAAGTACGGCAGAGCTTGGAATAAACCCCAGACCTGCCCAAGTACAAATCATGTGTTTAATCTACAACTAATTCTTTCCTTCATCTCTATAAGAATTCACTCCTGTGATTGCTTCAATAAAGAGAAGTCAGAACAAGAAATCCAGAATAAAACAGGCCTGGACTCCAGTTATCTTCTATCACTTAGTGAACAGGTGTAGACTCTAGCTATAGGCTGAAACGACAAGGTTGATAGCTCTGATATATCTCTTACAAGGCTAAGAGAGTACATGCATTCAGATCTTACTCTATTCATAGTCAAATATCAGATACATGGGGAAGCCCTGATGATACCTGAGAATTTCAGCAGATGATGAATGCAAAACAAATGCAAATCCTGAATGGTCTTTTCTTTCTAGCAGACATTTCACCACATGGCATGAAGAATCATCACTTTCATGCTTGGAGGCTCAACTGTCTTTAAGGTCATTACATTATTGTGACTAAAGTACTTCCCGGCTGTGTAATCACTCAACCCTTTCAATCAGCATTTAATTATTTCTGTTCCAAAACAAAGAAAAACTAGGCCAACAGCCCTCAAAGGTAATGCTGTTATACTTTCAGTGAGCTACTAGATACATCACATTCCCCATACATACTCATAATTTACATAACATTAAGCACATTTTAACACCGTAACTTCTATAAGCAAAAGGAGTAATGGAAGACTCCAGCTCATGTATGTTGTACCTTACATCCTTTCACTTCCCTTCTGCTCCAACTCCATGGTGTTTCTTAAAACAGGACTGAATGGCATTGAATTTTTCTGTCAACAGAAGCACTTTCCTCACTGAGAGCAACACTGATTTGAATTTATGCTACTCAGATGAGAACTGGCACAAACACTAATGGAACTATACACTCCTAAAACCACCTCCATCAATACTGACTGAAATTGATCAAGGGGTCCCAATATCTAGAGAATTAGCAGTCTAATGGCAAGACGGCTTCCTGGTTTGGTTGAGCCCATCCTCTTCTCTACCCCTTTGTGAAGGTGAACTTTAAAAATGTATTAATTTCCCTATGAATCCATAAAGAATGCAATTCAGAGATTGCCTTTAGTAATCAAATTAATTAAGGGTAAGTGAAATTTCTCACCATTACCAGCTGTAGACTTGTGGTTTCCATATTCTGATTTATCATTTTCTGCTATCATAATTCTAGCTAGAATTTGTAGGACACTACTAGCACCAAACTCTCACTACTTTCCCTTTTCCTGTCACACTTTTTTGCAGTTAATACCAATCGTATCTGTGATGATATTGGGTGTAAGGTATTCCATGATCACCCATTATATTCTTAGGCTTCAGGGACTGGTATGGAAGCATTCATGATGCATACTCTCTCTCTGTAGTTCAGTACTGGAGATGCTAACCAATTGGTATTGCAGGCAGCCTGATTTGCCTTCATTATTCCCTGCATTGAGCTGTTCCCTCCTCAGCCTTCAAGAGAGATTCTGACAAACTCAATAACCCTTGCTGATCACAAGACTGCGAATCAGATGTTCTATGTATGTTGTCTTTCTCCTGCTTTTTTATTCTTTTATTTTTTTAATTACTTTATGGAGACTTTCTGTGTCGGCAGCCTGGTTCAATTTTGATTAGTATGCTAGCTCATCTTTCTCACCCTGGCTCCTCTCATGTCTTAACGTCCCTCAGTTCCTCTGGCACCTTAATCTCTCCTTTCTATACCGCTGTCCCATGCATGCTTTGAGGCTCTGGATCACTGCCTGCTTCTCGGGCATTCCATGCATGTCTGGAAAGTATTTCTGAAAATTATATCATGGAAATTCTGACATCAGTAATTTGACATTCTTTTATTCAGTATCAAACCCACCACGCTTCGAGAACCTCTTGTTACAATACTTTCTTTCTTTCATTTTCCTCAAGGAAAACATAAAAAACAAGACTAGCTCAAACATTTCCCTCTGCTGCTCCCATTACAGCTCATGCCCCATTAAAAATGTATGCATAGAACTTAAATATTCATTTAAAATAAGAACAGAAGTTCAGGGTTGCACGTGCTTTTACATATACTGCGTCATATTCTGGCAATGAAAGAATACAGCTGCATGTATACAAAGCTGCATGCATTGAATCATCGCTATTCTAGGAATATCTGGGCTGAAAAACTCTGCTTCCCCACCCATGTTTCGGTCCATTTACGCTCTTGTAAGTGTGATCACTGTGACTAAGATACCTGGATGTTAAATGCCAAACACTGGTTAGAAAAACATGAACTGACTGCTGTTGACAGCAATATGCCCATCCACATTCTGTTCTGACAAGCCAAATGGTTGAAATGAACTAATACCAATCAAAAGCAATCGCTTTTGAGACTTAAGTCTTTCTTATATTGTTAGAAAGACCACAGACATTCCTGTTTAAAGTTAACATCTGGCGTTTGACATGGAAAAAATCTCAGGAAACGGTGGTTTCATACATTCAGCGCAACTTCCATTCAATCAGAATCATAATGCTGGAGACATAAGGAATTCAGCGCTGCAACATTGATTCCCAGCATCACTCCATTTCTACTAAGCAGCGTAAATCAATGCAACACATTGCCAAAGAACAAATGATGCTGGCAGATGCAGCTATTATATAAAGAAATCAGGAACAGTTACGCAAATCACTGTATTTCACTGAAATTCATGGAAATTTCAGTTCCATACTGAAATAAGAAAGGACCTGCAATATAATGCCTAAGGTGGAGAACAACTACACAGCATAAACACTGCTGAGGAATGGAACCATCTTCATATGCATGAGGCAATGTGTATTCATGCTACAGCAAAAATGGGTAACAATGATTTCGGGTTGACCATATCTTTACTTAAAAGCAATAAAAAAAAAGGAGAAAAGTATTATCAGATGATCACTAAGTCTTCCTAAACAGATTAAATCATCATTAATTTACTCCTATTATAATTACACATTGATTGTCTACACACAATTTCTAATTTCAAGAGTGCTTAACAACCAGAATTAAGGGTTTTTTTTGTTTTTTTTTTAAAGGAAAATGTTCATGGTTCCCTCAAGAACAGCAGCTGCTTTCCTACAAGGTTGCCAAAATCAAACCACAAAACAGCTAAGTGCAAGGAATTAATGATAAGTGTATTACGGAAAGCCGATGAACCATCACATCAGTATTACACAAAAGACTGATTCATACAGTAGTCCTTTCTCTACGCTTTATGGATTGCAAGCAAAATATTTTCATAAGCAAAGAATGTTAAAAATCCACCTATGTAATTATCTAGTTATGCTGCTATTAAAGGCACTAGCAGCAGCAACAGAAGTTTTATATCAATAAATGAATCTATCCTAACCAGACTGTTTTTGTAGCTAGAAGAATATTTTGGGGAGGGGGGGATAGATAGAAAAAATCCCCCAGAGTCCAAATGAAAGACAGCAACTATTCTGTGCTTGATCCAAAGCCTTTGAAGTTAACAGAAAGCCTTCAATTAAAAGGCACAGGACTATGCATCAGGCCCTTTCCATGATTTAATGCATTTCCTCAGATTAAATCCACATAGAACAGTGACATTTTAAAATATATTTCCCATTAGAAAGTACATTTAAAAAAAAATGAATAAATTAAAACCAAGATAAAAAATGTACATTTATTAACATTAACTCAAATAGAATCCTTTCTGTTTTTCAATGACAGAAAATACAGATGTGACTGTCCCTCCTTGGATGCAGCTATTTAGTTGAAATTCTACCTGATTTAGAATTGCCACCTTCCCTTCTTTCCATGTCACAAAGCTGAAAAGCACTAGAACCATCTTTAAATTTTCCTGCTAAGGAAATGTATGCTTTTAAATGTAAGGGTATTTTTTAGTTTAAACGTTATTGTTGTGCAGCCATACCCTACTCATGTCTTGTGATCCAAGATTACCATTTACTGATAGAATCTGAGGAACCTCTTGCTCCAAGTAAGCACTCAGAGACTATGCTACCGTAAATTTAATATATCAATTAAGGATATTCATTTACAGCATTACGATCGCTAAGTTAATAACTCTAATATAATAATATCATTTCATAAAATGCTTTCAACAGACTGCATTTTCATGGTAAAATCTACAAAGAATACAGCACAGAACTGCATACAGAACCTGTACAAAAGCTCAGTGAAAACCTGGAGAATAAAGGTTCCATTTTCAACAGCTGTGACTAAGCACCAACAATAAAGTCCAACCGCAGTCACATAGCAACATTTAATACAGTCATTACAGCAGAGTTTACCATCTGTTAATAGCAATACTGCCAGCTGAAACAGTATGACATAAAGAGTTTCAGCAGAGGTGCACGAAGGACAGCTCTGCCACTGCTTCTTCTCTTATATTAATGTGGCAAGCACTATTTTATAAATGAAACCCAGAAAAAATGTCTTCTTAAATAGAAAAGTATGCCTAACTTATTCTGAAAAAAATAAAAATAAAAAAAAAAAGGGGGAAAAATAGTAATAGAAAATAAAATCTCAGTGGGCAGAAGGAATTAAACAAATATCTTGACTACACATCCACTACGCAAAACTAATATTCAGCATTCCACAGTGAATTAAAAGCAGATTGCCTTTTATCAGTGAAAACAAACCTATTTGGAAAATGAAAACAGCCACAGGATGTTTTGCTTCAAATATTTCAAAACTCAAGTTAATGAAAAGGTAAACAGTATGGTCGACTTCTTATGTGATCTACAGAATACTGCCGGAGATAGACTTTTTTTCCCCCCAAAATATTATTAATAACTAACTGTGGGAAAAGATAAAATAATGAATGCATTGATATATTAACTTTTATTAAAGCACACAAAGATAGTCCTTTTAGCAGTGGGAATGTACGGCCAGCCAGTGGTTTCAGAGGCTCAGCTACCACTTGTTAATAGAAATACAACAGCAGGGTGACACTGTTAGTTTAAAACAGCACCAGAACTCATCCAAAAACTTGGTTTTTGTTTGTTTGTTTGTTTTTAATGAGACTCTTTCATTATAGTAAGTGAGATTAAGTCTTTCGTACCACTGTAAAACCCTACTAGCAGCAGACAGTGACACAAATAAGAACTTCAAGAAACAAAACAGGTCCCTCAAGACAGCTATGTTATAAGTTTTCAATGATTATGGCAAAATAAAAGCCAATTTTAATTAAATTTGGAAAATATACAGTCAGCCATGACTATGAAAACAAGAATCGTATTATCTAGGAGAACATATCCATAGCTAGGAAAATTCCACAGCCTTCTCCTATCCTTTGCCATCCCTTGCTTATATTTGAAGAAATCCTATGAAAAGAAATGGATAGATGAAATAAACTGGTAAATTATCAATACTCCCTTCTATGTTCTTGGCAAGTGAAGCAGAATTATCCTCTTAGACAACGCAATTCCGAACATATAAACCCATAAACTCCTTCAAAACAATTGAATCAAGTATCTCATTTTGGGGCTTCTATGCTTTTTGAGAATGCAATCAGAACAAGGCTGATGCATTGAACATAAAATAGATAGCAGAAAGGTGTCCACCAATATCTGCCTCTGATGTCATGGGACAACAGAATAAAACAGGAGGTATTACCTTCAGAACATCTGTCATATGTTAATAAGATCCAAATTGTAATTGCCCTAGTATACTAACTTCATTTTGCTTCAGTGACATCCTGCTGCATTCTATGCTGATAAATGAGCTGCACCATACATGGACATGCTTTGATAAAGTGTAATTACATTTTAAACTAGTGGTATCATATATGTGAGGAAATGATCTACATTAAAACTCTGACTGTGTATGATGTACTTTTCATACCTCAGACTCTCCACAGTCCTCAGCTAACCCATCCAAAGGAATCCAGGAGGATTTGGAGGAAAACCTACCATTTGTTTTACTGATATTTTTGATTCAGAGTTGCTTCATTAGATCATTTCTGCAGCAAACTGCTTAACAGGCTGCTTTTTTCCTGCTCTTTCCAATGTTTTCATTTCATGCCTTACAGTTATCACTAGTTAGTTAATATTTAGTCAGTGGACATCAGGAGAAACACTGTGTTGAAAAGGACTGCATTAACATTTCACCCTTATTTCAGGCTAATGTTTCTTTAGAATGGATAAGCTTCTCGCTGACTCTTAAATATTTAGAGCCTATTTTCAACTGCTGTTGAAAGCTTAGATTATTTACATTAACTAATCCATGTAAATGTACTAAAAACATGACCAACCTATTTATAAAGACTATGCCTCCTGGTAGGCAATTCCTGTTGCTAGATGTTAGCCCACCAGCCTTAATTAAAAGCCACTTGTGCTAAAACAGCTATACTACTTTTTGCAGACATGTCCTATTGGAGCGAAGTCTTTAGAAACAGAAGATTTATAGTTAAGGTCCAAAATAACATACATCACACACCATGCAAATGCAGATAATCCCACTCACATACATGCACAATATATCATTGTACGGGGCTCATGTCTTTTCTCACACTCATAGATACAGAGCAACAAAATCAGCAATTCTTACCTTTTTGCAGACACTTTCAAAATTAACTTCTTTCCTAAGTGCAAGTCTGGTAACTTGGTCTGGCTTTATTTCCTGTGGGTGAAAGACATCTTTATTCTTTTCATGATCAGACTTCACTACTATATTCTAAGGCTTATCTTCCTTTTAAGTACTATAAGTACCTGGCATCGTCCACTGACTACTTAAAGGAAGAAGATCGGTTGTTATATATAGAAATTTCTATTGTTGTTTATGCAAATATTATGTTTTCTTATTGACATACACAAATACACAGCATGAAGGCCATGAAATTGAAGTTGAAAAGTAAAACAACAACCAAAGAAATTAACAAAGAGCCGCCCCCCCCCCAAACAACTCCACAGAAGTATATGCCCTAAGTCGAATCCATAGTAAACTGCAACACTTGAGGTCAATTAAGATATTTGTGTCAATATTTGTTATTGTCGGAAGAGCTTCCTCATGCCGAGATCTAAAAGTCTGCAAATTCACCTCCCATAGGTACCCAACCACTTGGCACACAGAACCCAGACTGGAAAAACACCGGTGAATGTAGGAAACAATCTCATGCTGGCAGATGGACAGACTGGATGACCTAATAGAATCTAGAGATGGAAAAGACCTATGATTCAGTTTTCCATGACTTTCAGAAGTGTTTTACAGATGGTGAAAGTAGGACGTGGTGGTTAAGTGACACGCTTATAGTCAGAGTCGGCTGGAAGTTATGAATGAAGACCTGGAACCCACAACTGCTTCATTGAATCTAGGTGTTTCTTTAAAATAAAAAAAGGATTTATATAATATTTTATATGATCTTCATTCTACCTCTGGATGTGACAGATAATGCAAGAAGGTGGCAATATGGTCGATTTTACTCTTCTGCTTTTGGGTTGGTTTGGTTTTTTTCTTTGTTTTCCAACAATGCAGTTATTTAACTAAACTGTCTTACATGGAAAAACAAGACCATACTGTATGGAAGTCAAGAACATATGGCATATCAGCACTGGTAATGGTTACTCAGGTTACTCTTTATCAAAGCGATAGTGAGAAGGATATATGCTTGAACCTAAAGCAATTGGAAATGTGATTTATAGAATAGCCAGGGAGGACAGAAAGAAAACTCCAGCCTTGTCATATGAGGCTTTAACACAGCTCAGAAATGCAACGTTATTCACAACACATGTGCTCTCAGCTATGCTGTCTAAGGCAATTTCAGATGACTCAGAAGAACAATTTGCCAGTGGTTCTGCCTGTGAAAACAATTTAGGAGTATCAGTCCTCACACCAATAAAAATTTTACCTATCATCCAGAGACAATTTTGTTTCCACCAGTGTTTTCCTTTTACCTTTATCAGTTCAATCATTTTCCACACCATGTGTTTCAATTTTTCTTAACCATGCAAGTGGTAAGCCTTTCCTTATGAAATCATGCAATATGTACCTTCTTTCCAGGACAATTTTGGTTTATTTTATTTTACATTTAAAGAATGTCTCTAAAATAATAAGTAATGGAGTCAGGACATATACAGATTGCTAATGCAACAGCGTGCCTAATATCACATATTTCTGATGAAACTTCAACTGCATTCTGTTACTCTTCACTGAATTCACATCTATTGAGACATTATCATCTTCCTTACCCTTGAATGAGTGTTTGAGGATACCTTCTCATCAACGAGTTTCATGTGTTTCTTTAGCCCTCAGCCTCATTTTGTTGCTTCCTGTATTTTTTCTAGGTCCTTTAGTATGGACAAAGAGGCAGAAAATAATCATTGCTGAATGATTTTTTTTGGTATGTTGTTTTGTTTTGTTCTCATTTTCTTCTTCCGATTTAGGAAAGGGGTAAAATGGGCCACAGTTTCTCTCTTGGCAATATCATACTGAAGAAGGGGACTCTCATTCTGGACAAAGAGCTCGTAGCCTTCCTGACTCCTGGAAATTTAAGCTTTCACTTGGCTTTAGTTTTTTTTCCTCAGCGGAATCCTGGCAATCCAGGTTACATGCATCTTTATCCATGACATTTAAATTACATAAAATCCTTCCAGAGAAGCATATGGAAATTTGCAACAGATCAGTAACTGTGACTTGGTGTTAGGTAAGCTCACAGCATGTTATTCACTGTCTGTTCCCAACCACAACTTTTGGAGTAAAGCTTTTGACAGCTGAAGACCCACTCTTAGGTATATTGAGCAGACTGGATAATCATTAAACTCTTTCTGTCCAAAACTGACCAAAAAAAAACCTAACAAAAGAGGTTGATTTCTATTAGGTGAATCAATACAGTAGCAATACCCTGGTACTACAAATTCTATTACTAGCAGCCATGAAAAATATACATGTCCTAATGTCCATGTGTTTCTCTTAAAAATACAGCAGTTTGAGATGATAATAAATAATAAAATGAATTTTTCTATCAGGAATTCAACCTAGAATTTCACTCTTTCCATTCTAAAAAGGCCTGCCATCATCTTCTATTGCAGCAGACTGCAAACAGACACTTTCCTCACTTCTTCATACACGTGGAAGAAAAAGCATTGTGCTGGAATTACCAAATACTGTTGAGGAGGTATGAGGTTTTAAGTCCAAAAGTGAGAATCCTATGAGGTCTTCTAACAGTCTGACTGAAAGTAGACTGACACACATGGTGTCTAGGATGGCACTGTCACTATCATACCTGCCACAGGCCCAAATCTGAATATTAAGAAAATTTAGAGAAAAAACAGAGATTCTCAATCATTTTCGTTTAGTATAAAGCAATACACTGTCAAAGTAAAGACTGAATGTTTGAGGCATGTGTGCACTCAAAGTTCGTACAGACAAGGAAAAGAAACCAGCACAATTGCAATGCATTCCTCTTTATCAACTAAGATGACAGTTCACATTACAGTGAGAGATATACAATAGGAATTTACAGTGAAGTAGCAATGCAAGGCATGTTGTGCAGACTCGTCCTTATTAAACTGCCTTAAGAATGTACCAATACTGACTGAATAAATGCTGATGTCAAGAAGGATGAAGCATTTTAATAAAATATTCCACCAAATTAAACTTCTGCTCAACTTACAGGCAACGTTGGTCTGGTAAATGCTCAAAGAAAGTGGATGCACAGATTCAGTTTTCCACAGAAAGCAAATTTTACTGTAAATACTAAAATCTTAAAGAACAGACAGCTACAAGAAAGCAAAACCACAACAGAAAGAGAATCTCATAGAAGAATGTTTTGATCAACCAGCAAAACCAACAAAGCCTTCCCACACAGTCTGACTGGGTGACCTGATGCTACATCATCACATACCGAACCCAAAGGTTTCATACAGTAAAAATGAATGCATTTTATCTCTAATTGCAGACAAATTAAACAAATTATAATTTAAATATGCTCCCCCGTGCCATTATGACTGAAGACTGTTATTACGTCCTACAGTAATTTCAGTTTTTTCACTTCTCAAACATCCAGATTTCAAAGAAAAGGGAAGAAAAGAAAAAGATATAAAAAGAAAAGGCTTTACAGTTACTAATTCTCCTGAAGCGCTTACTCAAAGAAACACCATTTTTTTTTCAATATGACTTTGCATTCTTTATCAATTGCCTTACATTTCTAAATTTTTACATTGAAAGTTATTTTGCCTTTCAAAGTAACAGAATGAAAGAAATCACCAGAGGAAATGATAACATGAAATAGAACCTCCCCAGAAGATCAGCAGCTACTGCAGTCTCTGTGTAGATTAATACATGGCAGTCAGTTTTGATGAGAATTAATTCTCACTAACCTGTTAAAAAATGCACTCCAAAACTACAGTTAATCACTGGGAATGTAAGCATGTATTTCAAGAGGAACTAGCCTAGCAATTGTTCTTTTTGTAATCTATATTGGTGTCAGGTTTTTGCTGGCACCAATTTTAAACATTACTAAATGTCTACAGTATTGCTGTCTCAGTTTAGATCCAAGTGAAATTCAATGTCAACCTGTGAGTTTTTATCTAGGTTTCATACTAAGATTCTTCCACGTTTTCTGCTTTTAGGGCTATCTAAAAAAATAATTCTATTAAAATTCTCATCGAACCAAACTCGTTATTACTGTAAATGGAATTTTGTCCAAATTAATATTTTCCTCTAAGTAAATATTCTGCTGTGCTAAATTCTGCTATTTTTTTACAAGCTCTCTTAAAAGCAAACTGTGAACCCAGGGGATTGATGCTTAGCTATACAGCTTAATAAGAAAAGAAAACTTACCAACTCCCCAAAACAAGAGTTAACACAGCTAGCTTGTTTAAGCTGTTGTAAAATACCCAAATTTATTTGGCAAGTATAAGCTGCTCTTTTCTGCCACGTTTATAAACTAATTTAATATTTCAAGAGGTATGCAAGTCAAATGCCAACAATTACATCAGTCTACAGAGATGAACACTGTGAACTCGGCATTTTATTTATTTAATTAGATTAAATGAATTGTTTAATTTTGGAGGTTCCCATATGATTCAGTAGCCACATTCAGGGAGCAAGTCACTCCTTTCACCATAGCACAAAAAAGGATCAGAAAGCCTGTAATCTTGTGACAGTTCAAAAAGTGGTAGGTATTATGAAAGTAACTACAATGAGAAGGATTCAAAAAAGCCATACAGAAAGGGAAAAAACAAGCTCACCACATTATTCAATACAGCAAACACGTTGTTGCCAAAATGATCATTATTTAAATATTTTTTTCCTTCAACATCTTTTGATTCTGAATGTCAGTGTTCACTTGGACTGGCACAAGCTGTAACTTCACTCTGTACTGGAAATTTGTTCCACACTGCTTTTTTTATTATTAAAATAGCAACCACATGCAATTTCAGGGTTAACATACTTCTAAACAGCCTTGTGTTGGCTGGAACTATCTTCAGTTTTGAATTACTATCCCTGGTATTCACGATTGTTGCCAACAGCACTTGTTGCCAGATGAACTGTTTTTGTAAAAACTGAAGAAAAACAGCAGTGCCTGCCAGAAGGGGACGCTACGTACAGCAAGCTGAAAGATGCCTTCCTTTCAGCTACACCTCTTTGCTCTGCCTGCCTGTAAGAGCAAAAAGCAGCCAGGAAAAGGATATGCTACCAAGTTCCTGCTGAAGACAGTGACAGACAGATGGATGCCACTCAGCTCTACCTGCTTTTAAATAGAAATGGAAATTATTAGTGAAGGTAGGAGAAACCAAAGAGGTGTGGATGGAGATGGAAGAGCACAAATACAGACAAGCACGTACACAGCCCTTTTTCATCTACTTCCAGAGGGCATGAAAAACATGAGTTCAGAGAACAGATGTAGTAATGCAAGGAAAGACTTCCCTTTTCCAATCCCTTCCTCTTGGAGCAATACTCCTTCAATCACTTATTAAAGTATGGAAGAAAGAAAATATGTTAACTTTGACCTTTCCTAGATATCCTGAAACCTGCACAAGGTAAACCTTCTTTTTTCATTTGCCTGACATGAGGAAAAAAAATAAAGAAAAAAAAAAACAAAACAGCACAACAGAATAAGCTAAGATAATCACATCACATATTCCCTCAATCCCAGAAATCAAGGAAGAAATTAATAATATTGCAAGCCAATAACTGCATTACACATTCTTATCAGGCCTGTTCACTTCATTGCAGCCTCTTTCATTAATGTGACAAATTTGGATAATTCTGCATATAGGTCATGGATGGAGGTGAAAAGAAGAGATCTGGCAACAAAACATTAAAATCAGGACTATTTTCAGTACCTACAGATTTTGGAATTGGCTGCTAGAAACTCCTGATCAAAACGTTAGCATACAGTGTACAAAAGAACTATCTGGCACAAGTACATAAAGAGAGCAGACCTCCAAGACCAGTTGTTCACCTTGTATCCTGGGGAATCCTATTCCAATGTTGTTGTATCTTACATAGATGCTGAATCATACCTCTGATCATCCTTCTCACTTTTCTTTATATTTCTTTTAGTTAAACTCTTTTTTTTCCTTCCTTCCCCCCACCCCCCACAAACACACATGATTGCAGCAGGAAAATTCACATAGTATATGGGAAAACAATGGATTCAAAAGGAACAGACTGTCTTCTGCCTGAAGACATGAAATAACAATGCATCAACTTCACACAGCTATGGTAACTCCAAAATCCACCTTCTCACTGATAATAGCCAATTCAGACCCCAATGAAAACAAAGCATTAATGCACTACCATGCAATTTTCACTCTCATGGAACCCAAAGAACAGCACTGCTATCTTTCCAACACCATGATAGCTACTCATACATGTCTGACTTCTACTTACTATGTCCAACTTTTCATTAGGAAAACAAGAATTCATTTTTTTCCCTTTCCTTTTAAACAGAGACTTTGGTGTAAGATGGCCAAAGACTAATTAGAAATGTAAGCCTAGATACTGATTCGGTGGACAATATTTACTGCATGTATTGATATCTTAGAACTCCCACTCATTTGCAGGGCATTAGTTTCATTTCCTAAATGCACAATTATTCTGCCTTATCCTATTCACCCACACACTCACTAAATCTTTTCCTTAACAGAAGTGCCAATGAGACTGTCCAGCACTAAAGTCATGTTTACATTAGTATTGCATTCCCAGAACAGACTTTATGCATATTCTTTGTAAGCAGGAGGCAACCAGGGGGGAAATTACACACAAAAGCAATCAATTAGAATAAAAAAAAAATCATAGCAGCTGCAGTCACCATTCTGAACTAATTAGTTTCTCTGTGACTATAAAGAGATTTACGGTTGGCCTCCTGTTTCCCTCTATAGAAATAAGAAATTTCCCTCTAGAGGAAATAAGAATAAACCTTCACTACATTATTTAAGAAGAATTTCTTTTACAGTTGTGAAGAGATGTAATTTTTCTGTCAAAATATCTTCAGAAGCAGAGTCCCAAAATGGACAGCTGATATTAGTGCCGGACTGAGTTTAGTATAGATCCACCACAATGATTAAACAGACTTACTGTCTCCTGGAGATACTCTTCTTAGCTGCTTTAGAAAAACATTACAATACAAAGACAGGGTGGTAGAAAGCAAAAGGTTGTCGATTGGAACTGCCATAGAAAAACTTACACCACAGCATGAGATGGACAAACTACAAACTAAGTTTATACAGTGATTACAGACATGCTCCTTTCTACCTCAAATTTAAGTGAATTACGAAAAAAAACCAACAACAACAAAATTAGTATATACTTGGAATATACATGTTTTCAAAATGGGCACAAGGACACGCTGACGCTGCTCCAGTTATTTTGAATAACAGTAACAAGAAGTGTTTTGGTTTGCTGTCACTGCTCAATTTGCAAATAAATCAAGGCATATGGGTTTCATTAACTTGTTTTTGGTACTACTGCAAAGGTTGCATTTTTATCAAAGCAAGCAATAAAAATACTTATGTAGGACTCAGAAAGGAGATGGAGTCTCATCTGCGAGCCATATTGCAAAAAAAAAAGTGAAAATAGCTTATTTTGCATCCTTACCAAAAAAATCCCAACTACAAAATAGTAAAATTCTTATGCAAGACTTGGTAGGAAAAAGCTTCATCTGCAAGCCATATTTTTAAGATAGTTGACAGAACTATTTAGAACCTACTTTAATATTTTCCTCAAGTTGTCCCAAATCCAACAAAATACTGTCTTTCTAATCTGTTTTCACTTTGTAACTAAGAACCTAACGTGTACAAGAAAAGGAACACGTGATAGCTGCTTCTATTTAAGTATTCTGTCAATGATGGAGGCTTAAAATGAAGTCAGCGTTACATTAACTATCTTTATATTTAAGAAGTACAATCTAAACATGTAGTTGATGTAAAAAAAATCATTCTTTCTGTTATTATAATGAAATACAAAAGTAGGAATGGCTGTCAGTTTTGTCAGGACCTACTGGACCAATACAAGGCTGAAAGTGACAGTTTCCTGTCTCACATCATTATCAGAGATGTGGTGCCACCAGAAGCCAGAGTCAAAACAGCAGTCTATGGAGCAGAAACATGAATTTGCCATTAAAAGTTCAAAATGCAGACCTCAGAAGGTAAACTGGATGTCCTTAATGATAGGAAAGGGGTGATTCCTGCAGCCTGGACAAGCTATCAACACAGACTACTGTGCCTTGATGCTGAATAAACTGAAGGTCCAAGCTTCCAGAATCAGGCTGGAGAAAAACAAGTTTCTCTTGCAACATGAAAACATGTATTTTTTTTAACTGGGGAGCCCAGAAATGGTCACAGTACTGTAAATGTGGCCTCACCAGGAGACAGTATAAGGGGAGAAGAACGTCCCATGTTCTGCTGGCCATACTCTTAAATGCACCCCAAGATATCACTGGCCTTAATTGAGCACAACTGTAGGAGCACAGGGAAAAATGCAGACTGAAAGAAAGCTTCTATCAACTTACAAAACTACTTGAAGGTTATGTGACCAATACAGTCTTGAGTGCTGGCAGACACTAGGATGTCTGTATGAGCCAGCCCTGGAAGGAAAAGCACCATGTGGACAACACTTATGTTGTTTGAATGCTTTACAGAGCAGCACAGTGATAGTGACCTATTTTGGATAACCTACTTTAGCAGGGAGGTTGGATTCAAGGATCTCCTGAGGTCCTTTCCAACCCTTGCAATTCTCTGATGAACATTTCCCCTTTACTGATCTGTGGGAGCTCTGTTGTTTTACAAATAATACGTTAAAAATCCATGAGATTCTGTCTGACGAATCTGGCAAAAAGCAGGTCATGGAAACAAATTAACGAAGCCTTTCCATTAGCCAGCTTATTTTGAAGACTACACTAATTGTTAGGTAAATAAATAAATAGGTAGAGGTCATACAACCACTGTAGTTATCAAGGGAAAGAAAACAAACAAAACAGCCATTTAACGTCAAAGTAGTTCTCTCATGCAATAGTGAATGCCTGTGCTGAAATGGGAGTCTACACCCATTTTAAAACACACAGCTGTAAGCATTACTTGCTAAAATCCAGATACAAGAAGTAGAGAACAGTACGAAGTCATTAAGCCTTTGAAGCATTTGCTCATACATCATAATGAAAAGGATATAAAAACTGTACCAATGGACAGCAGGAGAAAAGAAAAAGGAAAAAGCTGAATCACGTTCTGCCTCTCTATTGAAGATAAGTTTCAAAAACTAAAACAGAACTTCAAAGCTGAAAACAATATTCCAGTATTATGCCATTTAAAGCTATGAGAACTGACAAACCATAATCAGCTATACAAAACACTTCTTACCATCTTAATTGGAACAAAAAATTAATTCCTGCACTTAAACTGTCAAAGCACAAACTTCTAGCACCACTCAGCCCAGACGAATTCAAGTTTAGTTTGGCAAGTTTAAGACTCAAACTGTTTAACACCTTGACAGATGCAGCAAACAAAGATGGAAATATGGAAACACTCTTGATTTTCCAGATGTGTTGCAGTAACAGCCAAGCTGACTTTGAAAATATTTCAGGTAGGCCTCAGTAATGCAGTCCTAAAAAACAAAGTTTTTAGTGCTAAACTTAATTATACTTAATATGTAAATATGTAAATATGGCAATACCTTCATAGCATGGATTTCTTCTATTAATCTCTCAACTCGTTTTTGGTTCTTTAACTTCAATTCTTCTGAGCCCCTGTAAATGGAGTCTTTATTAAAAAAAAAACACCCGAGTTTTATTCACTTTCTTCTCCCAGCATGGTGATACTAAGCATCACACAATCATAAGAATAAGCACAATCACATCCCCTTGTTAAATTAACGTATTGTTGAAGAGTGGTTTTGTAGTATAGTGCTTTCCTCTTTTGAACAGAAGGAAAAAAAAACCCACACTGAAGATTTAGCAAAGTAATAAAAAAACAAGCATTACTTGATTAGAAGAGAATGACTACAATTCCTACCACCAGCACGTAGGAGATACTCCTGCTTCAAATACAACTACAGTCTAAGAGCTGCAACATTTAAATATAAATATTTAATTTTTTTATTTAAATATGGGCTCACTAGGCCCATACAATTTGTTCATAGAATATTACATCCAATTTACACTTCCAACACTGTAACAGACTTATCTTTTTTATCTCCAGTGAGATAACTCAAGTCATTCTGGGCCACTTACCTTCAAAAGTATAACCTTGACAACTTTGCTTTAATAATATTAACCCCAATTATTTAAAAAAAAAAAAGAAAAAAAGAAAAAGTATAATTTGTATAAATACACATACTAAATAATATTTTTGTTGTTATACAACTTTGCAGAGTACTGCAATGAGAAAATAATGGGCAACTTCTAATCAAGAGCAGAAGAGCCTAAAAGATAGAGTCTGATGGTTTTGGAAATGCTGTAAAAAGTCCTTTGTGGTGATGAACTTCCAAACACTAACTCCTTTTTAAATGTTAGCTCAATTCTACTTCATGAAACTACTCTTCTGTTAGTATTTTGAGCCTACCTAAGATAAAAATATGACTAATAGAATATATCAGTGTGCCTTAAGCTTTCTGTGTAATGTATTTTTATCCCTTGTCCCTGTTATTAGGAAGATAATCCAGTTACTATCTCATTTATTAAAATACTCAAGAGCACTGATGCTTAGAACTGACTTTTTCAACTTCAGTTTCCCGATGTGTCTGGTCAGTCTGCGAATGGTCAGGACTCTGGCTTTCTTCACATCTTTTCTCATCTTCACAACCTGTCAGAAGGAAGGGAAACAAGATGAAGCTCATATGTCTTGATGAATTTGCATGTAAAACACATTTGTTACATTAACTTACATTTAACTTAACACTTAAGATTAGATGGTAGGAGGAAATCCCTTTAGCCAGTGAGTGGTGAGTCTGCCAAACCTATGTTAGATAGCTGCACTTTGTAAGTCTCCAAGCACTGACAAATAAATGCTTGACATTTGCCATATTAGAGGGTAAACATTTTTATTTTATATTTTTTTTACATTTGATTTTGAGGGGAGTTATCTTTTTAGAGAATAATTCCCTGTAATACATCTTCTTGTAAATGGAGGAAAGAAAATAAAGCACATTCTAGTTGAACACCTCTTAGGTATGTTCAAAAAGACAAAAACTGGGTAGACCATCTCAGAAGGAAGGTGGTTGTTTCTTGTTTGCTTTTAAAATCACCACTGGAACTATCTCCAAGCTACAGACTCATCCGAATTCGAAGAATTCATACAGTGACTTAACATGGTAGTTACTGCATATCCAAATAACTAAGTATATTTAGCTTTCTCTCCAAAATGTTTTGTAATGTATTTTTATAGAAATATTAATGCAGACACAGCATGTTTCTGGGGCATAAATGAGCCAAGACCCTGCCTCTCCAACTGCCAGCCAATAAAATCTCTGTAGACATATGACAGCAGGAATGAGGGAAGGTATTCACTGCTTGGCAGGCTAGGCACATCAATTTATGTAATCCACAGTCACTTCTTTCACACGGGACAGTATGCATCAACTCTGTTCTTGGAAGTACTCATGAAGTTCTCAAGAAAGCAGTCAGTTATTTGGAAGAGAATTCGAAAAGGGCTTTGCTTCAGATATACAGTGTGCCTGAAACAACGGGTCTCAGATAATACTAGATAGATATAGATTAGATATATATATATAGATACGCATACATACACATATAGTATTATTTAATATATACATATAGTAAATAAGTAATAAAGGACAACAAAAAAGGATGAGTCTTTGCACTGGAACTTGCATAGGCTAAGCTATCAGACAGGGTCAGACTTACCAATGCTTTAGGGCACAAAGACAAGAATTTATATATGTATTATTAAGTATATGTATTATTATTATGTATTTATATAAATACACTTAAAGGCAACAGTAAACTCAAAAGAATAATCAAAGCCTCAGACAAATCTCAAAGCAGACCTATCAATAGCAATACATTCCAGGATTCCTAAAAGGTCAGCTGTTCTAAGTGGAGGCAACCACTTCAAGGGCTCTTTGCAATACAGTACATGGGATGCTTTTTGTTTTGAGGAAAAAAACATGATGTAAGAGGAAACTGCATTCTAATTATTAAACTGTAAAGAGAACTGGACATAGTCATCAAGAAATATTCCACAAATGTATTATAGATAATTCATAAATTCTTAAATCCTAAAGGAATAACAGTGGAAATTAATTCACTTTCAAAAACAAGCCAATACGGAGAAGCACACAAGCCTGAAAGAAAACAAGAATATTTCAGAAGTAAAAACCTCAGCTTAGGAACTGCACCAAAAACTACATCCAATCAACACTACGCCTTTCTCAGATACCATAAGAGGTATTTCTATTGCTATAAATCCTAAACAAAGTTGAAATGCAAAATAAATAAATAAATAGATACCATGTGTGTAGCTATTTCACAGAACAGACTTTCACCACCCCAAGAGTTTGCAATATAAAGCGTTCCCCCATACACGATGTACATAGGTTGCTCCGAAAGTAATGCCTCCTATTTGTTTCCATAGAAACTATGAGAGACACAAGGAGTACAATGACATACATAATGAAGACATTACTTTTGAGCTGCCAGGCTCATTTCAGCCTTTTTTTTTTTTGCCATAGGCAGAAAGCAGTTTTTTCTGTTTAAAGAGAGTAATGAAGGCAAAGTATTCAGGAAATTACTAGCCAGACAAGAACTGTCTTGTCATTACTAACACAGAGATGTCTCTTCTGTATCGAGATCACTTACTTAATATCCAGGCACAATTACAAGAAATCTTACAAAGTTATACTTTGAAGATATTATTCCAATGCAACATTCTACAACTCTAGACATAAAGATCTGAATTCAAGGTCTACTGTATCTTTTCCTAATAATTGTTTCAGGAAAATCAGATATGTGTGCTAGAAATGCTTTTCTGATAGAAGCCAAAAGTTATCTGACATCATTTGATGCCTGAAAAAAAAGAGGGTATTTTTGAGTTTGCTCCCATACTTGAGAATCCTCATGTGCTTGCAAGGCTAGCAGGCTCCATCACAAAAACATATCTGAGAGTGGAATGGTGACAACAAAAATTCAATAATCTACCTACCTGCTATAAATGAAATAGGTACAAGCTGTATTTCAGCCCTGGTTGAGACCTTACATGACAAAGGAATCATAGCAGATTGAAATCAGGTTTTGCTCCATTATCACCAGAATGACTCAAGGAGAAAGGGGAAAAAAAAAAGAAAATCTTTAAATATGCTCAGATGAACACAATAGCTTCCTGACTGTATTGCACTGGGACTGAAACCGTGGAAGTTTAAGTAAATCTGCTTATGCATAGAAAAGAATTCATTAGAAACACAACCAAAAGATTTGTGTACATTGCTTAAGTTATGCATGAACAAAAGTCCCAAGAAGAAATCCAGCGTAAAGAACAAACAAATAAACAAAACCATGTATTTAAGCTCAGTATTCAGCATCTCTCCAATACCTAGAAAAAAAAAATGGAACAAATATTTCAGTTTTCATAGAACTTTATTTTCCTAGGATACACCAGAAGCATTGGTTTCATTTTTGTTACTTGGCAGCCTTCTAACCAAGAAATTACCATGGCAATGTAGTATTCTAAATGTTAAATTTTGGTGCTCCTTGGCAACAGTGAGTTCTCAAATTCAAAACACCTGTGGCTGGATCACGTACTAGCCAGAATGAACAACAGTATGTGATCTTTTGAGTGAATAATTTGAGTTTAAAAAAAATAAAAAGTTTTTGGAACTTCATTACAAATATTTCCCTCTATTATCTGGAATGTCAGCTTGAAATATCTAATGATTTTTCAGATTCTTAGGAGAAGTTAGACGTTCCCAAATTTACCCTGTCTTTTTCCTTCCTTTTTTCTTTTTTTTAATAAAAAAAGATTCACTGTATTACATTATGAATTTTATACTTGTCAAAATATTTGGAAATAGCCACTACTAGACTAGCTGTAGCTTCACATATTTGCATTATAAAAGCATGAACAGGAGGTAAAAGCAGCAAGAATAATCCATACACATCTACATACAATCCACAAAATAGATTCTAACCTTACGAGGAATGAAAGCAAGTTCAATCTCCAGTCAGATTAGTTTCCTACATTGGTTCACAGTCACATGAATGCTGGTTAGTTCCAGGGCAAAAGAACAGGGTGGGAGCATACAGATGGAGACAGGGTGAGCTGGATACCACAAACCAGACTTTGATCAATAAGCAATCCTCTTATTTAACACCAGGATCAGATCTCAGCAAGGTGAGAGCTAAGGAACACACTGTTTCTTTCAGCCCCTCTTAGCTTATTTTCTTCCCAGTATTGGTCTTGCCTTTACCTTTTATTTATATTTATTATTTATTCTTTCTTCAGATAAACACATTTGCAGCAAGTAGACCGGATAGCACTGCAATATGTCTAAGCAAAATGTAGATGAGATGTATCCCAAAGACACCACAACAACCAGAAATTACCACACTGGGTGAATGGGAGAGGGGAAAGGGGTACAGTTGATAAGTCTTATACATCTGAGAACTACTTGAAGGTGATTTCAAGGCATTTCAAGGGCACAAGTTTGAAAACCCACAGCAAGCATTGTGCTAAAAGTACCACCATGGACTGTTTGCAAGGGGATGTGACCAAGGCAATCAACATAGCTAAGCTCAAATAACTGGATTTCTATAGTCAGGATTTCTTAATCAGACCCCAGAGATGGCTAGAAGCCATTTGGGACTTTCACATCTCATTATGCTGTGCTTTCACAGGAAGATGGTAATAGAAGAAGTTGCAATTGTGACACAGGAGTTATCAAAATAAACACAGAAGAACAAATAGAGTGCATCCGTTTCCTTTCACTCTTCAGTTAGTGGTGCTTTCAAAACCAGATGCAACATCATGAATCCTCAGATTCTTAATAACCTGAAACACAGTGATTAGCAAATGATCTGCAAAACTTGATCATTTCCACAACTATCTCAGTTTCACCTCTATAAGCCACTCCAAGTGTCTGTAAGACATCTGAAAAAGTGCATGGTATCAATGTTGAGAAGAGGAGAATGGTAAGAGTGAGGGGGACTTCTAAGTAAAAAGCTGTAGAGATGAATGAGGATACTGGTATGAAGTTTTATGGACAACGAGGTGCAAAGCTGTAAGATGCTAGGCTTCACAGGTTCTGCAGCTTAAGCACACAGGATATTTTACATTTACTATGTTATTTTGGCTGATGTTTTTAACCTGACAAGTGAAATTTCAAGGCGGAATCAAACGCTGCTTGATGAAGTAGATAGAAGTAGGAGAGGTTCTTCCGAGTACAGGATGCCACATAAAAAAAGACATTTTTATACACAGCTCAGATTAGTCCCACATGCAGGGAAGCCAGGGAGTGAGTGGGATGCCTGCAAAAGATTATCATTGAGCAACATCTGGCAAACATCCACATCTTAATAGTAACTGAAAAGGCACTAAGTGTTTTTGTGAAGATGTCATTCAACACAACCACTCGTCTCCTAATGAGACTCACCCACTTAAAACTTTCTTTTCACTGTCACTATACAGTTGTCATGAAAACACAAAGAAATCACACAAGAAAAATGCTTTCAAGTTAATAACGTAAACCCAAGCCATGTTATCGTTTGAAAGCAAGTACCAGCAGAGAAATTACCACATTGGACAAATACCTATTAATACATATTAAGTCAATTTCCTTTTCTCTGCACCTATGGAAGGTTTTTTTACTCCCTCAAAATAGTTAATAAAATTGATCTAACAATAAGGAATTTTAGTAAATGCATATATGTTAGAATATTATGTAACTGAAGTTACATGGTGTAACTTCATTAACTACATACATAACTACATTATGTAGTGTTGTCCCTGTAATGCTGCTGTATCTCTCTTCCCTTCCATCCTCCTGGTTATTTCTACATCACTTCAAGAGCAAGCAATCACCTTAACTGCCCTCTGCTTTATATTGTTTGGAATTCCTATTTTATCATGCAACTAAATTTAAGTTATGCTATCCTGTTCCTATGTTACTTATTTCCTTTGCAGCAGACCTCTAGAGATTTCGCCTCTGGATGAAATCCCTTATTCATTCCTTTGAACCAGCTGCTACTCAAAACAGTTCTTACTAGCTTCTCATGCAACCAGTACATTCATTAATGCATCAGCATATCTGTGCAAGACCTAAGAAGCTTTCTGGTTTCATACAACTGCAAAGAGCCATAGCACTTGAAGAAAACATATTACCACAGTAAAAAATTCTGACGAGCTTTACTCACACATTTTGGAATAAATGTTATTTCAGTAGTAGTCTGAGGAGCTATAAGAGCTAATAATGGGAAATATGAAGTCCCTAACATTATATTTCTTGCCCTGAGCTCTTGGCTCCTATTGGAGTACTCCTCACTTCTGCTCCCAAACAGGACAATGCAGTGTTGAGATTCTGTTCAATTTGAAAGACCTTCCAACCTAACTTCTCATCCTACCAAACTGCTATCCAATCATAACCTGGCAGCTGCCCAATTCAACGGTGGAGATCCACTTTATATCTGATCTTTGCTAGACTATACATAAACAAGTCTTCCAGCCTGTGAGAAAACAGCTTTCAACACAACTGAATGACTCCAACCAGACTTCCAGATGTTATACTCTAATTAGTGAGTTAGTGGCCCTAGCTTATTTCTGGTCAGTATCAAGCCTACTGATGATTTAAATGGAGGTTCTGTATGAGCCATTATAGAAATACTCTGCTGGACTCAATTTTGGACTGCATGTTCATTACTGAATGAACAGAATACTTGCACTGTAAAAACACAATCACTGATTTAATTTCTAATTAAATTTTGAATATAGATGCACTATTTGGTGTTAAATGCAACATGAGTAAATGTTCACCACTCTGACCTACTTCTGTAAGAGAATAAGTAATGTACTTGCAACTTTTCATTAAAACCTAAGTACATTTTAAAATCCTTTTCTTACTGTGATTTAAAGGGCAACTAAAGAGTCACTTAATTTAGCAGCTCAATGTTTTTGTGCCAGAAACCCCAACTGAAAAGCTTTTAATTGCACAAGACAAACTGAAAGGAATTGTATCAGGGTTATATCAGCCACCAACTCACAGTGAATTCACAACTGACTACCAATCTTCTTCTAGCACACTCCCCCCTGCTCTAAAAAACTATTGGGCAAAAAAAACCCCAACACCATAACATTTCCCTTCCTTTTACCCCATTTCAGCCTTTCTTCTTTTTCAGTCAGCAGCAAGTTTCATGCCTGGTTATGCAGAGGTTGTAAAAAGACATCTGCAATGACAGCAGCAAGCAATTAAGCACATTTACAACAGTAAAAAGCATTTCTAAAATAAAAAACACCATATTTTAAGCACGGATTAAATCTGATAGTATATACTGTGCACTGCAAGTACCTCACAGCTCCTTTCAAATACGAGTTAAAGTTTCCCATGACTGTGTTTGCATGTTTTTTTCATTACTGTACACTACCACACCAAGCAACCACAGATGTTTTATGAGAGCATCTTGCTAGCCTTCGTGGCCTACCACACACACTTTATATAAACCACTTGTGCTATGGAAAAGTTTTCATTTCTGCTCTGAAGAACGATAGCTTGATAAGGGCTATACACGGTATTGCCAAAAAGCAAGAGTTTGCCATGTTTAATCGCTTCCGTAATCTGCTGAAAGAAAATCTGTGTCAATGGCTGATCAGAATTTGCTGTTTTTATTAGTGCAACTGATGATGTGGCAACTCTAGAAACTTTAGAAACAGCTGCTGGAACTGTTCCTAGAAAAAATAAAGCCACAGCTCCTCAGAATTCTATCTCACAGAGTATAAGTTTGGAAATTTCATAAGCTTTCAAAAGACCTTTTCCTTAGGACATTTACATGGTCTGTAAAAGAATGTCAGTAATTTAATACTTGAACTGTTTTAAACAGAATTCAAGCCCAACCTAACACAGTTTTTTCTCCTTCAAGGAACCGTTGCACTTAGAGTTATTTATTAGTAACAGAAGGAATGCAAGAATTTTTACATTCATTTCCATAGAGCTGAAATATGACTGCTGTCAAGTATTCCAGAGTTTAAAGAGAAAGTACTGTTAGCATTCTAACTTTGCAAAGACTTAAAATTTACAGCAGAAGTAGTAATTTGCCAGCATATTGAGAAATGTGACGGTACAGATTAGCTATTTGGTTTTGAATTGTGTAATTTTATTTCATTTTACTTTATTTTTTTTTTAACTCTTGCAGCTTTTTTATATACCTTCCCAATAATGACATTCAATTGATTTCATTGACATAGAAGAGACAGTATGATCATCTTCAATTACATATTTAAGAATATGCATAAGCCTGGAATTAGCAGATCTTGGCCATGCCAGAACTCTGCCAACAGCTTCAATTTCAGCCATAGAACATTCCAGGCACCTGTACTTTCCCCCAAAGAATACTAATTGTTTGTATTTAGATCAAGACTAATTTTGAAGTGCTCAAACTAAAGCTGACTCAGGTTGCCCAGGAGAAATAGTCTGTCTGATACAACCTGGCCATACCAGCAGGTAGCCAGAACTGGTGTCCACCATCTGAAGAACAGACTGGGTTTTGTAGCACTTACCAGCACTGAGAAGCCAAAAATTACAGAATATGTTCACTGTGAAGGAGTCCAAGACAACTGCTTCTGCTTAAAGAGAGTGGCTTGACCCACATGCTAGACTAAGATGATGCCGGAACAAACAAGATGCCCGAGCCAGAGACTAAATATTAAAATGGAACTCATCTGTAGACCTGCAAGAAGAATTTCTTCAGAGTAAATACACCCAAGTTCCAGTACTTCCTTGGAGGGAGCTCATGTATTTCATGTTAATTGTTGGATAAGCAGCCTTTGAAACACAGCCAAGTGCTTTTCCTAAGGCAATACTCCCACTGGCTAACTTTATGACCAGGCTCCCCTTAACACATACAGTCAAACTTTTCCCTAAGCAGAAACCTGCTAGTATTTGTGATTAGTGCACTCTGCTGGTGATTGAGATCACAGGATTCCACTCATCTCAGACTGAAGAACAGGATACCACAGGGCAGTCTTCTCAACTACCATAATGTTTTTCTGACGACTAAGCTGTTACACAAAAATGCAGCAGTTTCTTCCTCAGACAGACTCATGCCTTGAAAGAGAGCACGGTATTTTGAATTACGAGCAATAAACCATCTCATAGGTCGGTCCAATACCAGACAACTAGTCAGATACCGCAGCTCATGCCTCACTTCCCCTTTAGTCAGCTACAAAGTCAGCATACGGGAATATTAAGTTGCACTAAAGGAGCTCCTAGATCCACCACACAGCCCAGAGTACAGCACAAAAAAACGGATCTTTGAGGGCAGCTATTTTATTTCAAAGAGAAGTTTGGATAACCGCATTGGGCTGGCTGCCCAGTATTTTGGACTGCTTTAAATACCATAATGCCTAACAGCACTCAGTCATTGTTATTTTGAAAGTTTCAGTCTAGAATTCTTTTTTATCACTAGTAAGAAGGTCCAGGAATGTACTTTAAAGTATCACAACATTCCTTAGGTAACATTAGCTATTGGGGCAAAATAAACTATGAAACTGAATTCTCACATCAGTTTGTTCGACGGAGAAAACTGAATTCTTTAAAAATAAATAATAATAATAATAATAAAAAGCTAGAAAGCTGCAGGAAATACAACCCTTGAAAATTACACTTTGCTTTACTGACTAGAGGACAGAAACAGCAAAGCAGTTCTTCACAAACAGCCTCAAATTAAAGACTGTAAGAGCTGCCCCAGTTACAATAGTCAAAAATGTGAAAAAGAAAAAAAAACACTGTAAAATATCGAATTACTTGTTTCAAATGTTATGTAATGTCAATGGAAACGTGCAGAGGTAAATCACACCTGAGTGATGTGGCACTCACATGCTGAAGACTCCAAGTAAAAAAGAGCTTAAGTAACAGCAAATAAATACCCTGGAGTAGCCTCAAAGCTGCCAGAGAGGTTGTGGAGTTTCCTTCTATGGAGATATCCAAGTCCTGGCTGGATACCCACCTGGGTGACCTGCTGTAGGGATCCTGGTCCCTTCCAGAACCCATGTTTCTGTCATTCTGTATCAGCATGCTAGACCTATTCCATCAATAACAGAAATAATTATATGCTAAGGACTAACATGGATAAATAAATATTTCACACTAAATACACCTCACAGAAATAACCCATTTCTGGACTCTGCTTCCCTCCAGCTGTGCAGTGATAAATGATGTAAGAAAAATACAGGTTTAGCACAAATACAGTTTTAGAACTTCATAAAACATACTTCAGTTCTTCTTCCTGTGCTACAAGTATTTCCTGCAGCAACACTTCAAGCCTCTTATTCTTCTGTTATTCTTCTGCCACATGCCCAAATTACCTTTTGAACACATTACTTCCAGTCTAGACAACCCAGAAGTTGACAGTTGTAAACCAAAGAAGTATGAGAACCTGAGTGCTGCAACATAGAACAACACAGCTCAAAGTCCTGGGACCCAGAAAACAGCACTTTGAGTCTGACTGTTAGGTTTTTCTGGCTGTTGATGTGCTGCCACCTAGCACATGCTTCAGAAAGTTTAGTTCATATGCATTTTTTAGGACGGCAGGCTATTCTTTGATACCTGAAAACCCTTGAAATGCTCGCTAGAACAAGAAACATACATCACACTGCAATATTTTTAAAGGATTCCTTCAGCGTGTATGCCTGTAAAATTAAAGATGAGGTGAGAATACAATTATAGCCAAACACAGACAAGCATGGCAGAACCATAGAACTCAGGTTGGAAAAGACCTCAAAGATCATCAAGCCTAACCATAGCACCCTAACTCAAACAACCCTCTGCTAAATCATATCTCTGAGCAAGAGAAAAATTGCTGTTTCAGGGCTGCACTATTTTCTGTCCAAATTATACCTTTTAAAAGACTTCCAAGGTCCCCTCTCCAAATTCTCTGACATTACCAAATAAACCCAGAGGCTGTCAGAAAGAAAGGAACCTACATTTAATAGGCAACATAGTTTCTTCATTAAGAGCAGAGGCCTATCTTTATGAAAATTAAAAGCTAGTAAATAACCAAGTCTACAAGGGTTTCTAGAGTACTACTATAAATCCAGATAAGATGAAGCAATTTCATTAGCCATTTAAATGGAACTTACATTTCTTTCTGCAGTAGTTCCCATTGCATCTGATCGATGCAGTCCAACAGGTACACTGTATAAGGCTGATTTTTATACATTAATATTATCCCTTACCAAATTGGAAGCACATGAGTCATTCAGTTTTAATATGATTACTTTATATACTATATACTTTAGCTCACCGGCTAGCATGCCACCTTCACCTGAGAAAGGGATATTAACAGCAAGACAAACTCTCACAAAAGCTTCCCATATAAACACACAGAGGATTATCCAGGCCAAGAAAACGTTATGATTACTTTACATTTAACCTCATTTAGCAGTCACAAGAACCAAAGGCTTGTAGCAGCATCTGACCTCACATTATAATGCACGTTTTCCGAACATCACGTTTACCTCCCCATTAAATTCCTGGGTCAGAAATCACCCTCAGAGCTGACTTTTAACACATCTTCTCCCATTGCATGAAAACGGGCCCGGCTCTTCCCTTTTCTGTCCCATCCGTTCCCTATCGTCCCCATCCCTGCCGCGCTCACCTCGTTGTTCAGGTTCAGCACCGCCGCCATGTTGCCGTCCCCACGCCTCCACTCGGTCCGCCGTGGTGCCGCTCTAGGCTGAAACTCTATGGTTGGAGCCGCTCTAGGCGGCTGTTTCCGGTTGTTAACTTCCGGTCTCGCTTTCCGGCCGGCCGAAGCAGCAGTGCGCATGCGCAGGGCTGTGTGGTGCGGCTTGGCGGGTCCCGTAGAGCGCTGTGTGTTATTACCACACGTTTGGGGTGGTTTATGTGTCCAATCCTTTATATATACATATATATACATATACATGTTGATATAGGGATGATTCCTGCTTTAATCCGGTGCAGTAAAGCTGCTCCTCATCAGATCGGTGCTGTCTCAGGGCCTCCTTTCACGTACAGCATTGTGTTTAATGGCTTTAGCTACCTACTAAGCGTGAGTCAATATGGAAAGTTCACCATAAGGGCAAATAATGAGAAATATCAGAGTCCCTGGGTTGGTTGGAATAAAGAGCATCCCAGACTGAATTATTAGTACCGATATAGGACAGGAGATGGCAGCAGAGACCATAAAAAACTGGCAGAGACACCCTATTGTGACTGGTCCAGAGGCTCCATGTATTTTGGGTATCGATTACCTTAGGATGGGATATTTTAAGGATCCCAAGGGGTATCCCTTGGGGCCAGTACGGACGGGACAGGATGTGAAGAACATCCTCTACACTGCTGCTGGAGAGAAAGGTCCCACCTGGAGTTTGTGGCAAAGAGCCTCAGGAGAGACCCGAGGCCGACCCCTGGGATTCTGGAGTCGAGCATATAAAGGGTCTGAGGAGCGCTACACTCCAACTGAGAAGAAGATCTTAGCTGCATATGAGGGGGTTCGGGCTGCTTCCGAAGTAGTTGGTACTGAAACACAGCTCCTTCTGGCACCTCGATTACCAGTGCTGAACTGGATGTTCAAAGGACAGGTTCCCTCCACCCATCATGCTACTGATGTCACCTGGAGCAAGTGGATTACGCTGATTACACAGCGAGCGCGAATGGGAAACCTCAATCGTCCAGGAATTTTAGAGGTGATCATGGACTGGCCTGAAAGTAAAAGATTTGGAACATCACCAACAGAGGGAGTTGTCACATGCTAAAGAGGCCCCACCATACAACGAATTACCAGAAAATGAAAAGAAATATGCCCTGTTCACTGATGGATCAAGTCGTATTATAGGGAAGCATCGCAAATGGAAAGCTGCTGTGTGGAGCCCCACACGACAGGTTGCAGAGGCCACTGAAGGTAAGGGAGAACCAAGTCAGTTTGCAGAAGTAAAAGCTGTCCAGCTGGCCTTAGATGTGGCTGAACGAGAGAGGTGGCCAATGCTTCATCTTTATAGTGATTCATGGATGGTGGCAAATGCCTTATGGGGGTGGTTGCATTAGTGGGAAGATGATAACTGGCAACGAAAGGGTAAACCTGTTTGGGCTGCTGAACTGTGGAAAGACATTGCTGCCCGAATAAGGAACATTGTTGTAAAAGTGCACCATGTAGATGCTCATGTGCCTAAAAGTAAGGCTACTGAAGAACATAAAAATAACCATCAGGTTGATTGAGCTGCCAAAATTGAGGTGGCTCAAATAGACTTGGGTCTCCACAATCGCAAATCACATTCACACTACCACATTCGTCACGTCTGTCATGTTTATCGTGTTGGGGTCTCCACTTGACGTAGCTGTCAAATTACAGAATCACAGAATCACCAAGTCTTGGAAAAGACCTACGA
This sequence comes from Coturnix japonica, assembly GCF_054131305.1. Taxonomy (NCBI): domain Eukaryota; kingdom Metazoa; phylum Chordata; class Aves; order Galliformes; family Phasianidae; genus Coturnix; species Coturnix japonica. The sequence continues at coordinate 866,271 of NC_140702.1, forward strand.
GATCATCCAAGATCATCTTTCTCCGCAGGGCTGCCCTCGAGGAGTACTTTCCCCAGTCTGTATAAATACCTGGGATTGCCCCAGCCCAAGTGCAACACACTGTACTTGGCCTTCCTGAACCTCACTGAGTTCTCATGGGCCCACTTCTCCACCCTGTCCAAGTTTCTCCAGATGTCTTCCCTTCCAATCTAAAGCACTGACTGCACTGCTCAGCTTGGTGTCATCTGCAGACCTGCTGAGGTGCACTCATGTCCATCGTCTTGTGCTGACAGAAGGCTTTTGCACTCCAGGCCCTAAGTCCAGCTTAGCTAACTCTTCCAAGGGGGCTACAATGGGAGCTAGCACTGACAACGTAGTGATATATAGGATCTGCTCCGGGGAGGCAGATGAAGGGAGACTGTTATTCACTTTGCCCACCAGGTCGTGAACAAGCATTTGTAAATCCTTATTGGTTTAGCCATTAAGAATCAAAGAATTGCTCAAGTTGGAAAAGAACTTAAAGATCAAGTCCAGTTAAGTATGGACATCATGAAATGAACTGCTGGAATTGGGAAAGCTGCTAAGGGAGAACTATTGAATGCTTCATTATGCCCCAGTAGACTCTCTCGCAAATGGAATAAAGAAATCCAAGGACTCTCTGTCTCTTGTCAACAGCAAACCAAAGCAGGTAACCACGCTTTAATCCATCACTGCCTGTGTTTCAGGGGGTGCTGATCATCAGTAGTGGTGCACCAGCCAGTCTTCGGCCAGGAAACATTCCTGGGCCTTCCTGTTTGAAAGCAAGCAGCTCCAAAGAAATGCTTTCAAATGTGAAAATGTCCACAGGGTGTGCTGAATGTCTCGTGCTCTGGTACATCTACGCTGCAATGGAATAAAAAGCCATTTCTAGCCCACTGGCCTCATGACACCAGAAGCCATCAAGGAAGTTTTGTAACATATGGATAGGCACAGGACTGAGGGGTGGGCTTGACCATGGACACTATTGCACAGGTAATCTGTGAATGTGAAGCTGGTGCTGCAAATAAGTAAGCCAAGCCCATGAAGACTCTTTGGTGCAGGGGACAGTGGATTAAGTAGAAATATGGGGAGGCCTGGTGGTGAATTCTATCTCACTCCCATAAACCTGCCATGGAAAGCACAATGTGCTTGCAATGGTGGAAGCAAACATCTGAGTTCTGGAAACACCCGTGTCCCATACCTCCACCCAAAATACCAGAATAGCAAATCTTAGGATAATAGAACTCATTTTAATAATGACCTCATAAACACCTGGGCCAAAGAGGATGTCACTGAGTGGACATTTCATACCCTCTGCAATGCACCAGCTTCTGGAAAAGGCAATGCTTCGGAGTGTTAAAAACTACACTGAAAGCAATAGTTGGCAGAACATTCATGCACTGGGATAAACGTTTAGCCCAAGCCACCTGGTTAGTCAACACTCTGGGATCTGTCAGTTGTGATGGCCCTGCTCAGTCCAGCATCTTATGTACTGTACAACGGTTCATGTAGTACACAAGAAGAATTAATGAGGGAAAACGACTTGGTTCACCCCTGCCTCGGGCAAATGCCAGCCCACCTGTGGGACTGATTTTGCTCAGGGACATGGTGGGAAATGCAAAAATCAAACAGGGATGTTGAGTTTGTACCAGAAGGAGACTTGATGATGGGAGAGAACAGTCAGAAGTTTTAGGTATACGTGCACATAAGTACATAAATCTGTATATGATGGTAATTATAGTTTATTGACTATTTAGATATACATATATGTGTTGTACAACTTGGGCATGATGTCATGATATGGAATAAGCGGTGAATGCTATAATGGTCATCCTTAAGTAATGACATCATGAAATGGACTGCTGGAACTGGGAAAGTCCACCAGGAGTTCTATGATTCAACCAATTTCACTGCTTTTCCACATCAGGATGCATTTTTCTCCTCTTTTCCTGATGTTAGTGCCTTTTTGCTTGTACCAGCGATTCCTGACTGCTTGCAAAGGTCAAGCGTAGAGGATTGCTGTGGGGACTGTCTGAATAAGGCAGTGATTGGTGAGAATATACATCGGACAAGACCCTTCCGACGTGACTGTGAATCCCCAGAAACATCTTGAATTTCTATGATAATTCGAGCTACTGGCTGTCGTTTTTCTGCTGGAGCTGGGTCTTCATTTTTCATGACAGCTTCAAATGTCATTGTTTTTCTGCAACAAAAAGAAAGGGATTTTAGACAAGACTCCAAATTTGTAGGAGTTATGAGGCAAAGTGATCCCTGAACAGAAATCCCAGCAGATGGCTGTCCATTGCTCACTGTGCTCTGGTAGGCTCTCATTGCAAGAGCTTCCCTGTACAACGCAGCCACCTAGGAAAGAGTACTAGAGAAACAACTCACTTTTGTCTCTTCATCAGCAGACGTTTTGCCAGGTAAGCCAAAGCAGCCAGGACCATCAGAAAGAACAGAACGGCAAGCACTGCAAAGGCAGATTTATATCCTCCTTGTTTCTGTTCCACATGCTCTGCAGTTCTCACACCTCCGGCAGCTGGAGAACACAAGACAGTGCAACACACTCATGAGTTCTGCACTACTGACGACATCACAGTGTAGTGAAGAAGTGCAAGGGCTTGTAGTATTCACACCATTATCATCCCTGATTCTTGTGCCTTAGTAGCAGAGGATGAGGATGATGTCTTACAGTCCTCCTGAGCACAAGCCTACTTGCAATGGTACCACTAATCCTACTTGGCCAGCTCCACCACTACCATCAAAACAGCTCCAGTTACATGTTTGAATGCAATTCTTCTGCTTTGAATGGCAGCAAACACATCCTCTACAGAAGCTCTCCACAGCAATTACTAGTACCTTCCCCTCAAGAAGGAACGGTTTATTTCTTCAGGTAAATCGGCAATGACAACATACCTTTGGGATACTCTTCAGGCCCAAAATCAAGATCCATCTGAGAACGTGGATAAGGAATCTGAGGTGCAACAGCTAGAAGGAAACACAGAGGAGAAACGTTCTTATTACAGATGGTGATAACTCTTTTCATAATTAACAACTGCAGGAGGGTCAGGCTGGCCTTCTGGATGCACTTGGCATCTCTCAAAAGAAACCTACACACAGCTCTTAGCCATGCGATTCCTCCAAGACTCAAAATAAGGAACCCTTTGAGAAGCTGCAGAGCCAGCACCCAAGGCCACATCTACAAGCAGAGGCAGTTCCTGACATACATTGCAATTAATCTGTTCAGCCTTGAATGGCAACAAAAACTCCTACTGACAGACACTTCTCTCCCTCTTCCACTCACAAGTATGGGTCAAATGGTTACCAGGTGTCAAAAGAGGGACCATATTGGCACAAAACAAACCATGCATAGATCAGCTAGGGAAAAGGATCCCTGGGAAGTTCTAAGCTCTTCTCCAGATGCTTCTGCCTTTGCTGTCAGCACTTGTAGAGACAGTAGGCTGGGGCTGCTGAGAAACACCGCTGTGCAGGCCAAAGTATCCCAGACCATGTCCCTGTGCTCTCTTGATTGGCACTCTTCTCTTCTCCTCATCCCAGCATCAGCAAAGACCATTGTAAGGTATGTTCCACAGGAAGACAAGGCTGAAAGTACCTGCTGACGCTGTGAAATGAACAAAGACAGACCACTCACCCCTGGGGTAGCCTTGAGGTTGATGAAAACGGCGCATCCCAGATATACGGCGTACAGGCAGATCTATAAAGAAACAGAAGAAAGGCTTCCTTTCCACATTGTGCCAGGCTTCTAGATAAGGAGCCTACAGAGCCTGGCAGGGGATCACGTAGTGTTTTGAGAGCCACACGTAGGTCCAGATACTGACAGGCCTAGAGTAGAGTCCTGGGTGAGCCATGGCCAGGGATCAGGTGCATCCCCAAGGAAAAACATACCCCTGGAATCCTGGAGACGTTCCAGATCACCTTCCATGGGATATGCTTCATAGGTGTCACCAACACGATCAGCATCTGGAATAGAGAAAAGCAGAAATTCTGTCAAGAGCTGTCGCAATATGCTGCTTCTTAAGGGATCCGCAGTGACCAGAGATGGATTGTGTGAGCAACAGGCAGAATCCAAACACGTATGAACATTCTTTCAATGCGTGCATGAGCCTGTTTCAGCTGTGGGCTTCGACGTGACAGCTCCCCAGATGCTGTCTCAAGGAAACAGCCTGTAGTTCTAAGCCTGTCTGCAGGACAGACTGCCCTTGCTCACTGGGGACCCTGTGACATCCTTGAAGCATACGTAAACCCCATGGGGAGCACGTAAGGACTAAAGTGTGCATTTCCATTAGTCATGAGTGCAGAACCTGCTGGCCAGCAAACGGCTCTGCTGACACCATCCCAGCCCCTACTTGGGGCACGGGTGAGCAGACTGTGTGTCAGAGCCTGGTTGTTTCTCCAGTGGACCCACCATCCAAGTCTGTTTTGCAGCTCCAGAGCATCATAGCTGTTATGTAAGATCATTTGGGAAGGTGGGATAAGCTGAGAGGCGATCTGCTTGCTGCCCGGAACAGGGACTTGTTTTTGATCTTTTGCTGTCTTTGAGATTCCCCCCCCCCGCCCCCTCATCTGACTGTGAGTGTGTAGATAATCCCCTGTTGCCTGAAGAGCAGCTCCTGTGCACCCTTCTTGTAGGTATGGCAGAGTGATTCCATCAGTCAGTCACCCTCTCACAATCCTGGATGCTCCTAAACTTTTCTACTTCCCCCTTTAGTTCTACCACCAGGCTCAGCAGATCATCCATTTGCTCACACCGCACACGGGTGGTATCCCTGCTGCCCTTCTGTAGCAGTGACAGGACCAGGCATTCCCTGCAGCATGAGACCGGAACTGCAGCAAGGACATACATGCTTTCTGAATCTCCACGTCCCTTTTAGAAGGAAGCTCTAAACCATGCCCTAAATGCTTCTGCCTTTGCTGGCATCACTTCAGGAGACACAGGGATGAAGCTGCTGGCAAACACTGCTGTGCAGGGCAAAGAATCCCAGGCCATATCCCTGTGCTCTCTTGATTGGTACTCTGCTCTTCTCCACATCCCAGCATCAGCAAAGACCATTGTAAGGTATGTTCCACAGGAAGACAAGGCTGAGAGTACCTGGTGACGCTGTGAAATGAACAAAGACAGACCACTCACCCCTGGGGTAGCCTTGAGGCTGATGAAAATGCTGTCGCCCAGATATACGGCGTACAGGCAGATCTATAAAGAAACAGAAGAAAGGCTTCCTTTCCATATTGTGCCAGGCTTCTAGATAAGAAGCCTGCAAAGCCTGGCAGGGGATTTTGTAGTGTTTTGTGAGCCACACGTAGGTCCAGATTCTGCCAGGCCTAGACTAGAGTCCTGGGTGAGCCATGGCCGGGGACCAGGTGCATCCCCAAGGAAAAACATACCCCTGGAATCCTGGAGACGTTCCAGATCACCTTCCATGGGATCTGCTTCATACGTGTCACCGACACGATAATCTGGAATAGAGAAAAGCAGAAATGCCATGCAATATTCCTTGCTGCACCATTTACCCATCAGGTTTGCTGTGTTTCAGGCCCTCTTTGCTCAGTGGGCACAGCTCTCCCCTTTAGGTTGTCCCCCTCTGCTCCATGGTGGGATGCCTGGTGAAGCTGGAAAGCCATCATTTCAAAGGGAACAGAGTCGATGTAAGAGCCTGTTTTTTCCCTGGCAGACCCACCATCCAACACTGCTTTCCAGGCAGCTTTAAGAGTTTGTTTCCCCTCTGCTTCGCTCAGTGCCCAACCTACCTGGACTAAGTGCTTCCCACGCAACATTGCGGGGTCGCCCATGACATGGAGTCACAAGGAAAAGGAGAAGGAAGAGCAAAAAGCAACACCTGGGAGCAGTTGTCTCCCGTAGTTGCCCCATGCTACCTCTCGTCCACAACCAGCAAGCACCCTCCTTGGAGGCTTGAGGCAAGACTGGTCAACTGGTTCCTCCTGGCGTGACATAGTATGGGGTTCCTGAACGTCACCATGGTGCCCATTATGACCTCACAAAGCACCTCTTGAGGCACACCTTGAGGCAAGAAAACTCTGCTCGGCCTTTCTGAGTTAGAACTTTTTGAGCACCTTATTAAGGAGTATGTTTCCAAACAAGGCCCGTTGTTTTAGTATTCCTGCAGAGTTGGTTAGGATGTGCAATACTGTCTTCATATTCATCTGTACACATTGAAGGAATCTCAAGCTTCACCGCAGACTGAAGTGTATCAGGATGCAAAACAACAGAAATCCCACTGATCCCATCCCCTGACAAATATAGCTATGTTTCCTGTGCAAAATAATACAGCCTAAGTGTTACTTCTGTATTAAAAAGCAGACCAAGTAGGACTACAGTATTAATGTGTGCTGCTTTATGCATGTCACGGGTTAAGCGAAAATCTACCTGTGCCAGTGACGGGGGGACAGCTGGCCTGCATGTTTGCTGGCCGAAAAGGAAAGGGAAAAAAGGGAAATTAGAAAAGAGAACAGAGGCAACAATCTAAGGAGGCACACTTATTTACTAAATTCTATATCGAAATACAGGATAACACAATATAATACAATATAATTAAAATTAAGGCTAATGAATCAAGCAAAATAGGAGTGAGAGTGAGTCCCAAAACCAAGAGGCCTACTGTAGCTCTAGGCTAAACGGCTGGAAGGCTCCCACACGCTCCCCCCTGGCTCCGAGGATTCAAGAGGGTGAGTCCAGCCCCGAAGTGAGATCATATAGTGTCCTTGTCCCGTGACTTATCCCCGACCGTGATGTTCTCTGGGATATGTAGTTTTCTTCTGTGAGCTGCACATTCGGTAAAATTATCCATGCATTACATGATATTATGATGTGGTATACTGATAGCAAAATTACAAAACCGTGACAATGCATTGTAGTTTTCCAAGTCAAGGTTGTATTTTTAATTTTATTGTAGTATTTTCTACTGTTACAAATTCCAGTAGGTAGCATTCCACATGTCTTTCACTTAATGGACCTGCCAATGCAGCCTTATGGGAGCTTTTGCAGGCAACAATTCAGACGAGAGAAAATCTGATCCATGTGGCAAGTGATGCAGAAATTGCAGAAATCTGAATTATTCTGAGGAATCAGATTTATAGGTCTGCCAAGTCATGTTGCCTCTAGAAATCTGAGTGCAGCTACCAGACTTCTTCCAAACCTCCTCAATGAATGATGGCTCACTCGCTATTCATTGTTGGCATCTTCAATATATTGTTATTGCCACATCAGCTCTGTCAGTTCTTTAAATCCTGGTGCTCAGCTGTAGGCACATGTAAAAAAATGTATAGTCCTTGTACTTGTTGCTGTTTCTATTGCACAAATATTGCAGGAGGGAGATTGAAGCCCTAAATATCCTCGTATGTTCAATGCAGCAATCTATGTGTTGGCAGATTGTTACATAGATGGGAATCGGTGTAATTATCAGGAATGTGTTTCATTCTAGTCACGTTTGAATATTTTGGAGAGGGAAGGAGAGATTTTGCTTGATCCATTTCTCACTGCTCTGTGATGCTGTTAATATGCATCCAGTCCCAACATCAGCAACTACCCAAGCCTAGTGGGAAACATATTTTTATTAGCATAATTACAGAATAGATCCGTGCTTCTAGCACTTGCAGAACCAAGCTGCAATCGCGCCAACTAAAATGGCAAATGCAAAGGTCTCATGATGCAAAATGTCTAGTACAAAAATAATCAAATAAGACTGCAAATTTGGCTCTACTGCAAAACAGTTGCGAGGCAGGCACTGTAGGTTCTTGTTTTTGTTTCTGAACAACAGCAGTGGATAACAGGTACTTGTGGAAGCTGCTCGTGGGTTTGGGATTTAATAGTGTTTCAAAAGCTCTGGTCTTCATTCCTTTCTGATGCTGAGTTTGTATGGGATGTTCCATAGCTTATCACTTGCAAGCCTGGTTTCATCCCTTTCTCCCTGTGAATGTACTTTAAAGTTCTACCCTGCTATCTCCTGCACAATAATCCTTTTTCTGCTGTAAGAAAGGTGCATCCCGTCTGTCTCCAGCAGCCATGGTGTTGTGTGAGAGACAGCAGATTTCCTTATTGGTGACTGCCCTCACTCCCCAGTCAATAAAAACCAGAGACTGCTGGTAGACTGCTTTTTTTCGTAGGACTTTATGATTTGTGGCCCTTGTGCTTCTGTTATAATCTCCAAATGGAAGGAAGGAATCATGCAATTCTGTTGATTAGAAGAGGAGATTCTGCATTACTGATAATTCACCGTGTTTGACATTCCTGTGTTATTTGTCTCAACAGTGACAGGAAACTTTTGCTTTGCCAGTGACTCTGAGTGACTGAAAATCCTAGAACTGCAAGATTTTTGTGATTTCTGCAACAACAATGGGAACTTCCAAGTTGCTGCAAACTCATGCTCGGCAGAGCTTCTCTTTAGATTGTCCCTAGGACTGCATTTATGGCTGTGGCAGTTATGAGTCCTTTAATGACCTGATTCAGTGAGACGCAGCCAAATTCCCTCTTATCCTTAAAGCCTGTGCAAGTAGTTACAGAGAAGGTCAAAGAAAAGGAAGGTCACTGCTTTCTTCGTAAGTACCTTGCTCCTATGTCAGGTGCTAAAAGCTTTCCTAATAAACAGCGAGGAACAGCACCTTTAATTACTGATTCAGAGTGCTGCAATTCCAGCATTCAAGGGAGAATTGCCAAGCTTTGCTAACAACTTAAATTTGTTGTTGTATTTCATGTTTTAAACTCTACACGTGCATTTCTGGCACTGGAGCCTAGGTCTGGGCTCAAAGCCCCTTCCCAAAGGAGACCTCTTATTATCTAGATTGGAAGCTTACAGGAACAAAGACCTTGAGAGAGCTGACTGGTGCATCCACGCTATTGGCAGTGCCATATCAAAGAACTTTCTTCCAACAGTGTCCTGAGCTTGACCCTTAGAGCACTGAATGCCATTTCTCCTCACCACTCTCACAAAAAAGATTACCTGTGACTGAGTTACTCTAATGGCTAATTACACCAGAGCTGCCAAAATAAATGTTTCCATATCCAGCCTAAATGTATATGTTCCTATGCCAGTATAAACCTAAAGGTCAAGTTTCTCTTCTTCCATCCTTGAATTCATGTAGGACCACAGAAAGCCACTCAGGATAGGTGTGATAGTCTATCCAAGCACAGCTTCATCCCTACCGATGACAACAGCAAATGCTGTGCCAAGAAAGTCTGCAAAACTCTCCTTTCCCTGCAGGATCTTCCCCTTGGGCTCCCAACACTCCCCTAGAGGATGATCATGTATTTAGTTTGCATTAATTCTCCTAAGCACTTTTTTCAATCTGCTGAAATTACCAGCTATCTGCTGTGAAAAGAAGCACCCTCCCCTCTCTGCATTTAATCAGTCTTTTATTACTTTTCCCAAATGCCTCCATCTTCCTGTACCATGAGACTTCAGGAATGACAACTTTGCATTCAGCTCAGCCAATTCTTCCACTGTTTTGGATACATCAGCCACTGCCCTGAGCCTCAAGAGGCTCAGACTCTCACATCTCTTCTTCTCAGCCTTTACTTCTGATTACTCTTGGCACGTATTTGACCATTAGGTCTATTTTGGACTTAGTTGACAGATAGATAACATATTGTGTATGTTATCTAAAATATGTTATCATCAAGAGTTGTTGTTGGGCTCAGCTGTGGCCAGTGAAATGGAGATGGCTGCATCCATCACAGGGCAGCCCCTGGTGCCTTCTCACAGTGGCCACCGCTGCAGCTGGTATCATGTCGTTTACACCCAGTATACCATATTCCTTTGGCATCCAAAACTCAGCATCAGAATGAGTCTCTACAAAAACAAATAAACAAAAGAGTATAGACAAAGATGTTCCAAAGCAGTAGAGAGAGACCTCCAGGATAAGCAGCATTTCTACTGGAATCCTATCCTCTCAGTTCATTAATTACATGCTATTCCTGCACATCTTTCCATCATCTACTAACTACAAATTGAAAATTCCAGGTTTTCCACTGAAGATGCATTATGATTATTACAAGGAACATTACTGCACCTTCTTGGTGCTGTGTAATATATTTCATCTGAAAAAGACTGCTTGTCTAGAACCATTTACAAGTTTAAATTTTTAGTGTTTTGTCAGGGTCTGTTTGATAAACTATGAAACCAAATTTGCACTGTTGGATTTCAAAATTGTTGCAGCAAATAGACCATTAGTTTTGTGCAGGGTCTCATTGTGAATTCTCACATCTTGCCATACTGGAGATTTCCTTTGTATTCTAAACAACTCAACAGCAACAAATTACGACAAAGTCTGCCCTGGTATCTGAGGTCATGCAGTGATAGAAAAATATTTTCTGTCTTTCAGCTGAATAAAAACGAACTATGAGGCCTAAAGCACCTAAAGCAAGTGTTCAAAACATCATGTCGATTAATTTCCTCAGTTAAGTAACACAAGACCAAAAAGACAAATTGATACTCCTCTTGTTCTAGCTAAGGCTCTTTAACACAACAGTGCAGACACAGACAGAATGCGAAAGCTAAATTTCAGTGACTCGGTTCATTATTTTAAATGTGTATCTGCAAGCAGTCTTGACTGGAGGTTAGAGCAAAATGCTGAGGCAGAGACAAAGCAAACACAGGGACAGTGACAAGCAACAAACTTCCCAGTCATGCTAGCTGATGGGCTACCTGGGCTTTGCAGCACGGGATACTGTGAACCAGCTGCTGGTGTCATCTCCTGGACTCAGGCGCAGGGGAGCAAGACTCTGGTGCCAGCTACTGGAGTGTGTAGGGCATGACTGCCCAAGCTTTTAGTGTGCCTGGGCTGCACTGAGTGAAGAGGAATTGTCTTGGGACACATATAGGTAGGCTGATCCAAAATTAATGCCTCCTACTTATTTCAATGGAAACTACAACTGCTACAAAGAGCACAATTGCGCTGTTTAAGAATGCACATCCACCTCTGATGTTTTGGGCTAACATATACAGTAGGGGGCATTACTTCGGGAGTAGCCCTCATAAGATATACGATATCAGTAATGCATATAAGTGACAAAGCTCATTTTACTTTTTAACATCATTTATTAAAGCATAAAAAAGTGCCAGTCGTTGGTGGGGGCTGTGTGTGTGAGAGTGAAGCAGCTACTGGAGTCAGGCCTGTAGTGTAGGCCTGCAGACTGTTGCCATATCCTGAATTGATTGTGGTCTTCCCATCCCAGCCACTGGGACAGGAATGGTGTGTGTTCCCACATCAGCTATGGGCAGTGCTGTGGTGAGTGAGGCCAGCTTAGAGCTCCACATCAATGGCTGCAGCGAGGCAGCAGGTCACAGCCCTCATGCCTGGTATTGTGTCTTAGCTACGTGAGTCCCATTGAAGGCAGCCCTTGGCTGAGTCAGCTTGTCAGCATCTTGTCAGTGTCCTTTCTATGTGTGCATGTCTCTGAGATACCTACTCTGCACTGCTACAAGCTGTGCCTGCAAAAGGGAAAGCAGCAGCCATGTCCCCTGGCCTGGGCTGCGAGCCCGGGTCTCTGGGCATCAGGCTGAGCATAAGCAGGCAGGCAGAAGGAGTTCTGGGCCAGAGCAGCTGGAAGAGGTGGCCATGCCTTTACCTCAGGTAAAATTATCACCAAACTCCTGCCTACAAACTTCAGGATCTCCACTGTGAACAGGTCAGCCTAAAACAGACCATGCCCTTGCCCAGATGGGACTGTCTTTCTGAAGGCTCCTGGGCCACAGAGAAACTGGCCCTGAGCCACTGCCCCGGCCCTCCTGGGGCTGCCCCATCATATCGGGGAGACAGCTCAGGTCCAACACCAGCAAACAGGCAACATCAACATTTCTTTTGGTGTCATACATATGATGCAGGCCAGACCAGCACTGAACCACACTGTACATTACTGGACATAGATTATATCAATAGCAGCAAACAGTGTCCCGAAACAGCCAAGTATCTGCTGCGTAGGGCAGCTGGTGCTGACAGGCCCACTCCAGACTCAACTGATTTCGATCAAAACCAGGCTGTAACCTAGATACAACTCTTAACGCACTTGGCCCAAATTTTCCAATGGAGGCAGAATTGCAGTATTTGGACCTAGAAGGTAAATTTCTCACAGACTTAGAGACTCCACGTGAAAGGCCAGGATCACTATGGACTGCGACAGCAGCACCAATATCTTCTTGTCAGGGCACTCTGTTCTCTTTTCCATTAGATCTGGGTATGAAACACTCAAACCCTTTTGACAGCATGGCAGTTTGAGCAGTATGAATTGCAGCTTAGCAAGCGAAAGACAACAGAGACATGGATATTACAGTGGAAACTGAGAAATACTGATAAGTAACATGGAATATAAATAAAAATAGAGCCTTGACTTAGAAAGCCATAACACATACACCAGCACATATTAACACAGTAGTCACATCTGGTCTTCATTTTAAATACAGAATAAACACATGGGCTGCATTTTAAATGAGGACTCATAACCCATATTAAAAATAAAAAAAAAACAACTAAAAGCAAACTCCTCCTCCCTGGGCAGCCCATTCCTCTGCCTGACCACTCTTTTGAAGAATAGCATTTCCTCATGTCCAGCCTAAATCTCCCCTGGCACAGCTTGAAGCCTCTAGTCCTATCACCAGCTACACCAGAGAAGAGGCCAACCCTCAGCTTGCAACAACCCCCCTTCAAGTAGTTATAGAGAGCAATGAGGTCTCCCCTGAGCCTCCTCCAGGCTGAACAACCCCTCATTCAACCACTCCTTACATGGCCTGTGCTCCAGAGCCTTCACCAGCTTTGTTGCCCTTCTTTAAAGATGCTCCAGGGCTCCGAGGTCTTCCTTGTGAGGGGTCCAGAACTAAACACAGTACTAGAGGTGTGGCCTCACCAGAGCTGAAAACAGGGGGGCAGTCACTGCCCTGTTCCTGCTGGCAACACAGTTTCTGATGCAGGCCAGGATGCCATTGCCTTTCTTGGCCGCCTGGGCACACTGCTGGCTCATGTTCAGCTGATCAACAATCGTTACCCCCAGGTCCATTTTCTCTATACAGTCTTCCATCCACTCTGCCCCAAACCTGTAGCACTATGCCTGGAGTTGTTGTGGCCAAAGTGCTGTGCTTGGCATTTAGTCTTATTGAACCTCATCACACTGGTTTCAGCCCAGCTATCCAGCCTGTCCAGATCCTGTACGGCCTCACTACCCCCACGTAGATCAACACTCCCAGCCAACTCGGTGTCATCTGCAAACTTACAGAGGGTGCACTCAATGCCCTCATCCAGGGCATCAGTAAAGATATTGAAGAGGACAGACCCCAGCACCGACACCTGGGGAACACCACTTGTGACCAGTTGCCCTCTGGATTTAGCTCCATTCACCACCACTATCTGGGCCCGGCCCTTCAGCCACCTTCTTACCCAGCCAAGAGTGTACCTGTTCAAGCCACAGGCTGCCAGCTTCTGCAGGAGAATACTGTGGGAGACAGTGTCAAAGGCTTCGCTGAAGTCTAGGTAGACCACATCAACAGAGTTTTCATAGAATCACAGAATTGTTTGGGTTGGAAAAGACCTTAAATATCGAGTCCCACCTCAACCTAACCATACTACCCTAACCCTAACAACCCTCCACTAAATTATGACCCTGAGCACCACACCCAGATGGATTTTAAACACATCCAGGGATGGTGACTCAACCATGACCCTGGGGAGCCTATTCCAGTGCTTCACAACCCTTTACATAGAGAAGTTTTTCCTGATATCCAACCTCCCTCTGGGTCAACTAGTATCGTCACTGGAAATTTCTGGATTGACACTAAGGCTCTTTCATGCATTAAAGTAAGCAGACTGCTTTCTGAATACTCCAAGTCAGTTGGTCAAGCCCCTGCAGAACTGTAACCCAGTCGTGTTTTTCTGTGGGGTAGAGACTTCCTGCCTAGTGAGCTGCCTTCTGAGTCAGGGACCATGGGGCTTGGTAGTTCCCAGTAGTTAAGGAAACACCAGGCCCCAATAACCTTCTGCCTCCACCTCAATTAAAAGTATTAAGTCCCCTCCCATTAGGGAACCTCTCCACACAAGTTCTGTCTGTCTCCTTAGCATTCCTGCTGTACTTCCACTGCAGTTCAGCCAGCTCCTGGGCTGAGTCTTTGGTTGTAAGTGTTGACTGATCTCCCCCTTCTCCTCATCATAGTTCAATTTCTCTTTACTTAGAGGTCCCATCTGTCTTGGGGGCTCAGTTCTATACTGAGTCTCTCCCGAGCCTGTGCTAGTTTGTTGCTGGGACAGATGGGGGGAAGGGCTCCTCCTTTTCTATGCTACCCGATTTTATATTGCCTGTGGGTTAACTTAGTGCCTGTGCTTTAATTTATTAAAATACAGGAGATCAAGAAAGGAAAAAGAAAGGAAAAAGAGAAGAAAAGGAGAGGGGGGGGGGGGGAAAAAAGAAAAGAAAGTCACCACTGTGGACCCTGTGATGTCCTGAGCGTCTTTCCTACTCTATCTTCTTCTTTTGGGGTGATTGAGGACGTAGTGGGGTGAGCACTGCCAGCTGTGAAGTTTGCAATGCCTTTCATATGATGGACCCCTTCAGCTGGGCCAGGAGGTGTTGCCAGGCAGAGTGTGCAGAAAGAGACAGAATTCACGTTACAGTTCTGTATAGTACTGTCACAGAGTATGAGCCAGAAATACGCCTCTTCAGTCTCTTAGACCTTCACTAGCAGGGTCCTGTACAGTTATGTGCCCACCCTCTGGAAGTCCAGTGAAGCAGTTATGCTGCCAGCCCCGAACCTCCCCCACCCTCCCCACCTCCTGACTTCACCAGGAATTGAGAACTCTACAGTTTTGTGGTCACTTCTGTTCAATACAGATGCCAAACAACACATCTCCCACTAACCCTTCACTGTTTATGAACAGCAGGACTGGTGGCAAAGGCTCCTCCCCTAGTAGGCTATTTGGCCACGGTAGTCTTGCATCTGTGTTGAGCTCATGGCCCCATGGTGTTTCCTTGATGCAAACCTAATCTCACTCCTTAGGAGCCTCTAAAGCACAGTGGCAGCCTCTGGAACTTCCTCAGATACACCCTACTAATCTTCTTCAGCTTAATCCCTGCCTAAAAACAACAGGCATCCTCATGTTTCTCAGAGGGTTGCTGGGCATTCCTCAGGGCAACTGGACCTCGTCTCCAGAAGACCCTGAGGTTCTCATGTGTCTGTAGGCTAAATTCAGGGACCAGGAAAGTTCCAGTGTGGAAAATCAAGGACTGAGCAGGAACATACTCCAAGCAAGCCAAAGCAAGATCAGTAACTTCTGTCATCTCCTGCGCAGCCTTCTCTTTAGGCAGTGGATCTGGGAAACCCGTCAACTGTGGACCTCCTCTGCACGTTTGATGGTGATGAAAGGGGACAGTTTCTTCTGCCATTTGCCATGCTGCCGTGGGGTTTGTTCTGCTAGTGACTGTCTGGTGCACCCCGCTTCTCTTTAGTACCACTGCAGCCCACATTACTCCTCTCTTTTCCCACACGTGGTGTCTCTTTGCTTGCAGCTCAGCAGAGGAGCTTACCAATCTTTTTCGGTCTGTGAAAGCAGACTGAGAGATGACTGCTGTGAGTATGAAAAAACAGGGCAGGGAGTGCTGAGAATGTGGCATTGAAATGAGCCTTCGGATGTGGGTTTGATGTGCATGAAAGATCTTTTGTATCTGTGGTAATTCTTCATTTTGGCTATTCCTCTAGGAGAGCAGGGTCTTTGCTTCTGATGTCAATGGCAGCTTCACCTGATGTTCCATCAAGAAGCCATATGAAATGTTTCATTATGCCCTAGTGGACTCTCTTGCTATTGGAATAAAGAAAGCTGAAGACTCTCCTCGGTCTCTTTATGGGATAAAGATGATCGAGCAAGCTTCTTGGAACAGAAATTTTCTACATTTTCTATTTTTTAGCCTACAGCAAACCAAAGCAGTTAACCATGCTTTGATCCAGCACTGCCTGTGTTTCAGGGGGTGCTGATCATCAGTAGTGGTGCACCAGCCAGTCTTCGGCCAGGAAACATTCCTGGGCCTTCCTGTTTGAAAGCAAGCAGCTCCAAAGAAATGCTTTCAAATGTGAAAATGTCCACAGGGTGTGCTGAATGTCTCGTGCTGTGGTAGATCTATGCTGGCAATGTAAGAGAAAATCATTTCTAGCTCACTGGCCTCATGACACCAGAAGCCATCAAGGAAGGTATGCAACATATGGATAGGCACAGGACTGAGGGGTGGGCTTGACCATGGACACTATTGCACAGGTAATCTGTGAATGTGAAGCTGGTGCTGCAATTAAGTAAGCCAAGCCCATGA
Organism: Coturnix japonica; assembly: GCF_054131305.1. NCBI lineage: Eukaryota > Metazoa > Chordata > Aves > Galliformes > Phasianidae > Coturnix > Coturnix japonica. The sequence continues at coordinate 882,577 of NC_140702.1, forward strand.
AGACTCTTTGGTGCAGGGGACAGTGGCTTAAGTAGAAATATGGGGAGGCCTGGAGGTGAATTCTATCTCACTCCCATAAACCTGCCATGGAAAGCACAATGTGCTTGCAATGGTGGAAGCAAACATCTGAGTGTGTATGGAAACACACCCTGTGACCCATACCTCCACACAAAATTCCAGAATAGCAAATCTTAGGATAATAGAACTCATTTTAATAATGCCCTCATAAACTCCTGGGCCAAAGAGGATTTCACTGAGTGGACATTTCATACCCTCTGCAATGCACCAGCTTCTGGAAAAGGCAATACTTCGGAGTGTTAAAAACTACACTGAAAGCAATAGTTGGCAGAACATTCATGCACTGGGATAAACGTTTAGCCCAAGCCACCTGGTTAGTCAGCACTCTGGGATCTGTCAGTCGTGATGGCCCTGCTCAGTCCAGCCTCTTATGTACTATACAACGGTCCATGTAGTACACAAGAAGAATTAATGAGGGAAAACGACTTGGTTCACCCCTGTCTCGGGCAAATGCCAGCCCACCTGTGGGACTGATTTTGCTCAGGGACATGGTGGGAAATGCAAAAATCAAACAGGGATGTTGAGTTTGTACCAGAAGGAGACTTGATGATGGGAGAGAACAGTCAGAAGTTTTAGGTATACGTGCACATAAGTACATAAATCTGTATATGATGGTAATTATAGTTTATTGACTGTTTAGATATACATATATGTGTTGTACAACTTGGGCATGATGTCATGATATGGAATAAGCGGTGAATGCTATAATGGTCATCCTTAAGTAATGACATCATGAAATGGACTGCTGGAACTGGGAAAGTCCACCAGGAGTTCTATGATTCACCCAATTTCACTGCTTTTCCACATCAGGATGCATTTTTCTCCTCTTTTCCTGATGTTAGTGCCTTTTTGCTTGTACCAGCGATTCCTGACTGATTGCAAAGGTCAAGCGTAGAGGATTGCTGTGGGGACTGTCTGAATAAGGCAGTGATTGGTGAGAATATACATCTGACAAGACCCTTCCGACGTGACTGTGAATCCCCAGAAACATCTTGAATTTCTATGGTAATTCGAGCTACTGGCTGTCGTTTTTCTGCTGGAGCTGGGTCTTCATTTTTCATGATAGCTTCAAATGTCATTGTTTTTCTGCAACAAAAAGAAAGGGATTTTAGACAAGACTCCAAATTTGTAGGAGTTATGAGGCAAAGTGATCCCTGAACAGAAATCCCAGCAGATGGCTGTCCATTGCTCACTGTGCTCTGGTAGCTCTCATTGCAAGAGCTTCCCTGTACAACGCAGCCACCTAGGGAAGAGTACTAGAGAAACAACTCACTTTTGTCTCTTCATCAGCAGATGTTTTGCCAGGTAAGCCAAAGCAGCCAGGACCATCAGAAAGAACAGAACGGCAAGCACTGCACAGGCAGATTTATATCCTCCTTGTTTCTGTTCCACATGCTCTGCAGTTCTCACACCTCCGGCAGCTGGAGAACACAAGACAGTGCAACACACTCATGAGTTCTGCACTACTGACGGCATCACAGTGTAGTGAAGAAGTGCAGGTGATTGGAGTATTCACACCATTATCATCCCTGATTCTTGTGCGTTAGTAGCAGAGGATGAGGATGATATCTTACAGTCCTCCTGAGACTAAGAGCCTACTTGCAATGGTACCACTAATCCCACTTGGCCAGCTCCACCACTACCATCAAAACAGCTCCAGTTACATGTTTCAATGCACCTCTTCTGCTTTGAATGGCAGCAAACACATCCTCTACAGAAGCTCTCCACAGCAATTACTAGTACCTTCCTCTCAAGAAGGAACGGTTTATTTCTTCAGGTAAATCGGCAATGACAACATACCTTTGGGATACTCTTCAGGCCCAAAATCAAGATCCATCTGAGAACGTGGATAAGGAATCTGAGGTGCAACAGCTAGAAGGAAACACAGAGGAGAAACATTTTTATTTCAGATGGTGGTAACTCTTTCATAATCAACAAATTCAGGAGAGTCAGGCTGGCCTTCTGGATGCACTTGGCATCTCTCAAAAGAAACCTACACACAGCTCTTAGCCATGCGATTCCTCCAAGACTCAAAATAAGGAACCCTTTGAGAAGCTGCAGAGAACCCAAGGCCACATCTGCAACCAAAGGCAGATAATAACAGATCGTGACATACATTGCAATTAATCTGTTAAGCCTTGAATGGCAAAAAGCACTCCTACTGACAGACACTTCTTTCCCTATTCGACTCACAAGTATGTGTCAATATGGTACCAGGTGTCAAAAGAGGGACCATATTGGCACAAAACAAACCATGTATAGATCAGCTAGGGAAAAGGATCCCTGGGAAGTTCTAAGCTCTTCTCCAGATGCTTCTGCCTTTGCTGTCATCACTTGTAGAGACAGTAGGCTGGGGCTGCTGAGAAACACTGCTGTGCAGGCCAAAGTATCTTAGGCCATGTCCCTGTGATCTCTTGATTGGCACTCTTCTCTTCTCTTCTCATCCCAGCATCAGCAAAGACCATTGTAAGGTATGTTCCACGGGAAGACAAGGCTGAAAGTACCTGCTGATGCTGTGAAATGAACAAAGACAGACCACTCACCCCTGGGGTAGCCTTGAGGTTGATGAAAACGGCGCATCCCAGATATACGGCGTACAGGCAGATCTATAAAGAAACAGAAGAAAGGCTTCCTTTCCACATTGTGCCAGGCTTCTAAATAAGGAGCCTGCAGAGCCTGGCAGGGGATCACGTAGTGTTTTGTGAGCCACACGTAGGTCCGGATTCTGCCAGGCCTAGATTAGAGTCCTGGGCGAGCCCTGGCCAGGGATCAGGTGCATCCCCAAGGAAAAACATACCCCTGGAATCCTGGAGACGTTCCAGATCACCTTCCATGGGATATGCTTCATACGTGTCACCAACACGATCAGCATCTGGAATAGAGAAAAGCAGAAATTCTGTCAAGAGCTGTCGCAATATGCTGCTTCTTAAGGGATCCGCAGTGACCAGAGATGGATTGTGTGAGCAACAGGCAGAATCCACACACGTGTGAACATTCTTTCAATGCGTGCATGAGCCTGTTTCAGCTGTGGGTTTCGACGTGACAGCTCCCCAGATGCTGTCTCAAGGAAACAGCCTGCAGTTCTAAGCCTGTCTGCAGGACAGACTGCCCTTGCTCACTGGGGACCCTGTGACATCCTTGAAGCATACGTAAACCACATGGGGAGCACATAAGGACAAAAGTGTGCATTTCCATTAGTCATGAGTGCAGAACCTGCTGGACAGCAAACGGCTCTGCTGACACCATCCCAGCCCCTACTTGGGGCACCGGTGAGCAGACTGTGTGTCAGAGCCTGGTTGTTTCTCCAGTGGACCCACCATCCAAGTCTGTTTTGCAGCTCCAGAACTTCATAGCTGTTATGTAAAAGCATGTGGGAAGGTGGGATAAGTTGAGAGGTGATCTTCTCACTGCCCTGAACGGGGACTTGTTTTCCATCCTTTGCTGTTTCTGAGGTTTTCCCCCTCTCATCTGACTGTGAGTGGGTAGATAATCCCCTGTTGCCTGAAGAGCATCTCCTGTGCACCCTTCTTGTAGGTATGGCAGAGTGATTCCATCAGTCAGTCACCCTCTCACAATCCTGGATGCTCCTAAACCATTCTACTTCCCCCTTTAGTTCTACCACCAGGCTCAGCAGATCATCCATTTGCTCACACCGCACACGGGTGGTATCCCTGCTGCCCTTCTGTAGCAGTGACAGGACCAGGCATTCTCTGCAGCCTGAGAACTGTAGTGCAGCAAGGACATACATGCTTTCTGAATCTCCACGTCCCTTTTAGAAGGAAGCTCTAAACCATGCCCTAAATGCTTCTGCCTTTGCTGATATCACTTCAGGAGACACAGGGATGAAGCTGCTGACAAACACTGCTGTGCAGGGCAAAGAATCCCAGGCCATGTCCCTGTGCTCTCCTGATTGGCACTCTGCTCTTCTCCACATCCCAGCATCAGCAAAGACCATTGTAAGGTATGTTCCACAGGAAGACAAGGCTGAGAGTACCTGCTGACGCTGTGAAATGAACAAAGACAGACCACTCACCCCTGGGGTAGCCTTGAGGCCAATGAAAACGGTGCCGCCCAGATATACGGCGTACAGGCAGATCTATAAAGAAACAGAAGAAAGGCTTCCTTTCCATATTGTGTCAGGCTTCTAGATAAGGAGCCTGCAGAGCCTTGCAGGGGATTTTGTAGCGTTCTGAAAGCTACACGTAGGTCCAGATTCTGCCAGGCCTAGACTAGAGTCCTGGGTGAGCCATGGCCGGGGATCAGGTGCATCCCCAAGGAAAAACATACCCCTGGAATCCTGGAGACGTTCCAGATCACCTTCCATGGGATCTGCTTCATACGTGTCACCGACACGATAATCTGGAATAGAGAAAAGCAGAAATTCGATGCAATATTACTTGCTGAAACATTTACCCATCAAGTTTGCTGTGTTTCAGGCCCTCTGTGCTCAGTGGGCACAGCTCTCCCCTTTAGGTTGTCCCTCTCTGCTCCATGGTGGGATGCCTGGTGAAGCTGGAAAGCCATCATTTCAAAGGGAACAGAGTCGATGTAAGGGCCTGTTTTTTCCCTGGCAGACCCACCATCCAACACTGCTTTCCAGGCAGCTTTAAGAGTTTGTTTCCCCTCTGCTTCGCTCAGTGCCCAACCTACCTGGACTAAGTGCTTCCCACGCAACATTGCGGGGTCGCCCATGACATGGAGTCACAAGGAAAAGGAGAAGGAAGAGCAAAAAGCAACACCTGGGAGCAGTTGTCTCCCGTAGTTGCCCCATGCTACCTCTCGTCCACAACCAGCAAGCACCCTCCTTGGAGGCTTGAGGCAAGACTGGTCAACTGGTACCTCCTGGCGTGACATAGTATGGGGTTCCTGAACGTCACCATGGTGCCCATTATGACCTCACAAAGCACCTCTTGAGGCACACCTTGAGGCAAGAAAACTCTGCTCGGCCTTTCTGAGTTAGAACTTTTTGAGCACCTTATTAAGGAGTATGTTTCCAAACAAGGCCCGTTGTTTTAGTATTCCTGCAGAGTTGGTTAGGATGTGCAGTACTGTCTTCATATTCATCTGTACACATTGAAGGAATCTCAAGCTTCACCGCAGACTGAAGTGTATCAGGATGCAAAACAACAGAAATCCCACTGATCCCATCCCCTGACAAATATAGCTATGTTTCCTGTGCAGAATAATACAGCCTAAGTGTGACTTCTGTATTAAAAAGCAGACCAAGTAGGACTACAGTATTAATGTGTGCTGCTTTATGCATGTCACGGGTTAAGCAAAAATCTACCTGTGCCAGTGACGGGGGGACAGCTGGCCTGCAGGGTCGCTGACCCAAAAGGAAAGGGAAAAAAGGGAAATTAGAAAAGAGAACAGAGGCAACAATCTAAGGAGGCACACTTATTTACTAAATTCTATATCGAAATACAGGATAACACAATATAATACAATATAACTAAAATTAAGGCTAATGAATCAAGCAAAATAGGAGTGAGAGTGAGTCCCAAAACCGAGAGGCCTACTGTAGCTCTAGGCTAAACGGATGGAAGGCTCCCACACGCTCCCCCCTGGCTCCGAGGATTCAAGAGGGCGAGTCCAGCCCCGAAGTGAGATCATATAGTGTCCTTGTCCCGTGACTTATCCCCGACCATGATGTTCTCTGGGATATGTAGTTTTCTTCTGTGAGCTGCACATTCAGTACAATTATCCATACATTACATGATATTATGATGTGGTATACTGATAGCAAAATTACAAAACCGTGACAATGCATTGTAGTTTTCCAAGTCAAGGTTTTACTTTTAATTTTATTGTAGTATTTTCTACTGTTACAAATTCCAGTAGGTAGCGTTCCACATGTCTTTCACTTAATGGACCTGCCAATGCAGCCTTATGGGAGCTTTTGCAGGCAACAATTCAGACGAGAGAAAATCTGATCCATGTGGCAAGTGATGCAGAAATTGCAGAAATCTGAATTATTCTGAGGAATCAGATTTATAGGTCTGCCAAGTCATGTTGCCTCTAGAAATCTGAGTGCAGCTACCAGACTTCTTCCAAACCTCCTCAATGAATGATGGCTCACTCGCTATTCATTGTTGGCATCTTCAATATATTGTTATTGCCACATCAGCTCTGTCAGTTCTTTAAATCCTGGTGCTCAGCTGTAGGCACATGTAAAAAAATGTATAGTCCTTGTACTTGTTGCTGTTTCTATTGCACAAATACTGCAGGAGGGAGATTGAAGCCCTAAATATCCTCGTATGTTCAATGCAGCAATCTATGTGTTGGCAGATTGTTACATAGATGGGAATCGGTGTAATTATCAGGAATGTGTTTCATTCTAGTCACGTTTGAATATTTTGGAGAGGGAAGGAGAGATTTTGCTTGATCCATTTCTCACTGCTCTGTGATGCTGTTAATATGCATCCAGTCCCAACATCAGCAACTACCCAAGCCTAGTGGGAAACATATTTCTATTAGCATAATTACAGAATAGATCCGTGCTTCTAGCACTTGCAGAACCAAGCTGCAATCGCACCAGCTAAAATGGCAAATGCAAAGGTCTCATGATGCAAAATGTCTAGTACAAAAATAATCAAATAAGACTGCAAATTTGGCTCTACTGCAAAACAGTTGCGAGGCAGGCACTGTAGGTTCTTGTTTTTGTTTCTGAACAACAGCAGTGGATAACAGGTACTTGTGGAAGCTGCTCGTGGGTTTGGGATTTAATAGTGTTTCAAAAGCTCTGGTCTTCATTCCTTTCTGATGCTGAGTTTGTATGGGATGTTCCATAGCTTATCACTTGCAAGCCTGGTTTCATCCCTTTCTCCCTGTGAATGTACTTTAAAGTTCTACCAGCCAGCCCTGCTATCTCCTGCACAATAATCCTTTTTCTGCTGTAAGAAAGGTGCATCCCATCTGTCTCCAGCAGCCCTGGTGTTGTGTGAGAGACAGCAGATTTCCTTATTGGTGACTGCCCTCACTCCCCAGTCAATAAAAACCAGAGACTGCTGGTAGACTGCTTTTTTTCATAGGACTTTATGATTTGTGGCCCTTGTGCTTCTGTTATAATCTCCAAATGGAAGGAAGGAATCATGCAATTCTGTTGATTAGAAGAGGAGATTCTGCATTACTGATAATTCACCGTGTTTGACATTCCTGTGTTATTTGTCTCAACAGTGACAGGAAACTTTTGCTTTGCCAGTGACTCTGAGTGACTGAAAATCCTAGAACTGCAAGATTTTTGTGATTTCGGCAACAACAATGGGAACTTCCAAGTTGCTGCAAACTCATGCTCGGCAGAGCTTCTCTTTAGATTGTCCCTAGGACTGCATTTATGGCTGTGGCAGTTATGAGTCCTTTAATGACCTGATTCAGTGAGACGCAGCCAAATTCCCTCTTATCCTTAAAGCCTGTGCAAGTAGTTACAGAGAAGGTCAAAGAAAAGGAAGGTCACTGCTTTCTTCATAAGTACCTTGCTCCTATGTCAGGTGCTAAAAGCTTTCCTAATAAACAGCGAGGAACAGCACCTTTAATTACTGATTCAGAGTGCTGCAATTCCAGCATTCAAGGGAGAATTGCCAAGCTTTGCTAACAACTTAAAGTTGTTGTTGTATTTCATGTTTTAAACTCTACACGTGCATTTCTGGCACTGGAGCCTAGGTCTGGGCTCAAAGCCACTTCCCAAAGGAGACCTCTTATTATCTAGATTGGAAGCTTACAGGAACAAAGACCTTGAGAGAGCTGACTGGTGCATCCACGCTATTGGCAGTGCCATATCAAAGAACTTTCTTCCAACAGTGTCCTGAGCTTGACCCTTAGAGCACTGAATGCCATTTCTCCTCACCACTCTCACAAAAAAGATTATCTGTGACTGAGTTACTCTAATGGCTAATTACACCAGAGCTGCCAAAATAAATGTTTCCATATCCAGCCTAAATGTATATGTTCCTATGCCAGTATAAACCTAAAGGTCAAGTTTCTCTTCTTCCATCCTTGAATTCATGTAGGACCACAGAAAGCCACTCAGGATAGGTGTGATAGTCTATCCAAGCACAGCTTCATCCCTACCGATGACAACCGCAAATGCTGTGCCAAGAAAGTCTGCAAAACTCTCCTTTCCCTGCAGGATCTTCCCCTTGAGCTCCCACCACTCCCCTAGAGGATGATCATGTATTTAGTTTGCATTAATTCTCCTAAGCACTTTTTTCAATCTGCTGAAATTACCAGCTATCTGCTGTGAAAAGAAGCACCCTCCCCTCTCTGCATTTAATCAGTCTTTTATAACTTTTCCCAAATGCCTCCATCTTCCTGTACCATGAGACTTCAGGAATGACAACTTTGCATTCAGCTCAGCCAATTCTTCCACTGTTTTGGATACATCAGCCACTGCCCTGAGCCTCAAGAGGCTCAGACTCTCACATCTCTTCTTCTCAGCCTTTACTTCTGATTACTCTTGGCACGTATTTGACCATTAGGTCTATTTTGGACTTAGTTGACAGATAGATAACATATTGTGTATGTTATCTAAAATATGTTATCATCAAGAGTTGTTGTTGGGCTCAGCTGTGGCCAGTGAAATGGAGATGGCTGCATCCATCACAGGGCAGCCCCTGGTGCCTTCTCACAGTGGCCACCGCTGCAGCTGGTATCATGTCGTTTACACCCAGTATACCATATTCCTTTGGCATCCAAAACTCAGCATCAGAATGAATCTCTACAAAAACAAATAAACAAAAGAGTATAGACAAAGATGTTCCAAAGCAGTAGAGAGAGACCTCCAGGATAAGCAGCATTTCTACTGGAATCCTATCCTCTCAGTTCATTAATTACATGCTATTCCTGCACATCTTTCCATCATCTACTAACTACAAATTGAAAATTCCAGGTTTTCCACTGAAGATGCATTATGATTATTACAAGGAACATTACTGCACCTTCTTGGTGCTGTGTAATATATTTCATCTGAAAAAGACTGCTTGTCTAGAACCATTTACAAGTTTAAATTTTTAGTGTTTTGTCAGGGTCTGTTTGATAAACTATGAAACCAAATTTGCACTGTTGGATTTCAAAATTGTTGCAGCAAATAGACCATTAGTTTTGTGCAGGGTCTCATTGTGAATTCTCACATCTTGCCATACTGGAGATTTCCTTTGTATTCTAAACAACTCAACAGCAACAAATTACGACAAAGTCTGCCCTGGTATCTGAGGTCATGCAGTGATAGAAAAATATTTTCTGTCTTTCAGCTGAATAAAAACGAACTATGAGGCCTAAAGCACCTAAAGCAAGTGTTCAAAACATCATGTCGATTAATTTCCTCAGTTAAGTAACACAAGACCAAAAAGACAAATTGATACTCCTCTTGTTCTAGCTAAGGCTCTTTAACACAACAGTGCAGACACAGACAGAATGCGAAAGCTAAATTTCAGTGACTCGGTTCATTATTTTAAATGTGTATCTGCAAGCAGTCTTGACTGGAGGTTAGAGCAAAATGCTGAGGCAGAGACAAAGCGAACACAGGGACAGTGACAAGCAACAAACTTCCCAGTCATGCTAGCTGATGGGCTACCTGGGCTTTGCAGCATGGGATACTGTGAACCAGCTGCTGGTGTCATCTCCTGGACTCAGGCGCAGGGGAGCAAGACTCTGGTGCCAGCTACTGGAGTGTGTAGGGCATGACTGCCCAAGCTTTTAGTGTGCCTGGGCTGCACTGAGTGAAGAGGAATTGTCTTGGGACACATATAGGTAGGCTGATCCAAAATTAATGCCTCCTACTTATTTCAATGGAAACTACAACTGCTACAAAGAGCACAATTGCGCTGTTTAAGAATGCACATCCACCTCTGATGTTTTGGGCTAACATATACAGTAGGGGGCATTACTTCGGGAGTAGCCCTCATAAGATATACGATATCAGTAATGCATATAAGTGACAAAGCTCATTTTACTTTTTAACATCATTTATTAAAGTGTCATGGTTTAATAATTTTGTATTTTTTGCTATCAGTATTCCACATCATAACATCATATAAAGCATGAATAATTTTACTGAATCTGCAACTTACAGAAGAAGACTACATCTCCCAGGGAACAACACTATAGGTCACGGGACCTGGACTCTATATTAACTCTGTCGCAGAACAGACTGTCGTCTTTCGAGTTCTGGCGTTCAGGGGAGTGTGTGGGAGCCTTCAGCCGTTCGCCTAGATTCACAGTAGGCCTCTCGGTTACGGGACTCATTCTCTCTCCTATTTTGCTTGATTCGTTAGCTCAATTTTCAATTATATTGTATTATATTGTGTTATCCTGTATTTCGATATAGTATTTAGTAAATAAGTGTGCCTCCTTAGATCGTTGCCGCCGTTTTCTTTTCCTAATTAACTTTTTCCTTTCGGCCTAGGGCCCCTCCGGGGCCTACGGCCCCCTGTCACGGACGCAGGTGGATTTTTAGTTCAAACCGTGACAGATTTTGGTGGAGAATGCGGGCAAATTGAGTTGCTGTTTTTCTGTGTTTTCTTCTGTTGCTCTTTTAGCTTTTAACAGAGCTACGAGTTTTTTCCCTGTTAAGGAGCTATCTCGTGTTTGCGATTCTGCACCTGCGAGCTTGACCTTGAAAGTCCAGGCGGACTGCCAATACTCCGGTATATTTTATAAACACTGCTGAGCTTTGTTTTCTTTTACTTTTTTCTCTCTATTGGAGGAAAAAAAAAAAATGTTTTCTCTACTAAATTTGTTTTACCAGGGACTGTGTGCCATTGGTTCCTTTTTTGAGACGCTCCGAACATATTGGGCCATGTTTAAGCTAGCCACTTTTTCTTATGGAGCTATACAATTGTATAATGGATTGAAAGCATGGTTAGCAATGCTCACTTCGTATCTGTATACAGCTCCAGAGGGAGCAACTAATGCAACTAATTATACAGAAATGGTGATTTTTAAGCGTGCTCCTCTTTCTTTCTATGAATCCTCTATGCAGTTCTTGAATGATCAGTGGGCCACACTCTTCATCTCCCTGATCTTACTGTTGATTATTGTAATAATCTCACTCAGTATCTGGATTTATAACATCCGGAGGAAGTCTTCCCTAGAACCAGAGAATACTGAGTGGCAGGGAATTGAAGAGATTCTCACTGGACAGACATCTTCAGTGTTATGGAGCTTCACTCCTGAACACTTGAAGAATCCTGAGAGTTTGATTGCATATTTGAGGCAGGAATGTTGTGGCTCAGGCAGATCTCAGGAGGCACAAATGATTTTGGGCCTAGCTAATGCTTATCGGGCCTTAGTCAATACCATTCCTGAGAGGGAAGTTTTTGAAGCTGAGAGAGAGAGTCTCAGGGCCGAGAAGGAGAGTCTTAGAGCTGAGGCAGAAAAACTTTGGACTGAGAAGGTAGAGAGAGAAAAAGCTTTTGAAGCTGAGAGAAAAGATCTCCTGTACCAACGAGACTCAATCTGGTACGAGAAAGAGAGTCTTAGAGCTGACGCAGAAAAACTTTGGGATGAGAAGGTAGAGAGAGAAAAAGTTTTTGAAGCTGAGAGAAAAGATCTCCTGTACCAACGAGACTCAATCTGGTACGAGAAAGAGAGTCTTAGAGCTGACGCAGAAAAACTTTGGGATGAGAAAAGCTCCCTGCAATCCCAACTCAACACTCTCCAGTCCGAGCACAGCGCCCTCCGGTCCGAGCACGACACTCTCCAGTCCGAGCACGGTGCCCTCCAGTCCAAGCACGACACTCTCCAGTCCGAGCACAGCGCCCTCCGGTCCGAGTACAACACTCTCCAGACTGAGCGCGATGCCCTCCGGACCGAGCACAATGCCCTCCAGACCGAGCACAACACTCTCCAGTCCAAGTATGACGCCGTCCAGTCTGAGTGCGGCACCCTCCAGGCCAAGCATGATGCCTTCCAATCCAACTGCGACACCCTCCAGTCCGAGCACAACACTCTTCAGTCTGTGCATAATGTCCTCCGGTCCGAGCATAACGCTCTTCAGACTGAGCACAATGCCCTCCGGACCAAGCACAACACTCTTCAGTCCGAGCATAATGCCCTCCAGTCCGAGCATAACGCTCTTCAGACTGAGCACAATGCCCTCCGGACCGAGCTCAACACTCTTCAGACTGAGCACAATGCCCTCCGGACCGAGCACAACACTCTTCAGTCCGAGCATAATGCCCTCCAGTCCGAGCATAACGCTCTTCAGACTGAGCACAATGCCCTCCGGACCGAGCTCAACACTCTCCAGACTGAGCACACTGCCCTCCAGGCCGAGCATAACGTCCTCCGGTTCGGGTACAACACTCTCCAGTCCAACTACAACAGCCTCCAGACTGAGCTCGGTGCTGTCCAGTTTGAGCGGAACGCTCTCCGAGACCAGCTATGTGCCCTCCAGGGTGAGTTGAATGTATTTAACCAACTACCAGGGGCACATGTAGTCCAATTTGGCCAGCCATTGGGGGCACATGTAGTCCAATCTGACCAGCCACCGGGGGCACAGGTAGTCCAATTGGACCAACCATCTGGGACACCAGATACAATGTTGGTTGCCCCTGTAAGAGGGCGAAAGACAAAACAAGTTTCAACTCAGTTAGAGAAAATGCAGAAGGAGTTAGAAGAGCGGAGGGAGTTAGGAGAGCAGGACTCAGGAGACTCAGGGGAGCAGGGGGAGTCAGAAGACCAGAAGAAGTTGGAGGAGCAGAGGATGTTAGAGGGGTATAAGAAGATGATAGAGGAGCAGAGGTTAGAGGAGCAGAAGATGATAGAGGAGCAGAAGAAGTTAGAGGAGCAGAGAAAGTTAGGAGAGAGGAAAAAGAAGGAGGGTTACCTGGAGGAAATAACACAAGCATCAGGGTCAGGGTCAGAGTCAGAAGAGGAGCCAAAAGCTACTTTTTCTTTACGAGAATTTCTCAAGTCCAAACTTGTAGATGGGGCAGCCTCATCAACACAGTTGCCACCATCAACACCTGGGACTCTTGATAGAGCAAAAGGTGAGCAAAGTATTACGACCATTATTGATCGATCTTTTAAACTGAGTGAAATTCGAGATCTAAGAAAGGATTACACACGTCAGCCAAAAGAAAATATGGTCACTTGGTTACTTCGCTGCTGGGACAATGGTGCCAACAGTGCATGGCTCGATGGCAGTGAAGCTCGCCAACTGGGTAGCATTTCCAGGGACCCACGTGTGGACAGAGGTATTGGCACATGCCAAAATCGGTCCTACACCCTCTGGAAGCGGATGTTGATAGCGGTAAGAGATAGATTCCCCTTTAAACGGGACTTGGAGCCTGAGAGAAAGAAATGGACTGATATTGAGAAAGGTATCCAGTTTTTGAGAGAAAATGCTCTGGTGGAAATGCTATACAGCCGCGAGTTCAATCGTAATGATCCAGACCAATTACATGATCCCGAAGCAGTCCGCGTTCCACGACAAATGTGGCGTGACTTTACAAAAGCAGCTCCAGAAAAGCATGCCAGTGCACTTGCATTAGTATATGGCAAAGGGGACAGGAAACCCCTTGTGAATGAACTAATTGGCAGACTTCAGGAACTTGAATTATTTATAAGCGCCACAGAAGTTAATCTGTATACTTCAGCCATTGTCAAAATTGTGGAAAGGTTAAACGAAGTGGAGGGAACACAAAATGATATTATTGACAAATTGGCTAATGCGCGTGATGTAGATGAATCCACGGTGGTACAAGATGATGGAAACCAGGATTTCCACAATCGCCTATTGAGGAAGCTAAACAACATGAGTTCCTCTCGACCTGTATCATCGAAAATCTCAACCATTAAAAAGAGACGTCCTCGTATTCAAGCAAATGACGATGATAAGTCACCTCGAATCAACGATGAGACTACACGTCTTGCCTTGTTGCTTTTCCTCTGTAGTCATGGGGAGGACATGAAGAAGTGGTGTGATTCATCCACTTCTGCACTTCAGGCATGAGTGAAAGAATTACAAGGTGAAACAACTACCAAGGTGAACTCTTCCAAGAAGGGGAGAGTTCCAGTTGCTGCAAGTCAACGAGGTAAACAATAGAGGGGCCCTGCCCCCAGCCAGGGGGGGGAAAGGGACAACAGAGTATACTGGACTGTGTGGATTAAGTGGCCTGGCACATCTCAACCACAGAAATATAAAGCCTTGGTGGACACTGGTGCACAATGCACCCTAATGCCCTCAAGTCACCAAGGGACACAACCAATATATATCCATGGAGTGACTGGGGGTTCCCAAGAATTGACTATGTTGGAGGCCGAAATAAGCCTCACTGGTAAAAACTGGCGAAGGCACCCTATTGTGACTGGTCCAGAGGCTCCATGTATACTGGGAATCGATTACCTTAGGATGGGATATTTCAAGGATCCCAAGGGGTATCGATGGGCCTTTGGGATAGCTGCTGTAAACACAAATGGTGTTAAGCAGCTGTCAACTTTACCTGGTCTGTCAGATGATCCTTCTGCTGTGGGGTTGCTCCAGGTAAAAGACCAAGAGGTACCAATTGCCACCAAAGTGGTTCACAGACGGCAGTACCGCACCAATAGGGACTCATTGCTCCCCATTCAAAAGCTAATTCGCCAATTAGAAAATCAGGGAGTGATTAGCAAAACGCACTCGCCTTTTAACAGCCCCATATGGCCAGTGCGTAAAACCAGTGGGGAATGGAGGCTGACGGTAGATTACCGTGGCCTGAATGAAGTCACACCTCCATTAAGTGCTGCTGTACCAGACATGCTAGAACTCCAGTATGAATTGGAGTCAAAAGAAGCTAGGTGGTATGCCACCATTGATATTGCTAATGCCTTCTTTTCCATCCCATTGGCTGCAAAATGTAGGCCACAGTTTGCTTTTACCTGGAGAGGTATTCAGTATACCTGGAACCGTTTACCCCAGGGGTGGAAGCACAGCCCAACAATTTGCCATGGATTGATCCAAGCTGTTTTGGAACAGGGTAATGCTCCTGAGCACTTGCAGTATATTGATGACATTGTGGTGTGGGGCCATACAGCAGCAGAGGTTTCCAAGAAAGGGAAACAGATAATCCAAATTCTTTTGAAAGCTGGTTTTGCCATTAAGCGCAGCAAGGTGAAGGGGCCTGCCCAGGAAATCCAGTTCTTAGGCATAAAATGGCAAGATGGACGTCGTCACATCCCAGCAGATGTGATTGACAAAATCACTGCTATGTCTCCGCCCACAAATAAAACAGAGACCCAATCTTTTCTGGGAGTAGTGGGCTTTTGGAGAATGCATGTCCCAAACTACAGCCACATAGTGAGCCCTCTCTATCAGGTAACACGGAAGAAGAATAATTTCTCATGGGGTCCTGAGCAGCAGCAGGCTTTTGAGCAGATAAAACAAGAAATAGCCCGTGCCGTGGCCTTGGGGCCAGTACGGACGGGGCAGGATGTGAAGAACATCCTCTACACTGCTGCTGGAGAGAAAGGTCCCACCTGGAGTTTGTGGCAAAGAGCCTCAGGAGAGACCCGAGGCCGACCCCTAGGATTTTGGAGTCGAGCATATAAAGGGTCTGAGGAGCGCTACACTCCAACTGAGAAGGAGATCTTAGCCGTGTATGAGGGGGTTCGGGCTGCTTCTGAAGTAGTTGGGACAGAGGTTCAGCTTCTTCTAGCACCTCGCTTGCCAGTAATAAACTGGATGTTTAAAGGACAGGTTCCCTCCACCCATCATGCTACTGATGCCACTTGGAGTAAGTGGATTTCATTAATTACTCAACGAGCTCGAATGGGAAAACTCAGCCGTCCTGGAATTCTAGAAGTGATCATGGACTGGCCTGAGAGTAAAAAAATTGAAATACCACCTACAGAAGAGGTATCACGTGCTAAAGAGGCACCACCATACAATGAGCTACCAGAAAACGAAAAGAAATTTGCCCTATTCACAGACGGATCATGTCGTATTGTAGGGAAGCATCGCAGATGGAAAGCTGCTGTATGGAGCCCCACACGACAAGTTGCAGAGGCCACTGAAGGTAAAGGAGAATCAAGTCAATTTGCAGAGGTAAAGGCTGTTCAGCTGGCTTTAGATGTGGCTGAACGGGAGAGGTGGCCAATGCTTCATCTTTATACTGATTCATGGATGGTGGCAAATGCCTTATGGGGGTGGTTGCAACAGTGGGAAGATGATAATTGGCAACGAAAGGGTAAACCTGTTTGGGCTGCTGAACTGTGGAAAGACATTGCTGCCCGAATAAGGAACATTGTTGTAAAGGTGCGCCATGTAGATGCTCATGTGCCTAAAAGTAAGGCTACTGAAGAACATAAAAATAACCATCAGGTTGATCGAGCTGCCAAAATTGAGGTGGCTCAAATAGACTTGGACTGGCAGAACAAGGGTGAATTATTCCTAGCTCGGTGGGCCCATGAGACTTCAGGTCATCAAGGAAGGGATGCAACATATAAGTGGGCCAGAGACCGAGGGGTGGACTTAACTATGGACGCTATTGCTCAGGTTATTCATGATTGTGAAACATGTGCCATAATTAAACAAGCCAAGAGGATGAAACCTCTTTGGGGGGAAGGGCGATGGCAAAAGTATAAATATGGAGAGGCATGGCAGGTTGATTATATCACCTTGCCACGATCTCGCAATGGTAAGCGTTATGTACTCACCATGGTGGAGGCAACCACTGGGTGGCTCGAAACATATGCAGTACCCCATGCTACCGCCCGAAACACCATATTAGGGTTGGAAAAGCAAATCCTGTGGCGGCATGGCACTCCAGAAAGAATTGAATCAGATAATGGGACCCATTTTAAAAATTCCCTTGTAACCACTTGGGCCAAAAATCATGGCATTGAGTGGATTTACCATATTCCCTATCATGCACCAGCTTCTGGTAAGATTGAACGATTCAATGGGTTGTTGAAAACTATGTTGAAAGCAATGGGTGGCGGAACGTATAAAAATTGGGAGAACCATTTAGCAGAAGCCACCTGGTTGGTCAACACTCGAGGATCTAGTAATCGCAATGGTCCTAACCAATCCAGCTCCCTACGTACCGTGGAGGGAGATAAGGTTCCTGTAGTACACATAAAGAGCGTGTTGGGAAAGACGGTTTGGGTCCTTCCAGCGTCTGGAAAGGGCAAACCTCTCCGGGGTACTGTCTTTGCCCAGGGACCTGGGTGCACATGGTGGGTGATGGACAAAAATGGGAATGTTCAATGTGTACCACAAGGGAATTTGATGTTGGGGGAGTGCAGCCAATGATTTTCCTGTAAATATATAGGTAGAGTCTCAGAAAATATTTCAATTAGGTACAGAATAGTTCAGTTAGGTATAGGACTTAAGATAGAGTGGATTAATGTTAAGGAAACACTTTTTCTCTATATACCTTAATTAGGCATTCTGTAAGCAAGTTTTCCATCTGGACTCTATATCCTGCACTGGCCATGCATATGTAGAGCACACATGGAAAGAAGTATAAGTCAAAAGGAAATCTGCTGTGGTGGCTGGGAAAGGATGAGTGCACCTTGATGTGGGGGACGCCCTACTAGCGCTGCCTTTCCCCTCTACCGCTGACATGTTTTCCTTTTTCTGGCAGTTTTGCCATTTTCTCAAAATTAATAAATAGTAGGTTAGGTTATAGAGTTTTGTTCTCAACTTAGGGATTTGTATGGAATAAATATAAATTGTTGAGAAAAATAAGGTTGCTGATTATTCACAATTATACATATGAGTGTGTATGTATGTATAAACATAATGTAATGATGTAGAATAAGGGGTGGAATGTCATGGTTTAATAATTTTGTATTTTTTGCTATCAGTATTCCACATCATAACATCATATAAAGCATGAATAATTTTACTGAATCTGCAACTTACAGAAGAAGACTACATCTCCCAGGGAACAACACTATAGGTCACGGGACCTGGACTCTATATTAACTCTGTCGCAGAACAGACTGTCATCTTTCGAGTTCTGGCGTTCAGGGGAGTGTGTGGGAGCCTTCAGCCGTTCGCCTAGATTCACAGTAGGCCTCTCGGTTACGGGACTCATTCTCTCTCCTATTTTGCTTGATTCGTTAGCTCAATTTTCAATTATATTGTATTATATTGTGTTATCCTGTATTTCGATATAGTATTTAGTAAATAAGTGTGCCTCCTTAGATCGTTGCCGCCGTTTTCTTTTCCTAATTAACTTTTTCCTTTCGGCCTAGGGCCCCTCCGGGGCCTACGGCCCCCTGTCACGGACGCAGGTGGATTTTTAGTTCAAACCGTGACAATGGAAACTTATTTCAATGGAAACTACAACTGCTACAAAGAGCACAATTGCGCTGTTTAAGAATGCACATCCACCTCTGATGTTTTGGGCTAACATATACAGTAGGGGGCATTACTTCGGGAGTAGCCCTCATAAGATATACGATATCAGTAATGCATATAAGTGACAAAGCTCATTTTACTTTTTAACATCATTTATTAAAGCATAAAAAAGTGCCAGTCGTTGGTGGGGGCTGTGTGTGTGAGAGTGAAGCAGCTACTGGAGTCAGGCCTGTAGTGTAGGCCTGCAGACTGTTGCCATATCCTGAATTGATTGTGGTCTTCCCATCCCAGCCACTGGGACAGGAATGGTGTGTGTTCCCACATCAGCTATGGGCAGTGCTGTGGTGAGTAAGGCCAGCTTAGAGCTCCACATCAATGGCTGCAGCGAGGCAGCAGGTCACAGCCCTCATGCCTGGTATTGTGTCTTAGCTACGTGAGTCCCATTGAAGGCAGCCCTTGGCTGAGTCAGCTTGTCAGCATCTTGTCAGTGTCCTTTCTATGTGTGCATGTCTCTGAGATACCTACTCTGCACTGCTACAAGCTGTGCCTGCAAAAGGGAAAGCAGCAGCCATGTCCCCTGGCCTGGGCTGCGAGCCCGGGTCTCTGGGCATCAGGCTGAGCATAAGCAGGCAGACAGAAGGAGTTCTGGGCCAGAGCAGCTGGAAGAGGTGGTCATGCCTTTACCTCAGGTAAAATTATCACCAAACTCCTGCCTACAAACTTCAGGATCTCCACTGTGAACAGGTCAGCCTAAAACAGACCATGCCCTTGCCCAGATGGGACTGTCTTTCTGAAGGCTCCTGGGCCACAGAGAAACTGGCCCTGAGCCACTGCCCCGGCCCTCCTGGGGCTGCCCCATCATATCGGGGAGACAGCTCAGGTCCAACACCAGCAAACAGGCAACATCAACATTTCTTTTGGTGTCATACATATGATGCAGGCCAGACCAGCACTGAACCACACTGTACATTACTGGACATAGATTATATCAATAGCAGCAAACAGCGTCCCGAAACAGCCAAGTATCTGCTGCGTAGGGCAGCTGGTGCTGACAGGCCCACTCCAGACTCAACTGATTTCGATCAAAACCAGGCTGTAACCTAGATACAACTCTTAACGCACTTGGCCCAAATTTTCCAATGGAGGCAGAATTGCAGTATTTGGACCTAGAAGGTAAATTTCTCACAGACTTAGAGACTCCACGTGAAAGGCCAGGATCACTATGGACTGCGACAGCAGCACCAATATCTTCTTGTCAGGGCACTCTGTTCTCTTTTCCATTAGATCTGGGTATGAAACACTCAAACCCTTTTGACAGCATGGCAGTTTGAGCAGTATGAATTGCAGCTTAGCAAGCGAAAGACAACAGAGACATGGATATTACAGTGGAAACTGAGAAATACTGATAAGTAACATGGAATATAAATAAAAATAGAGCCTTGACTTAGAAAGCCATAACACATACACCAGCACATATTAACACAGTAGTCACATCTGGTCTTCATTTTAAATACAGAATAAACACATGGGCTGCATTTTAAATGAGGACTCATAACCCATATTAAAAATAAAATAAAAAACAACTAAAAGCAAACACAGCCCTCCCTCCTGCTTTCCCCCCACAACCCCCCCACGACCCCAACCATGCCCTAAATGATCTCAGACCCAGGCCAGACATGAAAACGTTTCATTTGCAATTCTTCATTGTCCTCTAAAGGCTGTTTCAGGAATTTCAGCCTTGGGTTTTGAGCTGCAAATCCTTGCTTTTGCTTTGTTCAGGACAGCCTAAAGCACAGCCCATTATATCAAAAGAAAGTTGCTTTATTCTGGGCTTCAGCTGGAACACTGCAGTCAGCTGAAAGCCTTCAGTTTAACCAGAGACACTGAGACAGTGGTGATGTCTGTTATGCTGTGCAGGAATCACAGAATCACCAAGGTTAGAAAAGACCTACAAGATCATTCAGTCCAATCATCCACCCGTCACCAATAGTTCTCACTAAACCACGTCCCTCAACACAACATCCAAATGTTTCTTAAACACCTCCTCCCTGGGCAGCCCATTCCTCTGCCTGACCACTCTTTTGAAGAATAGCATTTCCTCATGTCCAGCCTAAATCTCCCCTGGCACAGCTTGAAGCCTCTAGTCCTATCACCAGTTACACCAGAGAAGAGGCCAACCCTCAGCTTGCAACAACCCCCCTTCAAGTAGTTATAGAGAGCAATGAGGTCTCCCCTGAGCCTCTTCCAGGCTGAACAACCCCTCATTCAACCACTCCTTATATGGCCTGTGCTCCAGAGCCTTCACCAGCTTTGTTGCCCTTCTTTAAAGATGCTCCAGGGCTCCGAGGTCTTCCTTGTGAGGGGTCCAGAACTAAACACAGAACTAGAGGTGTGGCCTCACCAGAGCTGAAAACAGGGGGGCAGTCACTGCCCTGTTCCTGCTGGCAACACAGTTTCTGATGCAGGCCAGGATGCCATTGCCTTTCTTGGCCGCCTGGGCACACTGCTGGCTCATGTTCAGCTGATCAACAATCGTTACCCCCAGGTCCATTTTCTCTATACAGTCTTCCATCCACTCTGCCCCAAACCTGTAGCACTATGCCTGGAGTTGTTGTGGCCAAAGTGCTGTGCTTGGCATTTAGTCTTATTGAACCTCATCACACTGGTTTCAGCCCAGCTATCCAGCCTGTCCAGATCCTGTACGGCCTCACTACCCCCAGGTAGATCAACACTCCCAGCCAACTTGGTGTCATCTGCAAACTTACAGAGGGTGCACTCAATGCCCTCATCCAGGGCATCAGTAAAGATATTGAAGAGGACAGACCCCAGCACCGACACCTGGGGAACACCACTTGTGACCAGTTGCCCTCTGGATTTAGCTCCATTCACCACCACTATCTGGGCCCGGCCCTTCAGCCACCTTCTTACCCAGCCAAGAGTGTACCTGTTCAAGCCACAGGCTGCCAGCTTCTGCAGGAGAATACTGTGGGAGACAGTGTCAAAGGCTTCGCTGAAGTCTAGGTAGACCACATCAACAGAGTTTTCATAGAATCATAGAATTGTTTGGGTTGGAAAAGACCTTAAATATCGAGTCCCACCTCAACCTAACCATACTACCCTAACCCTAACAACCCTCCACTAAATTATGACCCTGAGCACCACACCCAGATGGATTTTAAACACATCCAGGGATGGTGACTCAACCATGACCCTGGGGAGCCTATTCCAGTGCTTCACAACCCTTTACATAGAGAAGTTTTTCCTGATATCCAACCTCCCTCTGGGTCAACTAGTATCGTCACTGGAAATTTCTGGATTGACACTAAGGCTCTTTCATGCATTAAAGTAAGCAGACTGCTTTCTGAATACTCCAAGTCAGTTGGTCAAGCCCCTGCAGAACTGTAACCCAGTCGTGTTTTTCTGTGGGGTAGAGACTTCCTGCCTAGTGAGCTGCCTTCTGAGTCAGGGACCATGGGGCTTGGTAGTTCCCAGTAGTTAAGGAAACACCAGGCCCCAAAAACCTTCTGCCTCCTCCTCAATTAAAAGTATGAAGTCCCCTCCCATTAGGGAACCTCTCCACACAAGTTCTGTCTGTCTCCTTAGCATTCCTGCTGTACTTCCACTGCAGTTCAGCCAGCTCCTGGGCTGAGTCTTTGGTTGTAAGTGTTGACTGACCTCCCCCTTCTCCTCATCATAGTTCAATTTCTCTTTACTTAGAGGTCCCATCTGTCTTGGGGGCTCAGTTCTATACTGAGTCTCTCCCGAGCCTGTGCTAGTTTGTTGCTGGGACAGATGGGGGGAAGGGCTCCTCCTTTTCTATGCTATCCGATTTTATATTGCCTGTGGGTTAACTTAGTGCCTGTGCTTTAATTTATTAAAATACAGGAGCTCAAAAAAGGAAAAAGAAAGGAAAAAGAGAAGAAAAGGAGAGAGGGGGGGAAAAAAAAGAAAAGAAAGTCACCACTGTGGACCCTGTGATGTCCTGAGCGTCTTTCCTACTCTATCTTCTTCTTTTGGGGTGATTGAGGACGTAGTGGGGTGAGCACTGCCAGCTGTGAAGTTTGCAGTGCCTTTCATATGATGGACCCCTTCAGCTGGGCCAGGAGGTGTTGCCAGGCAGAGTGTGCAGAAAGAGACAGAATTCACGTTACAGTTCTGTATAGTACTGTCACAGAGTATGAGCCAGAAATACGCCTCTTCAGTCTCTTAGACCTTCACTAGCAGGGTCCTGTACAGTTATGTGCCCACCCTCTGGAAGTCCAGTGAAGCAGTTATGCTGCCAGCCCCGAACCTCCCCCACCCTCCCCACCTCCTGACTTCACCAGGAATTGAGAACTCTACAGTTTTGTGGTCACTTCTGTTCAATACAGATGCCAAACAACACATCTCCCACTAACCCTTCACAGTTTATGAACAGCAGGACTGGTGGCAAGGCTCCTCCCCTAGTAGGCTATTTGGCCACGGTAGTCTTGCATCTGTGTTGAGCTCATGGCCCCATGGTGTTTCCTTGATGCAAACCTAATCTCACTCCTTAGGAGCCTCTAAAGCACAGTGGCAGCCTCTGGATCTTCCTCAGATACACCCTACTAATCTTCTTTAGCTTAATCCCTGCCTAAAAACAACAGGCATCCTCATGTTTCTCAGAGGGTTGCTGGGCATTCCTCAGGGCAACTGGACCTCGTCTCCAGAAGACCCTGAGGTTCTCATGTGTCTGTAGGCCAAATTCAGGGACCAGGAAAGTTCCAGTGTGGAAAATCAAGGACTGAGCAGGAACATACTCCAAGCAAGCCAAAGCAAGATCAGTAACTTCTGTCATCTCCTGCGCAGCCTTCTCTTTAGGCAGTGGATCTGGGAAACACGTCAACTGTGGACCTCCTCTGCACGTTTGATGGTGATGAAAGGGGACAGTGTCTTCTGCCATTTGCCATGCTGCCGTGGGGTTTGTTCTGCTAGTGAGTGTCTGGTGCACCCCGCTTCTCTTTAGTACCACTGCAGCCCACATTACTCCTCTCTTTTCCCACACGTGGTGTCTCTTTGCTTGCAGCTCAGCAGAGGAGCTTACCAATCTTTTTCGGTCTGTGAAAGCAGACTGAGAGATGACTGCTGTGAGTATGAAAAAACAGGGCAGGGAGTGCTGAGAATGTGGCATTGAAATGAGCCTTCGGATGTGGGTTTGATGTGCATGAAAGATCTTTTGTATCTGTGGTAATTCTTCATTTTGGCTATTCCTCTAGGAGAGCAGGGTCTTTGCTTCTGATGTCAATGGCAGCTTCACCTGATGTTCCATCAAGAAGCCATATGAAATGTTTCATTATGCCCTAGTGGACTCTCTTGCTATTGGAATAAAGAAAGCTGAAGACTCTCCTCTGTCTCTTTATGGGATAAAGATGATCGAGCAAGCTTCTTGGAACAGAAACTTTCCTAACAACAGCAAACCAAAGCAGTTAACCATGCTTTGATCCATCACTGCCTGGGTGTCAGGGGGTGCTGATCATCAGTAGTGGTGCACCAGTCAGTCTTCAGCCAGGAAACATTCCTGGGCCTTCCTGTTTGAAAGCAAGCAGCTCCAAAGAAATACTTTCAAATGTGAAAATGTCCACAGGGTGTGCTGAATGTCTCGTGCTCTGGTACATCTACGCTGCAATGTAATAAAAAGCCATTTCTAGCTCACTGGCCTCATGACACCAGAAGCCATCAAGGAAGGTATGCAACATATGGATAGGCACAGGACTGGGGGGTGGGCTTGACCATGGACACTATTGCACAGGTAATCTGTGAATGTGAAGCTGGTGCTGCAATTAAGTAAGCCAAGCCCATGAAGACTCTTTGGTGCAAGGGACAGTGGATTAAGTAGAAATATGGGGAGGCCTGGAGGTGAATTCTATCTCACTCCCATAAACCTGCCATGGAAAGCACAATGTGCTTGCAATGGTGGAAGCAAACATCTGAGTGTGTATGAAAACACCCCATTTGACCCATACCTCCACCCAAAATTCCAGAATAGCAAATCTTAGGATAATAGAACTCATTTTAATAATGCCCTCATAAACTCCTGGGCCAAAGAGGATTTCACTGAGTGGACATTTCATACCCTCTGCAATGCACCAGCTTCTGGAAAAGGCAATACTTCGGAGTGTTAAAAACTACACTGAAATCAATAGTTGGCAGAACATTCATGCACTGGGATAAACGTTTAGCCCAAGCCACCTGGTTAGTCAGCACTCTGGGATCTGTCAGTCGTGATGGCCCTGCTCAGTCCAGCCTCTTATGTACTGTACAACGGTCCATGTAGTACACAAGAAGAATTAATGAGGGAAAACGACTTGGTTCACCCCTGTCTCGGGCAAATGCCAGCCCACCTGTGGGACTGATTTTGCTCAGGGACATGGTGGGAAATGCAAAAATCAAACAGGGATGTTGAGTTTGTACCAGAAGGAGACTTGATGATGGGAGATAACAGTCAGAAGTTTTAGGTATACGTGCACATAAGTACATATATCTGCATATGATGGTAATTATAGTTTATTGACTGTTTAGATATACATATATGTGTTGTACAACTTGGGCATGATGTCATTATATGGAATAAGCGGTGAATGCTATAATGGTCATCTTTAAGTAATGACATCATGAAATGGACTGCTGGAACTGGGAAAGTCCACCAGGAGTTCTATGATTCACCCAATTTCACTGCTTTTCCACATCAGGATGCATTTTTCTCCTCTTTTCCTGATGTTAGTGCCTTTTTGCTTGTACCAGAGATTCCTGACTGCTTGCAAAGGTCAAGCGTAGAGGATTGCTGTGGGGACTGTCTGAATAAGGCAGTGATTGGTGAGAATATACATCGGACAAGACCCTTCCGACGTGACTGTGAATCCCCAGAAACATCTTGAATTTCTATGGTAATTCGAGCTACTGGCTGTCGTTTTTCTGCTGGAGCTGGGTCTTCATTTTTCATGACAGCTTCAAATGTCATTGTTTTTCTGCAACAAAAAGAAAGGGATTTTAGACAAGACTCCAAATTTGTAGGAGTTATGAGGCAAAGTGATCCCTGAACAGAAATCCCAGCAGATGGCTGTCCATTGCTCACTGTGCTCTGGTAGGCTCTCATTGCAAGAGCTTCCCTGTACAACGCAGCCACCTAGGAAAGAGTACTAGAGAAACAACTCACTTTTGTCTCTTCATCAGCAGACGTTTTGCCAGGTAAGCCAAAGCAGCCAGGACCATCAGAAAGAACAGAACGGCAAGCACTGCAAAGGCAGATTTATATCCTCCTTGTTTCTGTTCCACATGCTCTGCAGTTCTCACACCTCCGGCAGCTGGAGAACACAAGACAGTGCAACACACTCGTGAGTTCTGCACTACTGACGACATCACAGTGTAGTGAAGAAGTGCAAGGGCTTGTAGTATTCACACCATTATCATCCCTGATTCTTGTGCCTTAGTAGCAGAGGGTGAGGATGATGTCTTACAGTCCACCTGAGACTAAGAGCCTACTTGCAATGGTACCACTAATCCCACTTGGCCAGCTCCACCACTACCATCAAAACAGCTCCAGTTACATGTTTGAATGCAATTCTTCTGCTTTGAATGGCAGCAAACACATCCTCTACAGAAGCTCTCCACAGCACATGATTGTATCCTCCTCTCAGGAAGAAACTGTTTATTCCTTCAGATAAATCAGCACTGACAACATACCTCTGGAATACTCTTCAGGCCCAAAATCAAGATCCATCTGAGAACGTGGATAAGAAATCTGAGGTGCAACAGCTAGAAGGAAACACAGAGGAGAAACGTTCTTATTACAGATGGTGATAACTCTTTTCATAATTAACAACTGCAGGAGGGTCAGGCTGGTCTTCTGGATGCACTTGGCATCTCTCAAAAGAAACCTACACACAGCTCTTAGCCATGCGATTCCTCCAAGACTCAAAATAAGGAACCCTTTGAGAAGCTGCAGAGAACCCAAGGCCACATCTGCAACCAAAGGCAGATAATAACAGCTCCTGTCATACATTGCAATTAATCTGTTAAGCCTTGAATGGCAAAAAACACTCCTACTGACAGACACTTCTTTCCCTATTCGACTCACAAGTATGTGTCAATATGGTACCAGGTGCCAAAAGAGGCACCATATTGGCACAAAACAAACCATTTACAGATCAGCTAGGGAAAAGGATCTCCGGGAAGCTCTAAGCTCTTCTGTGAATGCTTCTGCCTACACAACACTGGGGCTGCTGGAAAACACTGCTGTGTAGGGCAAAGAATCCCAGGCCATATCCTTGTTTTCTCCTGACTGCTATCCTGCTCCTCTACACATCCCAGCAGCAGCAAAGACCATTGTAAGGTATGTTCCATAGGAAGACAAGGCTGAAAGTACCTGGTGACGCTGTGAAATGAACAAAGACAGACCACTCACCCCTGGGGTAGCCTTGAGGTTGATGAAAACGGCGCATCCCAGATATACGGCGTACAGGCAGATCTATAAAGAAACAGAAGAAAGGCTTCCTTTCCATATTGTGCCAGGCTTCTAGATAAGGAGCCTGCAGAGCTTGGCAGGGGATCACGTAGTGTTTTGTGAGCCACACGTAGGTCCGGATTCTGCCAGGCCTAGATTAGAGTCCTGGGTGAGTCATGGCCAGGGATCAGGTGCATCCCCAAGGAAAAACATACCCCTGGAATCCTGGAGACGTTCCAGATCACCTTCCATGGGATCTGCTTCATATGTGTCACCAACACGATCAGCATCTGGAATAGAGAAAAGCAGAAATTCTGTCAAGAGCTGTCTCAATATGCTGCTTCTTAAGGGATCTGCAGTGACCAGAGATGGATTGCGTGAGCAACAGGCAGAATCCACACACGTATGAACATTCTTTCAATGCGTGCATGAGCCTGTTTCAGCTGTGGGTTTCGATGTGACAGCTCCCCAGATGCTGTCTCAAGGAAACAGCCTGTAGTTCTAAGCCTGTCTGCAGGACAAACTGCCCTTGCTCACTGGGGACCCTGTGACATCCTTGAAGCATACGTAAACCCCATGGGGAGCACATAAGGACAAAAGTGTGCATTTCCATTAGTCATGAGTGCAGAACCTGCTGGACAGCAAACGGCTCTGCTGACACCATCCCAGCCCCTACTTGGGGCACGGGTGAGCAGACTGTGTGTCAGAGCCTGGTTGTTTCTCCAGTGGACCCACCATCCAAGTCTGTTTTGCAGCTCCAGAACTTCATAGCTGTTATGTAAAAGCATGTGGGAAGGTGGGATAAGCTGAGAGGCGATCTGCTTGCTGCCCTGAACAGGGACTTGTTTTTGATCTTTTGCTGTCTTTGAGATTCCCCCCCCCTCCTCATCTGACTGTGAGTGGGTAGGTAATCCCCTGTTGCCTGAAGAGCATCTCCTGTGCACCCTTCTTGTAGGTATGGCAGAGTGATTCCATCAGTCAGTCACCCTCTCACAATCCTGGATGCTCCTAAACTTTTCTACTTCCCCCTTTAGTTCTACCACCAGGCTGAGCAGATCATCCATTTGCTCACACCGCACACGGGTGGTATCCCTGCTGCCCTCCTGTAGCAGAGACAGGACCAGGCATTCTCTGCAGCCTGAGACCTGTAGTGCATCAAGGACATACATGCTTTCTGAATCTCCACGTCCCTTTTAGACGGAAGCTCTAAACTGTGCCCCAGATGCTTCTGCCTTTGCTGATATCACTTCAGGAGACACAGGGATGAAGCTGCTGGCAAACACTGCTGTGCAGGGCAAAGAATCCCAGGCCATATCCCTGTGCTCCCCTGATTGGCACTCTGCTCTTCTTCACATCCCAGCATCAGCAAAGACCATTGTAAGGTATGTTCCACAGGAAGACAAGGCTGAGAATACCTGGTGACGCTGTGAAATGAACAAAGACAGACCACTCACCCCTGGGGTAGCCTTGAGGTTGATGAAAACCGCGCATCCCAGATATACGGCGTACAGGCAGATCTATAAAGAAACAGAAGAAAGGCTTCCTTTCCATATTGTGCCAGGCTTCTAGATAAGGAGCCTGCAGAGCCTGGCAGGGGATTTTGTAGCGTTCTGAAAGCTACACGTAGGTCCAGATTCTGCCAGGCCTAGAGTAGAGTCCTGGGTGAGCCATGGCTGGGGACCAGGTGCATCCCCAAGGAAAAACATACCCCTGGAATCCTGGAGACGTTCCAGATCACCTTCCATGGGATCTGCTTCATACGTGTCACCGACACGATAATCTGGAATAGAGAAAAGCAGAAATTCGATGCAATATTCCTTGCTGCACCATTTACCCATCAGGTTTGCTGTGTTTCAGGCCCTCTGTGGTCAGT
Source organism: Coturnix japonica (assembly GCF_054131305.1). Taxonomy (NCBI): domain Eukaryota; kingdom Metazoa; phylum Chordata; class Aves; order Galliformes; family Phasianidae; genus Coturnix; species Coturnix japonica. The sequence continues at coordinate 911,272 of NC_140702.1, forward strand.
GGGCACAGCTCTCCCCTCTAGGATGTCCCTCTCTGCTCCATGGTGGGATGCCTGGTGAAGCTGGAAAGCCATCATTTCAAAGGGAACAGAGTCGATGTAAGGGCCTGTTTTTTCCCTGGCAGACCCACCATCCAACACTGCTTTCCAGGCAGCTTTAAGAGTTTGTTTCCCCTCTGCTTCGCTCAGTGCCCAACCTACCTGGACTAAGTGCTTCCCACGCAACATTGCGGGGTCGCCCATGACATGGAGTCACAAGGAAAAGGAGAAGGAAGAGCAAAAAGCAACAGCTGGGAGCAGTTGTCTCCCGTAGTTGCCCCATGCTACCTCTCATCCACAACCAGCAAGCACCCTCCTTGGAGGCTTGAGGCAAGACTGGTCAACTGGTACCTCCTGGCGTGACATAGTATGGGGTTTCTGAACGTCACCATGGTGCCCATTATGACCTCACAAAGCACCTCTTGAGGCACACCTTGAGGCAAGAAAACTCTGCTCGGCCTTTCTGAGTTAGAACTTTTTGAGCACCTTATTAAGGAGTATGTTTCCAAACAAGGCCCGTTGTTTTAGTATTCCTGCAGAGTTGGTTAGGATGTGCAATACTGTCTTCATATTCATCTGTACACATTGAAGGAATCTCAAGCTTCACCGCAGACTGAAGTGTATCAGGATGCAAAACAACAGAAATCCCACTGATCCCATCCCCTGACAAATATAGCTATGTTTCCTGTGCAGAATAATACAGCCTAAGTGTGACTTCTGTATTAAAAAGCAGACCAAGTAGGACTACAGTATTAATGTGTGCTGCTTTATGCATGTCACGGGTTAAGCGAAAATCTACCTGTGCCAGTGACGGCTGGCCTGCAGGGTCGCTGACCCAAAAGGAAAGGGAAAAAAGGGAAATTAGAAAAGAGAACAGAGGCAACAATCTAAGGAGGCACACTTATTTACTAAATTCTATATCGAAATACAGGATAACACAATATAATACAATATAATTAAAATTAAGGCTAATGAATCAAGCAAAATAGGAGTGAGAGTGAGTCCCAAAACCAAGAGGCCTACTGTAGCTCTAGGCTAAACAGTTGGAAGGCTCCCACACGCTCCCCCCTGGCTCCGAGGATTCAAGAGGGCGAATCCAGCCCCGAAGTGAGATCATATAGTGTCCTTGTATCGTGACTTATCCCCGACCGTGATGTTCTCTGGGATATGTAGTTTTCTTCTGTGAGCTGCACATTCGGTAAAATTATCCATGCATTACATGATATTATGATGTGGTATACTGATAGCAAAATTACAAAACCGTGACAATGCATTGTAGTTTTCCAAGTCAAGGTTTTATTTTTAATTTTATTGTAGTATTTTCTACTGTTACAAATTCCAGTAGGTAGCGTTCCACATGTCTTTCACTTAATGGACCTGCCAATGCAGCCTTATGGGAGCTTTTGCAGGCAACAATTCAGACGAGAGAAAATCTGATCCATGTGGCAAGTGATGCAGAAATTGCAGAAATCTGAATTATTCTGAGGAATCAGATTTATAGGTCTGCCAAGTCATGTTGCCTCTAGAAATCTGAGTGCAGCTACCAGACTTCTTCCAAACCTCCTCAATGAATGATGGCTCACTCGCTATTCATTGTTGGCATCTTCAATATATTGTTATTGCCACATCAGCTCTGTCAGTTCTTTAAATCCTGGTGCTCAGCTGTAGGCACATGTAAAAAAATGTATAGTCCTTGTAGTTGTTGCTGTTTCTATTGCACAAATATTGCAGGAGGGAGATTGAAGCCCTAAATATCCTCGTATGTTCAATGCAGCAATCTATGTGTTGGCAGATTGTTACATAGATGGGAATCGGTGTAATTATCAGGAATGTGTTTCATTCTAGTCACGTTTGAATATTTTGGAGAGGGAAGGAGAGATTTTGCTTGATCCATTTCTCACTGCTCTGTGATGCTGTTAATATGCTTCCAGTCCCAACATCAGCAACTACCCAAGCCTAGTGGGAAACATATTTTTATTAGCATAATTACAGAATAGATCTGTTCTTCTAGCACTTGCAGAACCAAGCTGCAATCGCGCCAACTAAAATGGCAAATGCAAAGGTCTCATGATGCAAAATGTCTAGTACAAAAATAATCAAATAAGACTGCAAATTTGGCTCTACTGCAAAACAGTTGCGAGGCAGGCACTGTAGGTTCTTGTTTTTGTTTCTGAACAACAGCAGTGGATAACAGGTACTTGTGGAAGCTGCTCGTGGGTTTGGGATTTAATAGTGCTTCAAAAGCTCTGGTCTTCATTCCTTTCTGATGCTGAGTTTGTATGGGATGTTCCATAGCTTATCACTTGCAAGCCTGGTTTCATCCCTTTCTCCCTGTGAATGTACTTTAAAGTTCTACCAGCCAGCCCTGCTATCTCCTGCACAATAATCCTTTTTCTGCTGTAAGAAAGGTGCATCCCATCTGTCTCCAGCAGCCCTGGTGTTGTGTGAGAGACAGCAGATTTCCTTATTGGTGACTGCCCTCACTCCCCAGTCAATAAAAACCAGAGACTGCTGGTAGACTGCTTTCTTTCGTAGGACTTTATGATTTGTGGCCCTTGTGCTTCTGTTATAATCTCCAAATGGAAGGAAGGAATCATGCAATTCTGTTGATTAGAAGAGGAGATTCTGCATTACTGATAATTCACCGTGTTTGACATTCCTGTGTTATTTGTCTCAACAGTGACAGGAAACTTTTGCTTTGCCAGTGACTCTGAGTGACTGAAAATCCTAGAACTGCAAGATTTTTGTGATTTCTGCAACAACAATGGGAACTTCCAAGTTGCTGCAAACTCATGCTCGGCAGAGCTTCTCTTTAGATTGTCCCTAGGACTGCATTTATGGCTGTGGCAGTTATGAGTCCTTTAATGACCTGATTCAGTGAGACGCAGCCAAATTCCCTCTTATCCTTAAAGCCTGTGCAAGTAGTTACAGAGAAGGTCAAAGAAAAGGAAGGTCACTGCTTTCTTCATAAGTACCTTGCTCCTATGTCAGGTGCTAAAAGCTTTCCTAATAAACAGCGAGGAACAGCACCTTTAATTACTGATTCAGAGTGCTGCAATTCCAGCATTCAAGGGAGAATTGCCAAGCTTTGCTAACAACTTAAAGTTGTTGTTGTATTTCATGTTTTAAACTCTACACGTGCATTTCTGGCACTGGAGCCTAGGTCTGGGCTCAAAGCCACTTCCCAAAGGAGACCTCTTATTATCTAGATTGGAAGCTTACAGGAACAAAGACCTTGAGAGAGCTGACTGGTGCATCCACGCTATTGGCAGTGCCATATCAAAGAACTTTCTTCCAACAGTGTCCTGAGCTTGACCCTTAGAGCACTGAATGCCATTTCTCCTCACCACTCTCACAAAAAAGATTATCTGTGACTGAGTTACTCTAATGGCTAATTACACCAGAGCTGCCAAAATAAATGTTTCCATATCCAGCCTAAATGTATATGTTCCTATGCCAGTATAAACCTAAAGGTCAAGTTTCTCTTCTTCCATCCTTGAATTCATGTAGGACCACAGAAAGCCACTCAGGATAGGTGTGATAGTCTATCCAAGCACAGCTTCATCCCTACCGATGACAACAGCAAATGCTGTGCCGAGAAAGTCTGCCAAACTCTCCTTTCCCTGCAGGATCTTCCCCTTGGGCTCCCACCACTCCCCTAGAGGATGATCATGTATTTAGTTTGCATTAATTCTCCTAAGCACTTTTTTCAATCTGCTGAAATTACCAGCTATCTGCTGTGAAAAGAAGCACCCTCCCCTCTCTGCATTTAATCAGTCTTTTATTACTTTTCCCAAATGCCTCCATCTTCCTGTACCATGAGACTTCAGGAATGACAACTTTGCATTCAGCTCAGCCAATTCTTCCACTGTTTTGGATACATCAGCCACTGCCCTGAGCCTCAAGAGGCTCAGACTCTCACATCTCTTCTTCTCAGCCTTTACTTCTGATTACTCTTGGCACGTATTTGACCATTAGGTCTATTTTGGACTTAGTTGACAGATAGATAACATATTGTGTATGTTATCTAAAATATGTTATCATCAAGAGTTGTTGTTGGGCTCAGCTGTGGCCAGTGAAATGGAGATGGCTGCATCCATCACAGGGCAGCCCCTGGTGCCTTCTCACAGTGGCCACCGCTGCAGCTGGTATCATGTCGTTTACACCCAGTATACCATATTCCTTTGGCATCCAAAACTCAGCATCAGAATGAATCTCTACAAAAACAAATAAACAAAAGAGTATAGACAAAGATGTTCCAAAGCAGTAGAGAGAGACCTCCAGGATAAGCAGCATTTCTACTGGAATCCTATCCTCTCAGTTCATTAATTACATGCTATTCCTGCACATCTTTCCATCATCTACTAACTACAAATTGAAAATTCCAGGTTTTCCACTGAAGATGCATTATGATTATTACAAGGAACATTACTGCACCTTCTTGGTGCTGTGTAATATATTTCATCTGAAAAAGACTGCTTGTCTAGAACCATTTACAAGTTTAAATTTTTAGTGTTTTGTCAGGGTCTGTTTGATAAACTATGAAACCAAATTTGCACTGTTGGATTTCAAAATTGTTGCAGCAAATAGACCATTAGTTTTGTGCAGGGTCTCATTGTGAATTCTCACATCTTGCCATACTGGAGATTTCCTTTGTATTCTAAACAACTCAACAGCAACAAATTACGACAAAGTCTGCCCTGGTATCTGAGGTCATGCAGTGATAGAAAAATATTTTCTGTCTTTCAGCTGAATAAAAACGAACTATGAGGCCTAAAGCACCTAAAGCAAGTGTTCAAAACATCATGTCGATTAATTTCCTCAGTTAAGTAACACAAGACCAAAAAGACAAATTGATACTCCTCTTGTTCTAGCTAAGGCTCTTTAACACAACAGTGCAGACACAGACAGAATGCGAAAGCTAAATTTCAGTGACTCGGTTCATTATTTTAAATGTGTATCTGCAAGCAGTCTTGACTGGAGGTTAGAGCAAAATGCTGAGGCAGAGACAAAGCAAACACAGGGACAGTGACAAGCAACAAACTTCCCAGTCATGCTAGCTGATGGGCTACCTGGGCTTTGCAGCACGGGATACTGTGAACCAGCTGCTGGTGTCATCTCCTGGACTCAGGCGCAGGGGAGCAAGACTCTGGTGCCAGCTACTGGAGTGTGTAGGGCATGACTGCCCAAGCTTTTAGTGTGCCTGGGCTGCACTGAGTGAAGAGGAATTGTCTTGGGACACATATAGGTAGGCTGATCCAAAATTAATGCCTCCTACTTATTTCAATGGAAACTACAACTGCTACAAAGAGCACAATTGCGCTGTTTAAGAATGCACATCCACCTCTGATGTTTTGGGCTAACATATACAGTAGGGGGCATTACTTCGGGAGTAGCCCTCATAAGATATACGATATCAGTAATGCATATAAGTGACAAAGCTCATTTTACTTTTTAACATCATTTATTAAAGCATAAAAAAGTGCCAGTCGTCGGTGGGGGCTGTGTGTGTGAGAGTGAAGCAGCTACTGGAGTCAGGCCTGTAGCGTAGGCCTGCAGACTGTTGCCATATCCTGAATTGATTGTGGTCTTCCCATCCCAGCCACTGGGACAGGAATGGTGTGTGTTCCCACATCAGCTATGGGCAGTGCTGTGGTGAGTGAGGCCAGCTTAGAGCTCCACATCAATGGCTGCAGCGAGGCAGCAGGTCACAGCCCTCATGCCTGGTATCGTGTCTTAGCTACGTGAGTCCCATTGAAGGCAGCCCTTGGCTGAGTCAGCTTGTCAGCATCTTGTCAGTGTCCTTTCTATGTGTGCATGTCTCTGAGATACCTACTCTGCACTGCTACAAGCTGTGCCTGCAAAAGGGAAAGCAGCAGCCATGTCCCCTGGCCTGGACTGCGAGCCCGGGTCTCTGGGCATCAGGCTGAGCATAAGCAGGCAGGCAGAAGGAGTTCTGGGCCAGAGCAGCTGGAAGAGGTGGCCATGCCTTTACCTCAGGTAAAATTATCACCAAACTCCTGCCTACAAACTTCAGGATCTCCACTGTGAACAGGTCAGCCTAAAACAGACCATGCCCTTGCCCAGATGGGACTGTCTTTCTGAAGGCTCCTGGGCCACAGAGAAACTGGCCCTGAGCCACTGCCTTGGCCCTCCTGGGGCTGCCCCATCATATCGGGGAGACAGCTCAGGTCCAACACCAGCAAACAGGCAACATCAACATTTCTTTTGGTGTCATACATATGATGCAGGCCAGACCAGCACTGAACCACACTGTACATTACTGGACATAGATTATATCAATAGCAGCAAACAGCGTCCCGAAACAGCCAAGTATCTGCTGCGTAGGGCAGCTGGTGCTGACAGGCCCACTCCAGACTCAACTGATTTCGATCAAAACCAGGCTGTAACCTAGATACAACTCTTAACGCACTTGGCCCAAATTTTCCAATGGAGGCAGAATTGCAGTATTTGGACCTAGAAGGTAAATTTCTCACAGACTTAGAGACTCCACGTGAAAGGCCAGGATCACTATGGACTGCAACAGCAGCACCAATATCTTCTTGTCAGGGCACTCTGTTCTCTTTTCCATTAGATCTGGGTATGAAACACTCAAACCCTTTTGACAGCATGGCAGTTTGAGCAGTATGAATTGCAGCTTAGCAAGCGAAAGACAACAGAGACATGGATATTACAGTGGAAACTGGGTAATACTGATAAGTAACATGGAATATAAATAAAAATAGAGCCTTGACTTAGACCACGTCCCTCAACACAACATCCAAATGTTTCTTAAACACCTCCTCCCTGGGCAGCCCATTCCTCTGCCTGACCACTCTTTTGAAGAATAGCATTTCCTCATGTCCAGCCTAAATCTCCCCTGGCACAGCTTGAAGCCTCTAGTCCTATCACCAGTTACACCAGAGAAGAGGCCAACCCTCAGCTTGCAACAACCCCCCTTCAAGTAGTTATAGAGAGCAATGAGGTCTCCCCTGAGCCTCTTCCAGGCTGAACAACCCCTCATTCAACCACTCCTTACATGGCCTGTGCTCCAGAGCCTTCACCAGCTTTGTTGCCCTTCTTTAAAGATGCTCCAGGGCTCCGAGGTCTTCCTTGTGAGGGGTCCAGAACTAAACACAGTACTAGAGGTGTGGCCTCACCAGAGCTGAAAACAGGGGGGCAGTCACTGCCCTGTTCCTGCTGGCAACACAGTTTCTGATGCAGGCCAGGATGCCATTGCCTTTCTTGGCCGCCTGGGCACACTGCTGGCTCATGTTCAGCTGATCAACCATCGTTACCCCCAGGTCCATTTTCTCTATACAGTCTTCCATCCACTCTGCCCCAAACCTGTAGCACTATGCCTGGAGTTGTTGTGGCCAAAGTGCTGTGCTTGGCATTTAGTCTTATTGAACCTCATCACACTGGTTTCAGCCCAGCTATCCAGCCTGTCCAGATCCTGTACGGCCTCACTACCCCCAGGTAGATCAACACTCCCAGCCAACTTGGTGTCATCTGCAAACTTACAGAGGGTGCACTCAATGCCCTCATCCAGGGCATCAGTAAAGATATTGAAGAGGACAGACCCCAGCACCGACACCTGGGGAACACCACTTGTGACCAGTTGCCCTCTGGATTTAGCTCCATTCACCACCACTATCTGGGCCCGGCCCTTCAGCCACCTTCTTACCCAGCCAAGAGTGTACCTGTTCAAGCCACAGGCTGCCAGCTTCTGCAGGAGAATACTGTGGGAGACAGTGTCAAAGGCTTCGCTGAAGTCTAGGTAGACCACATCAACAGAGTTTTCATAGAATCACAGAATTGTTTGGGTTGGAAAAGACCTTAAATATCGAGTCCCACCTCAACCTAACCATACTACCCTAACCCTAACAACCCTCCACTAAATTATGACCCTGAGCACCACACCCAGATGGATTTTAAACACATCCAGGGATGGTGACTCAACCATGACCCTGGGGAGCCTATTCCAGTGCTTCACAACCCTTTACATAGAGAAGTTTTTCCTGATATCCAACCTCCCTCTGGGTCAACTAGTATCGTCACTGGAAATTTCTGGATTGACACTAAGGCTCTTTCATGCATTAAAGTAAGCAGACTGCTTTCTGAATACTCCAAGTCAGTTGGTCAAGCCCCTGCAGAACTGTAACCCAGTCGTGTTTTTCTGTGGGGTAGAGACTTCCTGCCTAGTGAGCTGCCTTCTGAGTCAGGGACCATGGGGCTTGGTAGTTCCCAGTAGTTAAGGAAACACCAGGCCCCAATAACCTTCTGCCTCCTCCTCAATTAAAAGTATGAAGTCCCCTCCCATTAGGGAACCTCTCCACACAAGTTCTGTCTGTCTCCTTAGCATTCCTGCTGTACTTCCACTGCAGTTCAGCCAGCTCCTGGGCTGAGTCTTTGGTTGTAAGTGTTGACTGATCTCCCCCTTCTCCTCATCATAGTTCAATTTCTCTTTACTTAGAGGTCCCATCTGTCTTGGGGGCTCAGTTCTATACTGAGTCTCTCCCGAGCCTGTGCTAGTTTGTTGCTGGGACAGATGGGGAGAAGGGCTCCTCCTTTTCTATGCTACCCGATTTTATATTGCCTGTGGGTTAACTTAGTGCCTGTGCTTTAATTTATTAAAATACAGGAGATCAAAAAAGGAAAAAGAAAGGAAAAAGAGAAGAAAAGGAGAGGGGGGGGGGGAAAAAAAGAAAAGAAAGTCACCACTGTGGACCCTGTGATGTCCTGAGCGTCTTTCCTACTCTATCTTCTTCTTTTGGGGTGATTGAGGACGTAGTGGGGTGAGCACTGCCAGCTGTGAAGTTTGCAATGCCTTTCATATGATGGACCCCTTCAGCTGGGCCAGGAGGTGTTGCCAGGCAGAGTGTGCAGAAAGAGACAGAATTCACGTTACAGTTCTGTATAGTACTGTCACAGAGTATGAGCCAGAAATACGCCTCTTCAGTCTCTTAGACCTTCACTAGCAGGGTCCTGTACAGTTATGTGCCCACCCTCTGGAAGTCCAGTGAAGCAGTTATGCTGCCAGCCCCGAACCTCCCCCACCCTCCCCACCTCCTGACTTCACCAGGAATTGAGAACTCTACAGTTTTGTGGTCACTTCTGTTCAATACAGATGCCAAACAACACATCTCCCACTAACCCTTCACAGTTTATGAACAGCAGGACTGGTGGCAAGGCTCCTCCCCTAGTAGGCTATTTGGCCACGGTAGTCTTGCATCTGTGTTGAGCTCATGGCCCCACGGTGTTTCCTTGATGCAAACCTAATCTCACTCCTTAGGAGCCTCTAAAGCACAGTGGCAGCCTCTGGAACTTCCTCAGATACACCCTACTAATCTTCTTTAGCTTAATCCCTGCCTAAAAACAACAGGCATCCTCATGTTTCTCAGAGGGTTGCTGGGCATTCCTCAGGGCAACTGGACCTCGTCTCCAGAAGACCCTGAGGTTCTCATGTGTCTGTAGGCTAAATTCAGGGACCAGGAAAGTTCCAGTGTGGAAAATCAAGGACTGAGCAGGAACATACTCCAAGCAAGCCAAAGCAAGATCAGTAACTTCTGTCATCTCCTGCACAGCCTTCTCTTTAGGCAGTGGATCTGGGAAACACGTCAACTGTGGACCTCCTCTGCACGTTTGATGGTGATGAAAGGGGACAGTGTCTTCTGCCATTTGCCATGCTGCCGTGGGGTTTGTTCTGCTAGTGACTGTCTGGTGCACCCCACTTCTCTTTAGTACCATTGCAGCCCACATTACTCCTCTCTTTTCCCACACGTGGTGTCTCTTTGCTTGCAGCTCAGCAGAGGAGCTTACCAATCTTTTTCGGTCTGTGAAAGCAGACTGAGAGATGACTGCTGTGAGTATGAAAAAACAGGGCAGGGAGTGCTGAGAATGTGGCATTGAAATGAGCCTTCGGATGTGGGTTTGATGTGCATGAAAGATCTTTTGTATCTGTGGTAATTCTTCATTTTGGCTATTCCTCTAGGAGAGCAGGGTCTTTGCTTCTGATGTCAATGGCAGCTTCACCTGATGTTCCATCAAGAAGCCATATGAAATGTTTCATTATGCCCTAGTGGACTCTCTTGCTATTGGAATAAAGAAAGCTGAAGACTCTCCTCTGTCTCTTTATGGGATAAAGATGATCGAGCAAGCTTCTTGGAACAGAAATTTTCCTAACAACAGCAAACCAAAGCAGGTAACCATGCTTTGATCCAGCACTGCCTGTGTTTCAGGGGGTGCTGATCATCAGTAGTGGTGCACCAGCCAGTCTTTGGCCAGGAAACATTCCTGGGCCTTCCTGTTTGAAAGCAAGCAGCTCCAAAGAAATGCTTTCAAATGTGAAAATGTCCACAGGGTGTGCTGAATGTCTCGTGCTCTGGTACATCTACGCTGCAATGTAATAAAAAGCCATTTCTAGCTCACTGGCCTCATGACACCAGAAGCCATCAAGAAAGGTATGAAACATATGGATGGGCACAGGACTGAGGGGTGGGCTTGACCATGGACACTATTGCACAGGTAATCTGTGAATGTGAAGCTGGTGCTGCAAATAAGTAAGCCAAGCCCATGAAGAGTCTTTGGTGCAGGGGACAGTGGATTAAGTAGAAATATGGGGAGGCCTGGTGGTGAATTCTATCTCACTCCCATAAACCTGCCATGGAAAGCACAATGTGCTTGCAATGGTGGAAGCAAACATCTGAGTGTGTATGGAAACACACCCTGTGACCCATACCTCCACCCAAAATACCAGAATAGCAAATCTTAGGATAATAGAACTCATTTTAATAATGCCCTCATAAACATCTGGGCCAAAGAGGATTTCACTGAGTGGACATTTCATACCCTCTGCAATGCACCAGCTTCTGGAAAAGGCAATACTTCGGAGTGTTAAAAACTACACTGAAAGCAATAGTTGGCAGAACATTCATGCACTGGGATAAACGTTTAGCCCAAGCCACCTGGTTAGTCAACACTCTGGGATCTGCCGGTCTTGATAGCCCTGCTCAGTCCAGCCTCTTATGTACTGAACAACGGGATGGAGTCCCCGTGGTACATAAGAAGAATTTATGAGGGAGAACAGTTTGGATCACCATTGCCTTGGGCAAATGCCAGCCCACCTGTGGGACTGATTTTGCTCAGGGACATGGTGGAAAATGCAAAAAACCAAACAGGGATGTTGAGTTTGTACCAGAAGGAGACTTGATGATGGGAGAGAACAGTCAGAAGTTTTAGGTATACGTGCACATAAGTACATAAATCTGTATATGATGGTAATTATAGTTTATTGACTATTTAGATATACATATATGTGTTGTACAACTTGGGCATGATGTCATGATATGGAATAAGCGGTGAATGCTATAATGGTCATCCTTAAGTAATGACATCAGGAAATGGACTGCTGGAACTGGGAAAGTCCACCAGGAGTTCTATGATTCAACCAATTTCACTGCTTTTCCACATCAGGATGCATTTTTCTCCTCTTTTCCTGATGTTAGTGCCTTTTTGCTTGTACCAGCGATTCCTGACTGCTTGCAAAGGTCAAGCATAGAGGATTGCTGTGGGGACTGTCTGAATAAGGCAGTGATTGGTGAGAATATACATCGGACAAGACCCTTCCGACGTGACTGTGAATCCCCAGAAACATCTTGAATTTCTATGGTAATTCGAGCTACTGGCTGTCGTTTTTCTGCTGGAGCTGGGTCTTCATTTTTCATGACAGCTTCAAATGTCATTGTTTTTCTGCAACAAAAAGAAAGGGATTTTAGACAAGACTCCAAATTTGTAGGAGTTATGAGGCAAAGTGATCCCTGAACAGAAATCCCAGCAGATGGCTGTCCATTGCTCACTGTGCTCTGGTAGGCTCTCATTGCAAGAGCTTCCCTGTACAACGCAGCCACCTAGGGAAGAGTACTAGAGAAACAACTCACTTTTGTCTCTTCATCAGCAGACGTTTTGCCAGGTAAGCCAAAGCAGCCAGAACCATCAGAAAGAACAGAACGGCAAGCACTGCAAAGGCAGATTTATATCCTCCTTGTTTCTGTTCCACATGCTCTGCAGTTCTCACACCTCCGGCAGCTGGAGAACACAAGACAGTGCAACACACTCGTGAGTTCTGCACTACTGACGACATCACAGTGTAGTGAAGAAGTGCAGGTGATTGGAGTATTCACACCATTATCATCCCTGATTCTTGTGCCTTAGTAGCAGAGGATGAGGATGATGTCTTACAGTCCACCTGAGCACAAGCCTACTTGCAATGGTACCACTAATCCCACTTGGCCAGCTCCACCACTACCATCAAAACAGCTCCAGTTGCATGTTTGAATGCAATTCTTCTGCTTTGAATGGCAGTAAACACATCCTCTACAGAAGCTCTCCACAGCAGTTGATTGTATCCTCCTCTCAGTAAGAAACTGTTTATTCCTTCAGGTAAATCAGCACTGACAACATACCTTTGGGATACTCTTCAGGCCCAAAATCAAGATCCATCTGAGAACGTGGATAAGGAATCTGAGGTGCAACAGCTAGAAGGAAACACAGAGGAGAAACATTTTTATTTCAGATGGTGGTAACTCTTTCATAATCAACAAATTCAGGAGAGTCAGGCTGGCCTTCTGGATGCACTTGGCATCTCTCAAGAGAAACCTACACACAGCTCTTAGCCATGCAATTCCTCCAAGACTCAAAATAAGGAACCCTATGAGAAGCTGCAGAGCCAGCACCCAAGGCCACATCTGCAACCAAAGGCAGATAATAACAGCTCCTGACATACATTGCAATTAATCTGTTAAGCCTTGAATGGCAAAAAACACTCCTACTGACAGACACTTCTTTCCCTATTCCACTCACAAGTATGTGTCAATATGGTACCAGGTGCCAAAAGAGGCACCATATTGGCACAAAACAAACCATGTATAGATCAGCTAGGGAAAAGGATCCCCGGGAAGCTCTAAGCTCTTCTGTGAATGCTTCTGCCTACACAACACTGGGGCTGCTGGAAAACACTGCTGAGTAGGGCAAAGAATCCCAGGCCATATCCCTGTGCTCTCTTGATTGGTACTCTGCTCTTCTCCACATCCCAGCATCAGCAAAGACCATTGTAAGGTATGTTCCACAGGAAGACAAGGCTGAGAGTACCTGGTGATGCTGTGAAATGAACAAAGACAGACCACTCACCCCTGGGGTAGCCTTGAGGCTGATGAAAACGGCGCATCCCAGATATACGGCGTACAGGCAGATCTATAAAGAAACAGAAGAAAGGCTTCCTTTCCATATTGTGCCAGGCTTCTAGATAAGGAGCCTGCAGAGCCTGGCAGGGGATCACGTAGTGTTTTGTGAGCCACACGTAGGCCCAGATTCTGCCAGGCCTAGACTAGAGTCCTGGGTGAGCCATGGCCAGGGATCAGGTGCATCCCCAAGGAAAAACATACCCCTGGAATCCTGGAGACGTTCCAGATCACCTTCCATGGGATATGCTTCATACGTGTCACCGACACGATCAGCATCTGGAATAGAGAAAACCGGAAAAGCTGTCAAGAGCTGTCTCAATATGCTGCTTCTTAAGGGATCCGCAGTGACCAGAGATGGATTGCGTGAGCAACAGGCAGAATCCACACACGTATGAACATTCTTTCAATGCGTGCATGAGCCTGTTTCAGCTGTGGGCTTCGACGTGACAGCTCCCCAGATGCTGTCTCAAGGAAACAGCCTGCAGTTCGAAGCCTGTCTGCAGGACAGACTGCCCTTGCTCACTGGGGACCCTGTGACATCCTTGAAGCATACGTAAACCCCATGGGGAGCACATAAGGACAAAAGTGTGCATTTCCATTAGTCGTGAGTGCAGAACCTGCTGGACAGCAAACGGCTCTGCTGACACCATCCCAGCCCCTACTTGGGGCACGGGTGAGCAGACTGTGTGTCAGAGACTAGTTGTTTCTCCAGTGGACCCACCATCCAAGTCTGTTTTGCAGCTCCAGAGCTTCATAGCTGTTATGTAAGATCATTTGGGAAGGTGGGATAAGCTGAGAGGCGATCTGCTTGCTGCCCGGAACAGGGACTTGTTTTTGATCTTTTGCTGTCTTTGAGATACCCCCCCCCGCCCTCCCCATCTGACTGTGAGTGTGTAGATAATCCCCTGTTGCCTGAAGAGCATCTCCTGTGCACCCTTCTTGTAGGTATGGCAGAGTGATTCCATCAGTCAGTCACCCTCTCACAATCCTGGATGCTCCTAAACTTTTCTACTTCCCCCTTTAGTTCTACCACCAGGCTGAGCAGATCATCCATTTGCTCACACCGCACACGGGTGGTATCCCTGCTGCCCTCCTGTAGCAGTGACAGGACCAGGCATTCTCTGCAGCCTGAGACCTGTAGTGCAGCATGGACATACATGCTTTCTGAATCTCCACGTCCCTTTTAGAAGGAAGCTCTAAACCATGCCCTAAATGCTTCTGCCCTTGCTGGCATCACTTCAGGAGACACAGGGATGAAGCTGCTGGCAAACACTGCTGTGCAGGGCAAAGAATCCCAGGCCATATCCCTGTGCTCTCTTGATTGGCACTCTGCTCTTCTCCACATCCCAGCATCAGCAAAGACCATTGTAAGGTATGTTCCACAGGAAGACAAGACTGAGAATACCTGGTGATGCTGTGAAATGAACAAAGACAGACCACTCACCCCTGGGGTAGCCTTGAGGTCGATGAAAATGGTGCCGCCCAGATATACGGCGTACAGGCAGATCTATAAAGAAACAGAAGAAACGCTTACTTTCTATCTTGTGCCAGGCATCAAGGTAAGAGCCTGCAGAGCCTGGCAGGGGATCACGTAGTGTTTTGTGAGCCACACGTAGGTCCAGATTTTGCCAGACCTAGAGTAGTGTCCTGGGTGAGCCATGGCCAGGGACCAGGTGCATCCCCAAGGAAAAACATACCCCTGGAATCCTGGAGACGTTCCAGATCACCTTCCATGGGATCTGCTTCATACGTGTCACCGACACGATAATCTGGAATAGAGAAAAGCAGAAATGCCATGCAATATTCCTTGCTGCACCATTTACCCATCAGTTTGCTGTGCTCCAGGCCCTCTGTGCTCAGTGGGCACAGCTCTCCCCTCTAGGATGTCCCTCTCTGCTCCATGGTGGGATGCCTGGTGAAGCTGGAAAGCCATCATTTCAAAGGGAACAGAGTCGATGTAAGGGCCTGTTTTTTCCCTGGCAGACCCACCATCCAACACTGCTTTCCAGGCAGCTTTAAGAGTTTGTTTCCCCTCTGCTTCGCTCAGTGCCCAACCTACCTGGACTAAGGCCTTCCCACGCAACATTGCGGGGTCGCCCATGACATGGAGTCACAAGGAAAAGGAGAAGGAAGAGCAAAAAGCAACACCTGGGAGCAGTTGTCTCCCGTAGTTGCCCCATGCTACCTCTCGTCCACAACCAGCAAGCACCCTCCTTGGAGGCTTGAGGCAAGACTGGTCAACTGGTTCCTCCTGGCGTGACATAGTATGGGGTTCCTGAACGTCACCATGGTGCCCATTATGACCTCACAAAGCACCTCTTGAGGCACACCTTGAGGCAAGAAAACTCTGCTCGGCCTTTCTGAGTTAGAACTTTTTGAGCACCTTATTAAGGAGTATGTTTCCAAACAAGGCCCGTTGTTTTAGTATTCCTGCAGAGTTGGTTTGGATGTGCAATACTGTCTTCATATTCATCTGTACACATTGAAGGAATCTCAAGCTTCACCGCAGACTGAAGTGTATCAGGATGCAAAACAACAGAAATCCCACTGATCCCATCCCCTGACAAATATAGCTATGTTTCCTGTGCAGAATAATACAGCCTAAGTGTGACTTCTGTATTAAAAAGCAGACCAAGTAAGACTACAGTATTAATGTGTGCTGCTTTATGCATGTCACGGGTTAAGCGAAAATCTACCTGTGCCAGTGACGGGGGGACAGCTGGCCTGCATGTTTGCTGGCCGAAAAGGAAAGGGAAAAAAGGGAAATTAGAAAAGAGAACAGAGGCAACAATCTAAGGAGGCACACTTATTTACTAAATTCTATATCGAAATACAGGATAACACAATATAATACAATATAACTAAAATTAAGGCTAACGAATCAAGCAAAATAGGAGTGAGAGTGAGTCCCAAAACCAAGAGGCCTACTGTAGCTCTAGGCTAAACGGCAGGAAGGCTCCCACACGCTCCCCCCTGGCTCCGAGGATTCAAGAGGGCGAGTCCAGCCCCGAAGTGAGATCATATAGTGTCCTTGTCCCGTGACTTATCCCCGACCGTGATGTTCTCTGGGATATGTAGTTTTCTTCTGTGAGCTGCACATTCGGTAAAATTATCCATGCATTACATGATATTATGATGTGGTATACTGATAGCAAAATTACAAAACCGTGACAATGCATTGTAGTTTTCCAAGTCAAGGTTTTATTTTTAATTTTATTGTAGTATTTTCTACTGTTACAAATTCCAGTAGGTAGCGTTCCACATGTCTTTCACTTAATGGACCTGCCAATGCAGCCTTATGGGACCTTTTGCAGGCAACAATTCAGACAAGAGAAAATCTGGTTCATGAGGCAAGTGTCACGGGTTACCTAGATTTACCTATGCCTGTGATAGAGGGGAGCCACCCCGTAGGGCTTCCCTGGCCCGGAAAGTAAAGGAAAAAAGGGGAATGGGATAAAAACAGCAGCAATCTAAGGAGGAAAACTTATTTTACTAAATATGATACCAGAATACAGGATAACACAATATAATATAAAATAATTTAGGCTAATAAATAGAACGAAACAGAGAGAGAGAGTCCCCGAAAATCGAGAGGCCTACTGTGAACTCTGGGCGACACGGCTGGAACGCTTCCCACTCTCTGAGAAGTCAGAGAGAGAGAGAACTCCAGCCTGGGAGCGAGATTATATAGTGTCCTGGTCTCATGATTTATCCCTGACTGTGATGTTCTCTGAGATATCTAGTCTTCTCCTGTGAACTGCGCATTCGCTAAAATTATCCATGCTTTACATGATATTATTATGTGGAATACTGATAGCAAAATTACAGAATTACAAAACCATGACATTCCACCCCTTATTCTACATTATTACGTCATGGTTGATATATATACATATATACACGTATGTAAAACTATGATAGCTAAATAGTACAATTAAATGTAACATAACTAAATGTATAACTATATGTCATGGTTTAATAACACCCTATTGTGACTGGTCCAGAGGCTCCATGTATTTTGGGTATCGATTACCTTAGGATGGGATATTTTAAGGATTTCAAGGGGTATCGATGGGCCTTTGGGATAACTGCTGTTAACACAAACGGTGTTAAGCAGCTGTCAGCTTTACCTGGTCTGTCAGATGATCCTTCTGCTGTGGGGCTTGATGATTAGAGAATCAGGGAGTGATTAGCAAAACTCACTCGCCTTTTAACAGCCCCATATGGCCAGTGCGTAAAACCAGTGGGGAATGGAGGCTGACGGTAGATTACCGTGGCCTGAATGAAGTCACACCTCCATTGAGTGCTGCTGTACCAGACATGATAGAACTCCAGTATGAACTGGAGTCAAAAGAAGCTAGGTGGTATGCCACCATTGACATTGCTAATGCCTTCTTTTCCATCCTATTGGCTGCAAAATGTAGGCCACAGTTTGCTTTTACCTGGAGAGCTGTTCAGTATACCTGGAACCGTTTACCTCAAGGGTGGAAGCACAGCCCAACAATTTGCCATGGGTTGATCCAAGCTGTCTTGGAACAGGGTAATGCTCCTGAACACTTGCAGTATATTGATGATATTGTCGTGTGGAGCCATACAGCAGCAGAGGTTTTAGACTTGGACTGGCAGAATGTATAAAAATTGGGAGAACCATTTAGCAGAAGCCACCTGGTTGGTCAACACTCGAGGATCTAGTAATCGTAATGGTCCTAACCAATCCAGCTCCCTACGTACCGTGGAGGGAGATAAGGTTCCTGTAGTACACATAAAGCGTGTGTTGGGAAAAACAGTTTGGGTCCTTCCAGCATCTGGAAAGGGCAAACCTCTCTGGGGTACTGTCTTTGCACAGGGACCTGGGTGTACATGGTGGGTGATGGACAAAAATGGGAATGTCCAATGTGTACCACAAGGGAATTTGATGTTGGGGGAGTGCAGCCAATGATTTTCTTGTAGATATATAGGTAGAGTCTCAGAAAATATTTGACGAGTGTCCAGTTAGGTACAGGACTTGAGATAGAGTGGATTAATGTTAAGGAAACACTTTTTCTGTATACCTTAACTAGGCTTTCTGTAAGCAGGTTTTCCATCTGGGCTCTATATCGTGCACTGGCCATGCATGTGTAGAGCACACATGGAAAGAAGTATAATTCAAAAGGAATCTGCTGTGGAAGCTGGGAAAGGATGAGTGCACCTTGATGTGGGGGACGCCCTAATAGAGCTGCCTTTCCCCTCCACTGCTGTCATGTTTTCCTTTTTCTGGCAGTTTTGCCATTTTTCTCAAAATTAATAAATGATAATGAGTTAAGTTATGAAGTTTTATTCTCAGCTTAGGGATTTGTGTGGACTAGATATAAACTGATAAGAAAATAAGGTTGTTGATTACTCACAACTATACATTTGAGTGTGTGTGTGTGTATTAAGCATAATGTAATGATGTTGAATAATGGGTGGAATGTCATAGTTTAATAATTTTGTAATTTTGCCATCAGTATTCCACATCATAACATCATATAAAGCATGAATAATTTTACTGAATGTGCAACTTACAGAAGAAGACTACATATCCCAGACAACAGCACGGTCAGAGATAAGTCATGGGACCTGGACACTGTATTATCTGACTCCCAGGCTGGACTGACGTCTTTTGAGTTCTGTCATTCAGGGGAGTGTGTGGGAGCCTTCAGCCGTTTTGCCTAGAGTTTTACAGTAGGCCTCTCGGTTTTGGGACTCATTCTCTCTCCTATTTTGCTTGATTCGTTAGCTTAATTTCAATTATATTGTGCCTCTTGAACACTGCCAGAGGTTGGTTTTTGCCAGTCATGTAATCACAATAAAAAGTATTTAGTATTTGCTATTAAACTTCCTTGCATAGCTTTCCGCTTGTTCTTTGATTTTTAAATGCATGCAACCATCCCCGGTAACAAATCTGTTGTATAAATGAAAGTAAGATGTGCAGCCAGTCCCCACACAGCAGCTGTCCCCCCAGCCCTCTCTCCTCAGTTCTGCTGTTTGTTTTTTTTCCACATGATTTCGTACGTTATGGAATGTCACTCTGGCCATTTTAGGTCAGTGGTTCTGGTTCTGTCCCGTTCTAGCTCTTTGTGTCAGCAGCAACCCCTTGCTGGCAGGACAGTCCGAGGTGCTGCTCAGCAACAGGTGACATACTGGTGTGCTACCAGCATTGTTTTTCTCCTTAAGCCAAAACAGTATCGTACCAGACACTGGGAAGAAAATCAGCTCTGTCCAGCTGAAACCAGGACACCAGCAGAGGTGAACTGATTCATCGTGTCATAAGTATTAGGTAGCTTGAAGAAGCTTCCACAAACCAGGAACTAATGCAAGGTGAAAAGAACGACTTCATGTTACTGTTAAGAATCAAAGAATCAGAGAATATCCTGCACTGGAAGGGACTGACACCCTGCTCCACACAGGAGCACCCCAGAATTGAAACCCTGGGGCTGAGAGCATAGTCCAGATCCCCTCCCCTCCCCTCTTTGCTTTTCGGTGCATTAAATGGGCATGGGGGGAGGGGACAGCACCGGAGGGGAGGTACCTTCCACCCTCCCACAGCCCGCCGGTGAGATTGGGACTTAATTTTTTTCTCCTTGTTGAAATTCTCTCGTTGTTGTTTAGTGACGTTGGGTTCATTAAACTGCCGCTTGTTCTCAGAACGTTCTTTTTTTTATATTTTTCCTTCCTAGATCCAATCGCAATCTCCCTTCGCTTCCCCTTTCTCCGAGCGCACGTAGCCGGGCCAGGCCTGGCCGCCGCACCGTGCAGTTAGAGAGGGGAGGTACTTTTGTTCCTTCTCTGCCCGGGTTTGTTCCCGCTGTCACGGAGTGAGCTCTAGAGAGAACTCTGTGACATCTACAAAGAGCAGCCTCTGCAAAACCAAAGTGCTTGAACAGCGCTGTGTGCTGGGTATGTGCTTGGCACCTGTCGTGGTGACAAATTTGCACCGTTTTCCCCGGTAGGAAGCAGAGATGCTGTTCCATAGGCAAATAACAGTGATTTGATGACCTCTGCACCCTCCCCAACATCTCCTACATGAAATCACCTTTCCAAAGCACCGTTTCCTCCACTGCTCTTTACTTACTGCTGTTTTCCAGGTCTCCTTAAACCCCAGAATAAACACAGTACCTCTGGATCTTATCTCCTGTCATGCTGAGTTTTCAGGAATTAGACCTGGGAGAAGTTGTACTGAGGGACGTGGTTTAGTGAGAACTCTTGGTGATGGGTGGATGGTTGGACTGGGTGATCCCATGGGTCTTTTCCAGTCCTGGTGATTCTATGATTCTGTGATTCCGTGATTCTGTGCTGGAGCAACAGGAGAAGCCAATGGGGAAAATCAAGGGAAATACCTAAAAGGAATTAAGGAGTTATCCTTTAAGGAAGTGAGAAGACCAGCTATCCAGCTGAAGTGCTTCTACAGCAGTGCACACAGCTTGGGAAACAATCTGGAGGAGCTGGAAGCTACTGTGCTCCTGTAAAACCACAATATAGTTGCTGTCACCAAAACCTGGTGGGATGATTATCTTGACTGGAGTGTGCCTATTGGTGGCTACAAGCAGTTCAGAAGGCACAGGTGAGGAAGGAAGGGAGTGGGCATTGCTACCTACACAGGAAAGAACAGAATGTGAAGAGCTGTCCCTAAAGAAGTCATATGGGTGACAGTTAAGACACCAAGGCAGGAAAGAGAGCCTTGTGAGCGGTGTCTACTATAGGCCACCTGATCAGTCAGAGCCTGTTGATAGGCTCAGGAAAGCCAAAACCCTGCTTAAATTGAACTTCACAAGGGATGCCATAAAGAACATGTAACTCTTCTACATGTACCTCAACCAGAAAAAGAAAATCCAGGAGGGCGTATCCCCCTTGTCAGTGACACACGCAGGCCTGTACAACAGATGAGGAGAAGGATGAGGAACTCAGCAACTTTTTTGCCTCAGTCTTTTCTGATAACTACTCACCACGCAGCCCTCAAACTTTGGGTTTGGTAGGAGGGGGTTTCGGAATCTACATCCTCACTGTAAGCAAAGATCAGGTTCATGAGCACCTGAGGAATCTGAACATCCACAAGTCTATGGGTCCCAAGGAGAAGCATCCCAGCCTCCTTGTCCTATAGCTTTCCAAATTGCATCTGCAGCCCGTTGTTATATTGTTGTTATATTCTGGCTACAGTAGTGCCAGCTGTAGCCAGAAATCCATTGGCTTTGAACGATGCCATCAGCCAGCAGACCCTTGCAGCATAATGCTTAACCTCTCTCTTAGTGAGGATATGCAGGAGGGGTCCGATAATTGCCTGTTCTTCAGCAAATGTGCTCTACCCCATCCTGCCCTCGGCTGTGTTCACCACTCCAATGATCAGTGATTTCTTTATCCCAGGTCAGTCCAGCTGACCCGCTCCTGCTGAGGTCTCTCTCTGCGTCGCTGTGCTGGTCCTGATATCACATTGGGGTCACTGTTTACTGGGAAACCTGCAGGTAGGGGATATTTTGAGGGTGGGGATGACTTGCATCTGGGGGATTTGGGGCTGGGGGAGTCAGGAGCAGTTTTTCGAGACCACCCAAGAGCATGACTGAGCCATGTCCGTGTGTTACTTTTTCTTCACAGCTATGTCTATACATTGCTACATATCTTGTTTTTCCCTTAGGCCGTCGTTGCCTTTAGATACATATTCTGTCTTTAGCTACATATCCTGTCTTTCACATCCTGATTTCCCCTCAGCTGCTGCCTCCAGTCACGTACCTTCTCTTACAATTTAACTAATGGAATTTCATCATGTCCTTTCTCACGAAGCCATTCTGCATAAACACTCTCCACACTGCAGTTCAGCTGAGATCCAAAGCTGCACTGGAAAAGGCAACATGGATTCCTTGAAAGCAGCCAGCAGAGCACAGGCAAAGCTGATGCCAGTCTGCCCCACTGGATGCCTGTGGTGCGCTGATACCTACAAAGCCCTCACGGTCCATATGGCCCAGAAAAGCCTGGAAGTGCGCATGGCCGCCCTGCCCAAATTGCTCTTGATCTCCCATCAGCTGGCACGGGAAACACAATGCAGCCATGTCCTTCCCAAGCCCATCAAGCCAGGGCAGACCCAGGCCAAGGGCAAATGCATTGCAGGCAACGTTCTCAAGAAGAAACAGAAGAGTGACCGTGGTGTACCCAGCCCTGGAGATTTCCCCATACTGGTGCCATGCCCCCCCTATATTCTGCTGCCCTGGAATGTGGGTCAAGCCAGGAAGACCATCCAGCAGAAGGCTCAGATTCACAGCCAGGGCCAGGCTGAGGCACAGGAGCATCCCCAGAAGCAGTGCTGCCCCCAGGAGTCGGCAGAGAATGCTTTGCCTCCGAGCCACGCAGCAGACAAGGAGCAAGAGCATCCCACAGCTACCATAGCACTTCCTGGCTCAGACAACACATCAAAGATAAAGGATGCCAGCTGTCAGACAGACTGTGCAAGCTTTTGCATGACTGACATCAAATCCAGGAGCCAGTGCGTCAGCAAAGCGCATGCTGTCATCTCAAAGCTGCAGCTCGGTCATAAAACCTTTGGGAAGCTCTCCATGCACATGGCCAGAAAATGCCTGGAGATAAAGCTTCACTGCTTACCTGAGTTAATGCAGAAGTCCATGTGGCGGCAGCGTGGGATGTCCCTCACCCGCCCAGCTGGCACCATGGCATCAAAATCCCAGCTGGTTCACAGATACTTCCCCAGCCATCTGGCTTGGTTCCTGAATAAGACACGCGAGAACCTGGAGCTGCACATCCGCTCCCTGAAGTTGAAGCGCTGTGAGAACCTCCTTACCTCAGCCAGTCCATCAAAGCCTGCAGTGTCCCAGGAGGAAGAATCTACCAGCTCATATGTGACTGCAACATCCATGGCATCTTGGGCTGAGGTAGGCCTCAAAAAACAAAAGCAGCGGACCCTGTCGAAGAAGTCCCTGAGCAGAGGCAAAAGCAACTGGAACGTCGAAGTGAAGGGCACTGGCTTTCCAACTACCAGAGTAACGGTCTGGGGAGTGGAAGAGAAAACCACCACCTACCCCAATAAGCCTACCTAAATAAATATTTCTTTATCTATAGATAATTTTTTCTATATACCTAAATAAGTAAGTGCCTAAGAGCTTTCTCTATGAGGGCCTTCCTGGGGATTGAATGGGGAGATGGGCTCAGGAGGGAAGCTGTGTGTTCCACAGGAGGACATGCAGATGAGGACAAGCCCCGGCAAGGTGGCTGGAGCTTCTCCTCCCCTGTGGCCGTGCCCTGGGTGCAGCTTGGGGCTCTGTGACCCATCTGGAGGCACAGCACCAAGTCCTGACACTGCAAGGGGACTGCAGGCTCCCACAGCACCAGGAACAGCCTGTCAGCTCCTTCTGCAGGCTGGCACATTGAGGTGCTGCAAGGCAAGTCCTTTGGTCACCTTGGCCTGTGATCCAGGAGTCATCCCAGCCTGGTCTGTGGGGATGGGGATGGGGAAGGCAGCATGAAGCAGGGATGACCAAGGCTGCAGAATAGCGTCCGTTGCCCTCCCAGCACAGGCAGCCACCAAAGAGCTCCCTTGCACTGGCCACACCGTGCATATGGAAAGAATAGGGTTCTTGCACTGCTGATGCAGCTTCTGGTCAATCCAACTTATCTGACCGTAGCTTCTGTTCTCTTAGGCAGCCTGGAAGGCCAAGCATATCCTGGGCTGAATTAGAAAAGGGGTGGCCAGCAGGGGAAGGGAAGTGATTGTCTCCCTCCTGTGAGGCCCCATCTGCATCACTGCATCAATAGACAAGGGAAGAGTCACCAATGCCTATCTGTCTTGACTTCTGTAAGGACATGGAGATTTTGGAAAGGGTCCAGAGTAGGGCCACGAAGATGATCAGGGGGCTGGAGCACCTCCCCTATGAGGACAGGCTGAGGGAGTTGGGCTTGTTCATCCTGGAGAAGAGAAGGCTGTGGGGTGACCTCATTGCAGCCTTTCAATACCTGAAGGGAACTTACTCCCAGGAGGGGAGTAAACTCTTTGAAAGGGCTGACAATAGCAGGACATGGGGAAATGGTTTTAAGTTAAATGAGGGAAGATTTAGGTTGGATGTTAGGGGGAAGTTCTTCACTAGGAGAGTGGTTAGGATGTGGATGCCCCGTCCTTGGAGGTGTTCAAGACCAGGTTGAATGGGGCCCTGGGCAACCTGATCTAGTAAATGTGTATGTTTGGTGGCCCTGCTAGGCAGCGGTGTTGGAACTACATGATCCTTGAGGTTCCTTCCAACCCAGGTCATTCTGTGATTCTGTGATTCTGTGATTCTGTAAGGCGTTTGGCACAGTAATTCACAACATCCTTCTCTCCACTTTGGGAAGATATAAATTTGATTGGTGAACTTTTCTATGAATGAAGAATTGGATGTAGGATTGGGTCCAGAGAGAGCTGGTCAGTGGCTCAATGTCTGGATGGAGTTTGGTGATGATTGGTGTCCGCTCTACAAAACTGACAGAACAACACCGTTTTTATCAGGACACACTGTGTAAGATTTACTTTTTCTTTAAATTATTTATTTTTTAATTTTTTTCCTTTGCCAAAGAAAAGTGGGAGTGTCATCAGCTTTTCCATAGCACAGGATCAGCTTAAGTAAAGGTAATCCTGATACGCTTCAGAGTCAGACACTGTCACAGCAGCTAAAGTCATCATGAGTCCCAAAGTGAGATACACCAAAATAAAGAGAAACCTGGACACCTGAGAAATCCAGAACATGGCTGATCCTTTTATTTGTCTTTTTCCTTTTTTCCCCTCTCTTCATTTACTATTCCTCTGCCTTTTTCTATTTCTTTTTTTTTTTCTATTTCTTTCTCTTCTCTACTTCTTTTC